>NC_052149.1:190026549-190377374 GCF_902713615.1 Scyliorhinus canicula | reverse complement strand
AGGCGGGGGAGTCTCACTTGCTCGTGCGCCTCCGATCTGGCAAGGGGCAACCTCCCATCTGGCATGGGGCAACCTCCTGGTCCTCGGCTCTGCCAACGAAGTCCAGTGCCATCTGCTCGTGGACTGAGAGGGTGCAGCACGGGTGGAACCCCTCAGGTTCTCTCGTGCAAGGCAGCACGGTGGCGCAGTGTTAGCACTGCAGCCTCACAGCACTGAGGATCCAGGTTCGGTCCCAGCTCCGGGTCATTATCCGTGTGGAGTTTGCATTGGTTTCGCCCCCACAGCCCAAAGATGTGCATGTGAATTGGTCATGCTAAATTGCTCCTTAATTGGAAAAATGAATTGGGTACTCTAAATTAAAAAAAAAAGAAGTTATCTCACGCTCCCTGTGGTTGTCGGCGGTCCCATCCTGGGTGGGGGGGGAGGGGTGCGAAAGCATCAGCGTTAGGCAGTCTGCTGCATGCCGTGCAGCTGTTGGCTAGATGATGGCATGGGAACGTGGGCCCCCGGCCAAGGCGGCTCACGTGGGTGGGTGCAGCCCATGTGGGTCAGGGGGGGGCTACTTTCACATGTGTGGGTGGTAGGGGTGGGGTGATGCCGGGGCACGTCTGTGTACTCACCCTGGCTGCCCTCGTCAGATCGTGCATCTTCTTGCGGCACTGTTCGCCGGTCCGTGGGGTGTGCCCCACTGCGCTGACGGCGTTACCCACCTCCCTCCAATTATGCCGGACTGTGCTGCTCAGGTGGCGGTGTCCCCGTCTGGGGCACAGGATCGCCCTCCTCTCCTCGGCCGCGTCCAGCAGCGTATCGAGGTCGTGGCCCCTGAACCTCGGGGCGGCATGGCGGGTGGCCGCCATCTTGCAGGTCCCGGGACTATGCGCGTTCGTGCACCTTTACGTGCCGTATCATTGACGCGTCTCATGTATCCGACACCAGTCTGGCGCCCCGCGCTTCTCGCGGCGCCCGTGCTGGCCCCATTAGCGGGCCTGAATCGCTCCTCAGAGCTGCCTGTTCGCGGTGGCGTTACGACGGCATCAACACTCTGCCGCCGGATGAGAGAATCCCGCCCTGTGTAATTTCAGGAAGGCGTTAGCTGTAGCTCTTGCGTCTAAAGGAATTGGGGGGGTGGGGTGCTGGATCATGGTTTTGAACTTGATCATGTTTGACGGAGCAGCCCGAAGGTCTGAACGGTCATCTCCTGCTTCTGTTTTCTATGTATGTTTCTATGTATACCATGGATGGTGTCCTCAGATTTGTTTCATAGGGACAGTGCAATTGTATCTCTTACCAGAGATCATGGACAGTTCATATGCCACAGGTAGATTGGTGAGAACGGGTTCAAGCAGGTATTGTCCTGTTAGCCCCAGGAGAGGGCCTAGGTAGAGTGCTCTTTTGGTGGGTCGATGCAGACTCGATGAGCCAAATGGTCTCCTTTTGCATTGTCTGGATTCCATGGATATGGATCTATGGAAAGAAAGTTGGAATTAGACGAAAGAGCAAAGAAAGAGACCCAGCTTAAAGTGCTGGAAATTAAAGGAGAGCTGCAGAGTTAGACGGGAGCCTAACACTAGAACAGAACAGAATCCAAACACTAGAACAGAATCCAGTGGGGATATTATTACCTTTCTATAGACCCCATCAAAATTTGAGGGAAAGAGACATTCTTCATGGGCATTTGTGACTCAACTGGAGTGGCTGAAGAAGTGGGCATTACCAATGGAAAGTAAACGGGCACGGGAAGTTTATGCTTCCCTGTCAGAGGGGCTGTCGATGAGGTAAAAAATACAATTTTTGGTGCATGTGAATTTGTTCTGGAGAAATTTAAGCACAAGTTTAAAGAAACAGGAGGGCCAAATATGTTGAATTTTGAAAGGGTTAAGCAGAACAATTTAACTAGGTGTGTCCGAGCATTGGGAGTTGAAACTACATGTGAGGCTGTAAAAGAAATCATTCTCTTAGACGAATGGAAGAAGTCACTACACTTTTGTGGTAAGAACCCATGGTGAAGACCAGAGGGTGATAACTGCTAGACAAGCAGCAACAGTGGCTGATGATTGAGTCGATCCATAAATTTAAACCGTTGTTCCACCACCCCCATAATTTTGAAAAGGATAGCAAGTGGGAAAGTGAAAGGAAGGCAGGTAGCCAAGGTAAGGAATGGATGGCTGGGAATGCTCTGCGATCCCCTCCTCAGACGAGAAAGGAAGATACTGAGGGTGAAGCTGTGACTCAAAGGCCTATGTGTTACCATTGCAATAAATTGGGACACATTCAGTGCAGCACGGTGGCGCAGTGGTTAGCACTGCAGTCTCTCGGCGCCGAGGTCCCAGATTCGATCCCGGCTCAGGGTCACTGCCCGTGTGGAGTTTGCACATTCTCCCCCCCCGTGTCTGCATGCGTCTGCCCTCACAACCCAAAGATGTGCAGGGTAGGTGGATTGGCCACGCTAAATTGCTCCTTAATTGGAAAAAATGAATTGGGTACTCTAAATTTATTTTTAAATTAAAAATTGGGTCACGTTCATTCAGCATGTTGGAAGTTGCGAGGAAACCCATGGAACTTGGGGTTCATTTTTAAAAATATATATTAATTGACGTTTTACATAATAAACAACCAACTAAAACACATGAATGCAAAATTTACAATTAAAAAAACAATTAACTTAAAACACTTTACTTAAAAACCTGAATAGCTGACAGTGTGTCGATCCTTAAAAAAGGAAATAAATCATTGCCATCTCGGGTCGAACCTCTCCACTGAATTGCTGGTGGTGAATTTCATTTTCTCCAAGTGTAAGAAGGATATTCCTAACCAGCCAGATACACTGGGCGGAATGGGAGACCTCCAACCAAGCAATATCCACCCGCAGGCCGTCACTGAGGCAAAGGAGACGATGTCTGCCTGTACCCCAGAGTGGACTGCCGGTGAATCCAAAACCCCAGATATGGGTGCCAATTAAAATGGGACTAATTATAAATGGATTATATTCAACATGGTGCTAAAAAAGAAACCCAGATGCTGGTGAGTTTGGGATAGAACCGAAACCTATGCATGTGGTCAGCTGGGGCAAACTAACAGCGATCACATCTGCCCTCAACATTTTGGGGGAAAAACCCATTATCCTCTCTTGTCAAGTGCGTCAGATGCATCACCTCAAGCTGAATTAGGCTCAACTGGGCACTTGAGGATGTGGTGTTCACTCTGTAAAGGGTCTCTCTCCAAACCTCGCAAGTAAGTACAAGGCCCAGCTCACATTCCCATTTTTCCCTTGCATTGCTTCGTGGGGAAGGATCAGACAAAGGAGTATGGCCATGTATGTCTTTTTGTAAAATAGTTTTACTGGATGTGGGCTTGGCCTGCTGGGTTACCATTTGTTGCCCAACCCTAATTGCCCTTGAGAAGGTGGTAGTGAGCTGCCTTCTTAAACCCCTATAATTCAATGTGGTGTAAGTACACCTATTGTGCTGTTAGAAAGGCAAATCCAGGATTTTAACCCAGCAACATTGAAGGAATGTCGATGTATTTCCAAGGCAGGATGGTGAGTGACTTGAAGGGGAACCTCCATGTGGTGGTGTTCCCATGTATCTGCTGCTCTTGTCCTTCGCGGTGGTAGTGGTCATGGGTTTTCAAGGTGCTGCTGAATACACACTGCTGCTACTGTGCACCGGTGGTGGAGGGAGTGAATTCTTCTGGAAGGGGAACCAATTGAGCAGGCTGCTTTGTTCTAGATGGTGTTGAGCATCTTGAGTGTTGTAGGAGCTACAAGGCATCCAGGCAAGTGGGGAGTAATCTATCACACTCCTGACTTGTGAACATACTTTGGCGGGGGGGGGGGGGGGTGTCAGGAGGTGAGTTTCCCGCTGCAGGATTCCTAGCCTCTGACTTGTTCTTGTAGCCTCAGTATTTCTATGACTAGTTCAGTTCAGTTTGGTCAATGGTAACCCCAAGGATGTTCATAGTCTGAAATAGACCCTTTGCCAGGTTGGACAAAGGATAACATCAGCAAGGAGGGAGGTGGAGCCAGAAGAAAGGAAAGTAAGGGAAAGCCGTATGAAAATAACAAAAAAACTAGAGTTGGGTAGCTGTACTTTGCCTGGCAACTCTCTCAAACTGGCGAGCCTCCCTCCACAAACAGGTCAACAGCACGGTAGCACAGTGGTTAGCACAGTTGCTTCACAGCTCCAGGGTCCCAGGTTCGATTCCCGACTTGGGTCACTGTCTGTGCGGAGTCTGCACGTTCTCCCCGTGTCTGCATGGGTTTCCTCCTGTCCTGGTCACAGTACACCTGAAAGAGAGAGAGAGGCACAATGTAGTTGCTTTTATACCCCTGGTGGTCTGGCCCTCGAGTGATCATCTGGTGCTACTGATTACACATTAACCCTTTATGTACATGCAGATAGAGATTACTACACTAAGAGAGGAGAACACCACTTGGTTTGAAGAAATTCAAGTGGGAGAAAAGAGCAATAGCGCAGTAACTATGGCAAGGAGAGTGGATGTAGTGCAAGAGTGAGCCTCCATTTGGCCCCAATGGAATCAGGATCACTGATTCACAATAAAACTTCTTGAATATTAGCAGCCAGTAATAGAAGAGCCAAGCCCTCTGTCTATCTAGCTCTTTCGAGTGGAGCACTGTGGATTCTCGGATTCTTACCGCCCAAATAAAAGCAGCTATCAATTTAACCTAAAAAAAAGGATTAGGGCAGAAAAATGGGAAGACGTGTAAAGAAGAATAAAAACCTAGGGAATAGGTTCTTTTTTTCATTGTTTGAATCCTACCCGTCAAAGATATAAGAAGGTTATTCCACCTCTTAAATGTTGCTAAGTGTGCTTTACACTTAATTGCTCTGTTTTATAACCTTTGCTCTCGAGTCGCCAGGTATCTTTATGATACCACCACGAGGCTCAAGTTCAAGTGCTGATCAATAACTCAATACACCAGTTAGTAAGTTTCAAATCAAAACACATTTATTATATACACAGTCAATCACTACTCATGCATAAAACTCTACTTACTAGACTATCTCTAACACTAAAAGGCCTATACTTAGCTTTGGAAATGGCCCACCAGGTCAGGTGAACAATGGCCTTTCGTTCGATTCTGAGGCTGCAGGCTCCAAAGCTGGTATGGACTAGTAGCTAGGAGCGCCTATCTCGTAGTGTGCGTTGACTGGAGACTTACTTGGTTGGTGCAGCTGCTAGGCAGGTCTCTCGTTGTTGAGGGTCACGGTCAAGAGTTGTTTCGAGCTGCTGAGAGACCCTGCCAAGAAGGTCGAACTGAACTTGGAGACTCTATTTTATTGTCCCCAGGGGTTTTGCGCCCTTTTGGGCGGACCCCGTACCTGGTTCCGATTGATTGGACTAAGTCCCGATCACTTGGATCGATTTCTCCAATACTGGAGCTGCTCCCTGATCGCTGGGCGGTTCCTATGTGTCCGTTGACCTTCCTTTGTCTTGGCTCCTGCTGGCGCCGAGGAGTCTGGTTTGGTCTTGATTACTTTAATGTATCCAATTGTTCCTGGGGATCGCTCATTAATATGCAGATGGTTGCTGGTTTCTGTTCTGTCTGGGTCTTTGCACGTCTTAATACACAGGAAACCTTGCACCTGCTTGTTTCCCTGTGCCTGGCTGAATTTCCCTGCATTCTTAGCGGGCATCCATTTTGGAATCGGGAAGTGGCAAACCCAGGTGGCTACAGTAGGTCTATTTTAACATTACTGATCAGGTTCGATTCATTCAGTTTGTTAAGTGAAACCCAACTGGGGGCTACCCTGACCTCCAAGTAACAAAAATTTGTATAGAGAGGCAGAAATGTAACGTGCCTTAATAGGCTTGCCTTCCAGGAGGGTTGACTGGAAAACATTCTCTCTTGCCTAGATTTAATTTCTAGCCGGAGAAGAATCCAAAGTTATTAAGTGTCTCCGTTATGCCGCTGATGGAGGGAGTTGGGTCTAATATATAAAATTAGATAATTTGCATAAAGTGATTCCCCATTACGAATCATACCCCTTCATGACCAGAGGCCCTCAAGACTATAGAGGAGAGGCTCTATTACCAGGGCAGATAAGAGTGGAGAAAGTGGGCAGTCCGCCAGTGCCCCTATTCAGGGTGAAGTAGCCTGAGTAAAAAGTGTTTGTAAATACTGGCCGCGGGGGCATTATATAACAAGCAGATCCAAGAGGCAAATTTATGGCCGCATCCAAATCTCCGGATAATTTCAAATAAATATTCCCACTCCACCCTGTCAAATACTTTTTCAGCGTCGAGAAATCATATCATCTCGGGCTTGAGTGCAAGGGAGGGGGGAAGAATGACATTTTAAAAGGCGACGTATGGGGTGGCATGGTGGAGTAGTGGTTAGCACTGATGCCTCATGGTGCTGAGGATCTCTGGGTTTGATCCTATCCCCGAGTCACTGTCTGTGTGGAGTTTGCACGTGTCTGCGTAGGTTTCCCTCCCATAACCCAAAGATGTGCAGGGTAGGTGGATTGGCCACGCCAAATTGCCCCTCAATTGGAAAAAATTAAATAAAAATAAACGGTGATGTATATTGGCTGATAATTGCCAGCCCTTTACAAAGCCAGTTTGATCCTCCGAAATGAAACTGGGAAGGCAAGACTTCAACTGGAGCGCCAGAACCTCAGCGAGGAGCTTAACGTGTGTGTTTAACAGCGAGATGGATCGGTATGAACCACACTCGGTTGGGCCCTTATCCCTCTTAATTAGCAAGGAAATAGTGGCTTGTGTAAGGGTCGGAGGACCCCTGGATAGTGAGTCATTAAACAAAGCTAATAACTAAGGTGCAAGTTGTTCCAAGACATTAATAAAATTCGATCGGAAAACCATCTGGGCTAAGGGCCTTGCCAGTCTGTTTCAAAACCTCATGGTGAATGGGCGACATGGTAGCACAATCGTTGGTACTATAGCTTCACCCCGTTAGGGACCAAGGTTCGATTCCCGGCTTGGGTCACTGTCTGTGCAGAGTCTGCACATTCTCCCGTGTCTGGGTTTCCTCCGGTGCTCCGGTTTCCCCCCTCAAGTCCCGAAAGAGGTGCTTGTAAAGTGAATTTAACATTCTGAATTCTCCCTCGGTGTATCCGATCAGCGCCGTAGTGTGGCGACTAGGGGATTTTTACAGTAACTTCATTGCCATGTTAATGCAAGCCTACTTATGACACTGATAAATCTTTATTATTATTATTATTATTATTAACGAGGAGTCCAACTCACAGCTCCTATACACCTCAACAGCTGGATGGGCAGACTATCTAGAAAATCAGACATGACCGACTTGCCAGAGGGGGGCTCTGATTATACGACTTAATAGCCACATTGACCTAGAGAGGGGCGGAAACAAGGCTGTCGCCCAAATTAAGTATCTGGAGGATCTCACAGGAGGCCGCTTAGTGTTTTAATTGGTGAATCAGAAGGCGACTGGCCTCCCAGCGCTTGATAAAGTATTCCTTGAGCAGTGCAACTGACGTACAGCCTTATTAGTGGACTGTACATAGAATATAGAACAATACAGCGCAGTACAGGCCCTTCGGCCCACGATGTTGCACCGACATGGGAAGTCAAAAACTAAAGGCCATCTAACCTACACTATGCCATTATCATCCATATGCTTATCCAATAAACTTTTAAATGCCCTCAATGTTGGCGAGTTCACTACTGTTGCAGGTAGGGCATTCCACGGCCTCACCACTCTTTGCGTAAAAAACCTACCTCTGACCTCTGTCCTATATCTATTACCCCTCAATTTAAGGCTATGTCCCCTCTTGCTAGCCACCTCCATCCGCGGGAGAAGGCTCTCGCTGTCCACCCTATCTAACCCTCTGATCATTTTGTATGCCTCTATTAAGTCACCTCTTAACCTTCTCTCTAACGAAAACAACCTCAAGTCCATCAGCCTTTCCTCACAAGATTTTCCCTCCATACCAGGCAACATCCTGGTAAATCTCCTCTGCACCCGTTCCAAAGCTTCCACGTCCTTCCTATAATGAGGTGACCAGAACTGTATGCAATACTCCAAATGTGGCCGTACCAGAGTTTTGTACAGCTGCAACATGACCTCATGGCTCCGGAACTCAATCCCTCTACCAATAAAGGCCAACACACCATAGGCCTTCTTCACAACCCTATCAACCTGGGTGGCAACTTTCAGGAATCTATGTACATGGACACCGAGATCCCTCTGCTCATCCACACTACCAAGAATTTTACCATTAGCCAAATATTCCGCATTCCTGTTATTCTTTCCAAAGTGAATCACCTCACACTTCTCCACATTAAACTCCATTTGCCACCTCTCAGCCCAGCTCTGCAGCTTATCTATGTCCCTCTGTAACCTGCAACATCCTTCCACACTGTCTACAACTCCACCGACTTTAGTGTCGTCTGCAAATTTACTCACCCAACCTTCTGTGCCCTCCTCTAGGTCATTTATAAAAATGACTAACAGCAACGGCCCCAGAACAGATCCTTGTGGTACGCCACTCGTAACTGAACTCCATTCTGAACATTTGCCATCAACCACCACTCTCTGTCTTCTTTCAACTAGCCAATTTCTGATCCACATCTCTAAATCGCCCTCAATCCCCAGCCTCCGTATTTTCTGCAATAGCCGACCGTGGGGAACCTTATCAAACGCTTTACTGAAATCCATATACACCACATCAACTGCTTTACCCTCATCCACCTGTTTGGTCACCTTCTCAAAGAACTCGATAAGGTTTGTGAGGCATGACCTACCCTTCACAAAACCATGCTGACTATCCCTAATCATATTCTTCCTATCTAGATGATTATAAATCGTATCTCTTATAATCCTCTCCAAGACTTTACCCACAACAGACGTGAGGCTCACCGGCCTATAGTTACCAGGGTTATCTCTACTCCCCTTCTTGAACAAAGGGACCACATTTGCTATCCTCCAGTCCTCTGGCACTATTCCTGTAGCCAATGATGACCTAAAAATCAAAGCCAAAGGCTCAGCAATCTCTTCCCTGGCTTCCCAGAGAATCCTAGGATAAATCCCATCAGGCCCCGGGGACTTATCTATTTTCACCTTATAGGCCACCTAATAGTTCTAGGGATGTAGAGGAAAGGATGGCGAAGATGATTCTGGAAAAGAGCGAAAGTAACAGGGTAGTTGTTATGGGAGACTTTAACTTTCCAAATATTGACCCTTGCAGCCTACTTCTCCAACCTACACATCCTAAGTCATGTCTAATGGCATCATAATTGCCCTTCCCCCAGCTATAACCCTTGCCCTGCGGGGTATACTTATCCCTTTCCTCCACGAACCACCTTCAAATTAGGCTGACCGCACTGCACGTATGCAAATTTCCCCAGAACAGCTGATCAGTAGCTCTGCTCTGCTGGATGCTTGCCTTCACTCAAACTCCTCGGGTCTCCTTCGCAGGTACACCTTCAAATTAGGCTGACCGCACTGCACGTATGCAAATTTCCCCAGAGCAGATGATCAGTAGCTCTGCTCTGCTGCCCTCTGCTGGATGCCTGCCTTCACTCAAACTCCTCGGGTCTCCTTCGCAGGTACACTTTCAAATTAGGCTGACCGCACTGCACGTATGCAAATTTCCCCAGAACAGCTGATCAGTAGCTCTCCTCTGCTGCCCTCTGCTGGACTGTAGTTCAAACTGTGTGCGCAGCTTTTTTTCTGCTTGCGAATAGTGCTGTAGGAGGATCGAACGGCTCTCGATGCCCTCAGTAACTCCACAATATGCACATTTCTGCCTCCTGGATCTGTTCTCCAGCTCATTCAACTTAGCTGTTAATATTTTGTTAACGTCGACCATTCAAGCAAGGTCGTACCCAAGGGAGGTGATCCTGTCACTATGATCCGACAATGTGACCTCCCATGGCCATAATTGTAGCTCCATGAGGAACAGGTTTTATCGGTGTTTAACGAGCTCGAACGACAAAACCTTGGTGAGACCGTCGGCCATGCGTGGAGTGGTTGGAGAAGACGCTGACTCCGCCATCTTCCCTTGAGAAGAGGCTTCGGAGTCAGTCGACGAGTTTCAGACTAAATCTTTTCTGGCTCTGCCTCCCTTTGGGCATCTCCTAGATGAGAGAACTCTACTGAACCAAATTTCAAAAGTTCAAGACCTGTGGCCCCTGTGGGAGCAACCCCGTGTGCATTTCCCCTCCCATCATGCCACCGGAAGTTCCTTGTTGGGGTTCATAAGGAGGATTCTGAAACGGGAACAAAAGTGGAGAATACTGCAGGACAGACTGTGACTCCAGTGAAAACTAGGAGACCTGAGGGAAACACTGCTTTGGGAGCAGGTGTAGCAAATGAGGTAAATGGGAACGTTGCAGGGTTTTTGTCTACGGTGAAGATCACCCGGTTTTCATTCAATTGTGTAACAGAACCTATAACTATTTTAGGGGAAAGGTGCAACGCAAACTCTCAATGGAAAGGGATTCGGAGAGTTCAATGAAAGCTAAGGTGTTAGTGGATGGGATAAGTGGGGATTATATCCCAGTTCCCTGGTGTAACGTATAATTGGAGTTTGATTCTATGATCAGGTCCAGTCTTTGTCAGAGTGATTAAGAAGTTACCAGTAAACTGAGTTTTAAAAAAAAATTCAAAATTCAAACTATCTCTTCCCCTGGGACCGGACTTCAAACATTCATTTTCAGGTGGGGGCCACCCAATGTGCACTGCTCCCCCTCTACATTTGTCCTGGATTCGGGCCTCGCCTCGTGCCAAGCTCTTCCCCCGCCGCTCACTTCGGGCTCAATGCCCCTGCTCCTCCGGCCATGGGGCTCCCCACTGGCTCCAAACCAGCCCCACTCGGCGCCTGTCCCTCAGGCCTCAACAGCGGACGAAATCCCGGTCAGTCCACCAGTAGATTGAGTAGACTAAGCTTTGGGAAATTATTTGACGGCAGTAAAGGTTATTGCTTCACCCATGTTTAGAGAGTACAAGGGCAACAAGGAGAACGAAAGTTGCAAAACAAAACTTGGAAGATGAAGATAATTCTGAGGAAGTGTTTGGTAGGACTTTATTAACTGAGGCCCAGGAGGCAGACCAGGAGTTAAATAGATTAGCACAGTCTGCTCTCACAGAAGTTGAGGCTGAAGGGGTTCCAGAGTGCTAGTACATTAACTTTTTTTTTAATTATAAATTTAGAGTACTCAATTCCTTTTTTTTTTCCCAATTAAGGGGCAATTTATTGGGACCAATCCACCTATCCTACACACCTTTGGGTTGTGGAGCTGAGACCCACGTCGCAGACAAGGTGAGAATGTGCAAACTCCACACGGACAGTCACCCGGGGCAGGGATCGAACCCAGGTTCTCAGCGCCGTAGGCACCGGCGTTAACCACTGCGCCACCATGCCCCCTTGTGCTATTACATTTAAAGCAGAGAACTGGGGGTGGCATGGTGGCGCAGTGGTTAGCACTGTTGCCTCGAGGAGCCGGGTTCGATCCCAACTCTGGGTCACTGTCGTGGTGGAGTTTGCACATTCTCCCCGTGTCTGCTTGGGTCTCACCCCCAGAACCCAAAGATGTGCAGAGCGGGTGAATTGGCAACACTAAATTGCCCCTTAATTGGAAAAACAAATTGGGTATTCTAAATTTACAAAATAAAACAAAGGAGAACTGATGAGGAAGTGGTGACATCCTCGTACATCTACGGAAGAGGAATGGACTGTTGTTCTTCAGATAGTGGTGACGCCCAAATATCATAAGGAAATACTGCAGGTGGCACATGAGGTACCAAAGTCAGTTTATATATTTTAACTTATCTCAAGTCCACAAACTTGGGAGATGCAAAAGGTGCAAAATATGTTTGGAAACTATGGTTTCTTCCAAGAGAAAGAATAAGCTTTATGCTAAGATGTAAGTGTACAAAACATAATGTCCTCAGTGGAACCTAGACATATTTAGTACCAACATAATGCTGCCCGAGCCTTAAACTAACAAATATATGTCTCAAACTTCAGAACTGTAAAACAAAACTTACAACTTTTAAAGTTAAAATGTAATTTTAATAAATTAGAATCATGTGGGAATTCGGAAAACTCTTGCATCAGGCAACAGGTATTTTTTTTCTGGCAAGGTTTGTTAAGCATGTAATGCAATTCTGTAGGACCTGTCCGGTAATAAGATAAACCACAACATGTGATTAGATGACTACCTTTACTACCCATATCATGAAGAACCATTTAGTCAGGTATTGGTAGATTGTGTAGTGCCATTGCCTAAAACGAAGGCAGGGCATCAGTATGTTCTTATGGCCATGGATATGACTAACCGATTTACGGAAGCCACACCTTTAAGAACAGTGGAGAACTTTGACAGTTCTGCACATGCTAAGGCCTATCCTTGGAAGTGCAATCTGACCAGGCTTCCAACATTATCTAAAATTTTCCATGGCATAATTCGTAGTTTAGGTATCAAGCAACTAAAGTCAACCACATATCACCGACTAACCCGGAGAGCTTGGAGAAATATCAGACTCTCAAAACCATGATTGGGCCCTATTGCCATGAATATCCAAGGGATTGGATTTTTTTACTATTTGCCACCAGAATTCTCTGAACGAACCTACTTGGTTTAGCCCATTTGAATTGGTCTACGGCCATGAAATACGAGGTCCATATGTCAGGTGTAGCCCAAGAGCATTTGAAGGTTTCAGGAGCAAGAATGAAAATGTCGGCAGGCAAACATTCCAAACTGGAGATGAGGTACTGGGGGTATTGTTGCCGTTGCATGGTGAACTGCCTGATAGCGAAATTCGGTGGCTCCTCTAAGGTAGTTAGGAGGGTGAATAAGGTGACTTGCCTAATAGATACTCCAGACTGTAGGAAGAAGGACCGATAATGCCATATCTATGTTGAAGAAATCTCATCATAGGGAAGAAGATAGGAAGGATCCAGTGTGTCAGATGTTAGAAGTAGTGGAAGAGGACCGAGACAGTAAAATGTGATTGGTGAAGAAGTCTGATAGTTCACAGAATGACTCTTCTGTGGTACAGTTAGCAAATAGGGTAATACTACAACAGTTAGATAAGTTTGCATACTTAGAAGAACAGCACCAAAAAGATCTCATAAGACTACTGCAAAATCATAAGATTTGTAGGGACACACCGGGATGCACTGCAATAACCTAACATGATGTAGGTGGCTCGAACCCGATTAAACAGCATCCATAATGACTGAACCCACAGAAACTAGCTCAGATAGAAGAGGAAATCCAATACATGTTGGAGAATCATTTAATTGAGCCAAATAAGAGTTCTTCGGTCGTGTTCATACCTAAGCTGGATGGGACAAGTTGGTTCTTTATATACTACCAGAAGGCCAGGGCCATCAACAAAACAGATTCATATCCGATTCCCAGGTTGGAGTACTGTATCAATAGGATGGGCAGTGCCGTTCGTTTATAACACACACCAGGTACACTTCAACGACTCGCACATCAAGTAGTGGCTAGGGTACCCGAATGCGGGGTCTATTTGGATGACATGGTAGTTTAGTGACACGTGGAAAGAGCATGTAGGACAGTTGGAGGAATTATTTAATGGATTGCAATTGACCAATTTCGTTATCTATTTGGCCAAGAGCGAGTTTGCCAAAGCAAATCTGTCTTTGTGAGTTTCCTACAGGTGCTCTGGTTTCCTCCTGGGGGAGGGGGGGTGAGTTCGGAGTTGGTCCAGCACCTTCCAAGCAGGAGTCATCGTTGGGTGGGGCTCAGCTGTTCTTTGGGGGGGGGGGGGGGGGGGGGTGGTTTCATCCAGGGTCAAAGTGCTGCCCACTCTTCCTGGCATCCGTGAAAGGGTCATGCAGCTTCTTTCGGCACTACTATTCATATCCGGTCCAGGCCATGGGACCCATGGCGCTCACAGCCTCTGCCACCTGCGCCCAGGTCTGGTGTACAACGGCGGGTGGGGAATGGAGTGCAGATATGCGATGACAGCTTGTCAGCCTCTCTAGTGGGAATTCCGACCCTAGCGAGTAGGACACCGTTTTTCATTGGAATCTATCGTGTTCCATGTGGCGCCGTGCAAGCCCATTAGCGGATCCTGAATTGCTACAGGACCAGCGCCAATTTAGTTGCAGAAGTCCACTGATTCAGTCCCCATTAACATTAGTTTCTCAAACGTAGAATCTTGGCAGCGGTCTATATTAGATGCTGAGTAGATCTTGTATGCAGGCTAGTGAAAGTTGCTGACATTTTAAATAGCTGAGTAATGGTTTACTCAATACTGGATTTAAGCTAACAGCTGGCCCACAGCGGACCGTTATACAACCAACTGACTATATTTTTCAGCGATATGTGCATGCACAGTATGGGGGACAGAAATTTCTTGTCTGTAAAATAGATCAAATTCCGACTGCAAATTATTTCCAAATGTGCAATTAGAGCAGAAACGTTAATTATTCTATGACTGGGATTGTGATGAGTATTTTTCTAAACTGTGAAATAGTTTTTGGGCAATCAAGAACCAAAGCTGAATGAAGGCAGTTGTTGAGTATGTCAAGTCCATCCTGGGAGCATTTGCAAGGATGTGGATTGACACATTCGTCAAGCCAAATTCTGCCATCAGTTTATTGTGTGGACAATAGTGTTGGGATCCTTCACGAGGTAGACCATATATATTCAACCTTTTTGCTCCCGAGTGCTCCCACCTATATTATCCCCCAGCACAACACAAGTAATTTTTACATGTAAAAACTATTTCAGCAATGCTTCTACTCACCATGTTATCGCTGTTGCTATCATAGCAGTGCAGAACATATGGTCCTCATACCATCCTACTCCCTCTTTCCCTAACCATGAGTTCCAATCACTTGATTTCTAGTTTCCCCCTTTTCCTGTCAACCCTGACAATCTGACTTTCCTGGGGCATCAATGGTCCTTGTTAGCTGCTTGATTGTCAGTCAAATAACGTCCTTCCCAATTCTCCAATTGAAAATAATCAACAATTGTGCAGTGAAAATGAAGAAAACACAGCTTTTGAAGACTATTTGATTTTTTACCCCCTTAAATTGCACTCTTAGTGTCCAGATTGATGTTTGACCCTGACATTTCCAAGACAGTCCTCCAAGGTTGAAATTCTAGTTGTTCACACCCAATGATGGCCTCCAATCAGGACTTGCTGTGATGTTCTCCTTTCCAGAATAAGACATGGAGATGCCGGCATTGGATTGGGGTGGGCACAGTAAGAAGTCTTAACAATAGCAGGTTAAAGTCCAACAGGTTTATTTGAAATCGCTAACTTTCAGAGCATAGCTCCTTCATCAGGTGAGTCACCTGGTGTTGTAAGACTTCTTTCTTTGTAGAACAAGACAGGTTTAGCACAGTGGGCTAAATAGCTGGCTTGGAAAGCAGACCAAGGCCAGCACCACGGGTTCAGTTCCCGTGCCAGCCTCCCCGAACAGGCGCCGGAATGTGGCGACTAGGGGCTTTTCACAGTAACTTCATTTGAAGCCTACTTGTGACAATAAGCGATTTTCATTTCATTCATTTCAAGACTGCTAATATTTGATATGCGTTCACAGGTGAAAAATGAATTAGGTTAGACACCAAAGTGCAACTAGTGCCCTTGGTAGCTATGTTATTGTATAACTCAACAATTTGAAAAAACAGTAGAAGAGAAAATTAGGAGGGATGAAATTCAGCAGGGTAGAATATTAAATTAGTTCAAAGCTGTTTCAGTTTTGTTGGCATTGCTAATGCTAATAGTTCCCTAATGTTGACACATTCCACTCTTCTTCCTCTATGAAGTTAGCAATTCACCTTTAATTGAGTAACTCCTTTTTTGCAGTTGGAACCCATTTTTTGCATCTCTTCATCAGACCCCTAAACGACCCTCTTTTGGACTGACCCTGGACTGGACTGACCAAATTAATATTACACTCCTGTATGCTTCACCTGATGTCTATGTATTTACATTGTGCACCTTGTGTTGCCCTATTATCTATTTTAATTTTAATTTTATTTTCATTCATGTACTTAATGATCTGTTTGAGCTGCTAGCAGAAAATTACTTCTCACTACGTGACCATAAACAAATCCATCCAATCCAAAAGGGGGCATATCATTTAGATTGAGCCACATTTAGTTAACAGCTTAACGAGAACATGAAATTTTTTTATTAACAGTGAGCATAATATAATCCAAGTTCAGATCCTGTTTGAAAGGGAGAAATGGAAAACAGCTCCAGAGCGAAGATTTTGGGTTTAGGTGAGGCTGACTTCAATGGAACAAGACAGGCTGTCCACAGTAAATTGGCCAAATATCTTAATGAATCAAATGACACCAGATCAGTGAGAGGTATTTGTGATGCAGAGCCATTTTATATCACTAAAGATGTAATGATTTTCCTAGAACACATCCATGGGCAACTCGAGAGGTAAGAGACTGGAGAGAAACTAAAAGAAAAGCAAACAAAAATGCCAGAAAAAGCATTGATCCTGGCGAATAGCAGGGGAAAACAGAAGACTGAGTTGGGACTGGAGCTGCCAGTTTACTCGGCTTGATCCTACCTTCATGCAATGGTGTACTTTTTAAAATCATCCCTTAAGTTACTTATGGTGGACCCTTTATTTAAAGCCTTGTGATGAAATCCCAGTCAAGGACCCGATAGGTAACGTTCTCCCGTTTTGGTCAAGAAGTCAGAACATCCTACTCATTCAGCTGATGTTTTCAACCATAGCAGTGCGACTTGTAGCATCATATGAAAAGTCAGTTTGAACAGTGACATCCAGGTAAAATACAACACCAACTTCCAGTAGCTGAAGCTTTAAGTAGCAGAATCAACCCACTGATGTTGGAATTCCTTAATGAAAGTAAACATTGAGGATACTTCCTATGCCCAAGTGGCTTCAGTTTATGGACGCAATTTTCCAAATGAAGCCAGATCTAGTTGCCTGAGCTCAAGTTATGATCTGGAGGAGAGAGCATTTCTATTTAGTTGTCACCAGTAATAAAGCCATCTGCATTTTGATTAAGGGAAGAGAAAATACAAACAGAAGTATTAAATTATAAGCTTTGTCTTTATTTTGTTGGAAGAGAATGACATTGCTGTTTACATTACAATTGACTTTACATTACAATTAAATTATCAGTTTGGCTGATAAAACTTCCATATGATTCATAGGAAATCCTTTGGCACAAGAAATCCTTGGTCTCTATCAGGAACCAGATGGAACTCGTAGGCTACTAAATTATCTGCTTGATAATTTGGCAGGCACTTCAAAAAGAAGTAAGTAGATGAATCCAAGTTTTATTTTGATTTATTTTTTAGATACAGATGTTATCAAATTAATGTACAATTTGATCTTCAATAGTTCAACCAGAACAGCCTCCACCAAGGTCATGGATTGTCTTACAAGAACCAGAACGAACACATCCCTCAGGTGAAATTAATTTTATTTTCTTAAAACATGCTCATTATTGGGTTGAAGATAACTAGCAATTCAATAAAATTCAAGTTTTCAGATGTAAAGCATATGATCCATAGATATGAATTTAGTGCCGTTTACCTTTGTAAGAAGGTGAACTTTTTGTAATATTTTAAAACAAATTGTGCAGTGTAGGAATTACTGTATGTAAAATAAGGTTTTTATAAAAAGTTTTTTTATGTTCTTGACCACCAAATGGGAAGAAAATGAAGGATGAAATCTGCAAACATATTTCATAAATAATGTTGAAAAAAGTTGTGATAATGGGGGATTTCAAGTATCTAATTTTTGGCTGGGGAAAATAAAGTCTAATGGGCAAATAGAGGGAAGAACTTCAGTATATACAGGAAAACCTTCCTGATTAATGTGTCTCATCCAATGAGGATGGTAAATGTAATTTTGAGAAATGAGGTAAGCTATGTGGAGCATGTTTCAGTGGGAGAACGTTTGAGAACCATGGTCACTATATCATTAAGTTTATTTAAGTTAAGAATTGTTGTGGCGAAGGATAAATAACAATCAAATCTGAAAACTGGAAGATGACTAATTTCATTGGGTTGAAAAGGAATCTGGCTCAGGTGTATTGGAACTAAAGATTGGCAGATAAAAAAGTAAATGAGCAGTGGTAGGCCTTCAAGGGGGAGATAGTTCAGGTACAGAACTAAAGATATTCTTATAAGGGTTAAAGGAAAGTACACCCAAAGCTAGAGCTCCCAGGTAACTAAAGAAATTGAAATTAAAGTGAAACTATAAAAGAAAGCTTGTAATAAACATCAGGTTCGTAACGCAGCAAGTTTCATTTGCCTATCACCCCTGTCCTTGCTGACGCACATTAGTCTCATTTAAGCAATGCCTCGATTTCAAAATCCTCACCCTTGTTTTCAAATTCCTCCATGGACTTGACCCTCCGTACCTTTGTAACCTCCTCCTCCCCTACAGCCATTCAGGATGTATGCATTCCTCCATTTCTGGTCTCTTGTGCCTCCCTAATTTTAATGTCTGCCCTACTGCTAGTCATGCCTTCAGCTGCTGAAGTACTAAGTTCTCCTTCCCCAAATCTCTCTACCTCGCTTTCTCTCTGAAAATCACCATTTTGAATAAGCTGGTTATTTGCCCTAATCTTCTTGCGTGATTGGTGTCAAATTTTGTTTAATGTAGCTCCTGTAAAGTGTCTTGACCTTTTAGTGCATTAAAGGTGCTATATAAATGTAAGTTATTCTACAATAAAGAAGCCAGCAGAAGAAAATAAGAAGCAAAAAGGAAGGATCAGCAGGTACCATAAAAGGAACGCTGAAGTCTTTTATAAACTTGTAAAGAGTAGAAGGTAAAGTGGGTCTGATTGAGGTACCAAGAAGGAAATCATCTTGTGGTGGCAGATGACACAAGGTAACTTGCATCTACCTTTGCAAAAGAGGATGTTGCCAAAGGAAGGAAAATTGGATAGAATAAAAATAACAAGGAGGTGCTAAAAAAAAGGAGCAATGCTCTTAAGTGGAAAAGAATGCAATGCATCGGAGCAAGTATTTGAAGCAAGTATGAAAATAGCAGAGGCTCTGATTGCAGTCTTTAAAATATCATTGGGTATGTGAATGGTGCTGAAGAACTGGAGAGTTGCAAATGTGGCCCTCCCACTATTCACAAAATGGGAGACAGATAAACCAGGGATGGGATTTACTGACCAACCCGCTGTGTTTTTCGGTGGTGGAGGTGGCCCGCCAGCGGGATTTGCCACCCCCAGCATTGTCAACGGGATTTCCTGGTGACTACAACCCTAATTGGAATATCCCACCGGCGAGCTGGTGGATTGTGCCCCAGGTATCTACAGACCAGTTAGTCTAACATTGGTGCTGGATAACAGACCATAAATTTAGGACAAAATTTATTGTTACTTGGAAGAATTGGTTAATAAATAAAAGCCAAAGGCAAATCCTGTTTGACATACTTGATTGCGATCTTCAATGCAGTGCGGAGAGAAAAGCTGATGTTGTGTATTGTAAGGGCCCTTCCTGTTGATTCCTTTAGTTCCTATTTCTTTTGTCTTAATTGTTTTTGGTCCATGGACCATTAATGGAGACATAATAAGTCGAGCAGAGGACGTAAGGAACTCAAAGAATGCAATCTTCCAGCCTTGTTACTCGCAGTCAAGCGTAATGAGGCCGGTGAAAAGCGGGAGAGGCCAAAAACAGGAACTGCCCCAGGCGCCAAACAGTTTGCAATGCAACCGGCCTGCTCCCGTAGGCAAATTTGGAATCTCGCCGTGAGATACCAATTATCACCACTTAAGCCCCATTTCCATACAATTAATGAGAGCCATCTGTCATCCAATGGCCTCCTGTTATTCACTGGCCTCCTCAGCAAGTGCTCACACTGGCGCCGATTAGTATTGCTTTTTAAAAACGTGAACCTGGCAGAATGTGTCGGTGCTCACTCAACCACGATTGCCAATTCCCTGTTAGTGATTGCCTTCAGCTGTGCAGTCGTTGGGGGCTATGGGTGATCAGTGGGGCAGACAGCAAGCCTGGTGTTGCCCCCGGAATGGTGTTGGGATCCAAGGGTTGGCTTGGTGGTACTGCGAGAGATTGCCCCCCCCCCCCCCCCCCCCATTCTGTGGGGAGCCAAGGAGCAGAGTAGCTATCTTTGGTCACAGGCGAAGAGATCAGGGAAGCTGGGCTTACCACCCTAGTGCTTGGCAGGGGATGGGGGGCCCTCCGTAGGGGTGGGCCACCATGGGAGGGTGAGGGGGGGGGGGGGGCGCAATGTCTTGCGGTACCACCAAGCCAACCCTTGGATCCCAACACCATTCCGGGGGCAACACCTGGCTTGCCGTCTGCCCCACTGATCACCCATAGCCCCCAACGACTGCTGAGACGTTTGGCTGCCCGGCTGAAGGCAATCACTAACAGGGAATTGGCAATCGTGGTTGAGTGAGCATTGACGCATGCCAAGTGGTTTCCCGTGGGTAGGCGGGCTATGTAACACGTGGTAATCATTGCCTAGCATTCCAACTGCACCGTGATGCCTGGACACTGAATGTGAGTCAAGACCACACACGCAGCCAACATCTGAACACCCAGGGGATGGGACACAGCTCCCGGGACACGACCACGGCCGGAGGGTGGGTGTCACGGGGGGGAGGGGGTGCCTGGCAAGATAGGCAAAGGGTCCGGGGGTCAGCCTGCATTGCAGAAGAAAGTGACAGAGGCATCATAATGGTTGTGCACAGATGTGTTTATTGTTCAATATATGCTACCTCTGTCCTGATGGTGCATTTTCTCCCCGTCTCCCGGTGTCCTTGGTGATCCTTGATGTGCTTTGCCCTCCCAGCTCTACCACTGCATCTGGTTGTGTCCCCAGGATGCACATCAGAGGTGGAGGCAACCAGCTGACTACCACGCCCCAGGCAGCACTGACTGCCTTGTGGCTCACTCTTCGGGACCCTCGGGGGCACAGGGCATCCCTCCTGGCCTCTACCATGTCCAGGAACCTCACCAGAATCTTGGTGCCAGCCTCCTCGGTGCCATTGTTGCGAGTTGGCTGAGTAAGTGCAACCTCAGTGCTGCTTGATGTTGTTAGCGATGGGAGGGGGTGGTGCTGGCGAGCATGGTCCCCGCGAATCAGCTGACGAGCCGACATTTGGGGTGAGAAGCCCATGAGGCCTCGTTAAGTGGATCAATTAACGTTGAATAGTGTTGCTGGACCGAGTGCCAGGAAACTCGTAATTCCCGCTCGCTACAGCACTTGAAAATTTTCCTGGAAAATCGTGACCAAAGTATCAAAATAGTACACTGTTATAAAGTTTTATGCTTTGGGCAGAAGAACCTAGACTTTATGGCGCCCAAGAGTTTGAGGAGTTTGTTTCGGGTGGATGGCCGGCAACCAATGGATTGACTAGGGACAATATTCTGCCCAGCAACCGACAGCAACTAGCTATTGTACCCACAAGGTGGAAGCAGCTCTCTTTCTCTGCTCTGCTGCCTACCACCTGAAAGCAGAAGTTTCTAAGCTCTGAAAGAAGATTCTCTTGCTCTCGCTTTCACGAATGCTGGCTGCCTATTTCTGTGAGCTTATAGTGGAAACCATTACAAGCTGAAAGAAAAGATGCATCCATTTAAATGCCTAGACTGAAGAAATAAATTAACTGGAAAATGTCCATCTGAAACAAACTCTCTTATCCTTTTACTTTCATAATTAATTTACACCCCTCTTTCACCTCGGTGTTTGTTTTCCTGTGTTTGTGTAGAGGATGGGGCAGATTAAAGGGGTGGTTAGAGATTAGATAGTAGTTAACCAGTTGTATTGTTGCTTATTTAGATATAGTTAGTCTTAATAATAAAAAGTTAATTTTAAAACCTGGTGACTAGTTATTGGGCAGTTCGGCCTCGGGTATTTTATAAATAGAAATTCATTTCAACCGTGTTTCAATTCCGGGTCAAGTGGATCTGGAATTGACCGCGTACTAGCCCAGGTTCTTGTAACAGTATGCGTACTTGCAAAAGAAATCTGATAGCGTCACAAGTTGCCAAAATTGAGGCCCAGAGGATTTGAGGACTTGAGTGTTAATGCAGAATTGGCTGAGGAAAAAACAGCAATAATTAATCATTTTCTTATTGCGTACCTATGATTACTTCGGGTATACGGCACAGAAACAGTCCATTTAGCCCACTCAGTCCATGCCAGCATTCGTGTTTCCAATTGTGACTCATTTCACCTTTTCTCGTCAAAATCTACCATGGCAACCATCTCCCTCGTATGTTTTTCTAGTTTCCCTTATTGTATCCATAATATTTGCATCAGCCACTCCCTATGGTATTGAGTTCCATCTACCATACCATTCTTTGGCTTCTCAATTCCCTGTTTAATTTCTTGGTTATCAGGCGGGAGGGAAGTATGCAATGTATCCCCAGAGGCCGGTTATGGGTGAACTGCACTTTTGATCATTTATTACCTGGACTTGGGGTTTGGAGGCATAATTTTATGCAGTCTGGAAATGTAATAAACAGTGACGAGGATTGTCGCAGACCTCAGGAAGACATACACTGGTGCAATGAGCAGACACATGGCAGCTGAAACATCATGCAAATAAATACAAAATGATGCATTTTGGAAGGAATTGTAAGGAAAGGCAATGGAAGCTATTATGGATGGTGGGGGATATCATTTGTTTTGTACAATTGGTTGCTTGAAGTTCCATTTATGTTAATGTATATAAATTCATGTTTTATACATATTTATATAATGCATATGAACATGTTTATATACGCACATTTATCTCAGCATTTTAAAACCTGTCATCTCATCCCAATCTTCAGTTCCTCAGTAAGGCAGATTGAATTGTGAGATTTATTCCTCCTAAACTAGATTGTAAAATAGAATGCCTAGAGTGCAGAGGGAGGCCATTCGGCCCATTGAGTCTGCACAGACTCACTGAAAGTGCACCCTACCCATTCCCACTCTACTGTCCCATCCCTGTAACCCCACCTAACCTTTGGACACTAAAGGGCAATTTAGTATGGCCAATCCACCTAAACTACACATCTTTAGACTGTGGGAAGGAACGGGAGCACCCAGAGGAAACCCACGCATACACTGGTAGAATGTGCAGACTCCACATAGATGGTCACCAAGGCCGGAATTGAACCCGGGTCCCTGGAGCAGTGAGGCAGCAGGGCTTGCCACCGTGCTGCCATAATGCCATTCTGAGAAAATGCATAATGATGCTTTTTTTGTAGAGTCCCTAAAGCGACAAATATAATACAAAATGTGACCGTATGTTTTATTTGCATCACTTGTTTCCTTAAATTATTTTCCTAAGATCTCTATTAATTTCTTTTTCCATATGCAAATTAATTTTTTTTTAAATAGTACATTTTCATGGTAACTACAATCCCTACAACATCCTTGTACTTTTGGACCATAAGAAAATTATATAGATATGACCATGCAGGTGCTTTGTTGTGACATGGAAACTTGTGGCGAGCATTGCAATCCCAAACAGCCGCAACTGCAGTAAATGCATCTACAGGGATTTCAGCATTGATGTTGAAGTGGAGTCTGAGATGTAGGCAGGGCAACAGGATGGAGGAGTGTTACCTGGCTACTTTCTTTCAGGAAAGAGTCACATCTTAGTTTATGAAGTAGTACAGAACTTGGTTAATATTCATTCACAGAGGATCTGAATAAGGCAGGCAAGGGGACTTTAGGTGTAGAGCTTGAGGAGCTTCAATGTTTACTCTTATTCAGTCGGTATGAGTTTCTTGCAGCCTGTGAGATGAATGAAATATGCAGGGTTGAAAAGATCACTGAAGTGGTGGAGTTAAGAAGAATGTGATAGTACTGAGAGACTGCTCTCTCTAGCTGTGACTAGTAATTTGGAAGATTGTGATGCCTGCCTGGTACCAGTGTTAAAGACATTGCATGGGTGGACAAAAATTTTGGAGAGGGAGGATCAGGTGGTCATGGTTCACACAGGAACCAGTGATGTAGGTAGAAGAATAATGAGGTTCTCATACAAATTTAAATTCAGGAGTAGGCCAGTCAGACACTTGAGCCTGCTTAGCCATTCAACAAGATCATGATTGATTTGCTTGTCGCCTTAATGCCACCTTTCCACCACAATTTAGTGCCAGGTTCACACGAGCATGCTGTGTATCAACAGGAGAGAGATACCACCTATCTGGCCACACTCCAAGCCTTAAATCCAGCAGCTCTACGCACTGACTGGAGTCGGCTATCTCAGGCCTTCCAGTGATCTGCAATGCTTTTGAAAGCGTAGCGGGATTTTGAGGGCACAATATTCAGAACCTGAAAGGTAATAATCTCTGGATTACGTCTTGATCCATTCGCAAATTAGCATAGGTTTAAACAGATCAGAGAGTTGATTGCGTGTCAGGAATAGTGGAGTGGTGTAAAGAGACAGGTTTTGATTTGTGATACACTGGCGCCAGTTCTTAGGTGGGGGGGGGGGGGGGGGAGAGAAAAGAGAACTGTTGAGATGGACTGCACTTAAGCAACGCTGAAACCAGTGACCAAGCTAGGGCTTTAACTTAAAATGGGGTGCGGGTTCAGGTGACAGGCAATTTATAAATGTAATACATGAAAAGTCCAGCCACAAGATCTGTGTATTGTTTTGGGTAAAGATAGTGTGACAGGAAGGGATAACAATTTAGTGGTAACAATGCATTAATAAATAAGATCAGGTGAAGGAGAAAAAGTTAAAATTAAAGGCACATTTTCTGAATGCATGAAGAAGCATTCACAGCAAGTTGATTAATGGACAAAAAGAGATAAGTGGGTTTTATTTAATAACATTAGAGATGCAGTTAGCTGTGTGGTGAACCAGATTGGGAGCTAAATATTCCAGGGTGCTTGATGTTTTGGAAAGACAGACATGGTCTGTCAGGACAGCATAGTGGTTAACACTGCTACCTCACCGTGCCAGAGATTTAGGTTCAATTCCAGCCTTGGGTGACTGGGAATTTGAAGTGGCAACGCATGTGGATAAGGTGGTCAAGAAGGCATACGGCATGCTGGCCTTCATCGGTCGGGGCATTGAACATAAAAATGGCAAGTCATGTTTCGCTGTACAGGACCTTGGTTAGGCCTCATTTGGAATGTTGTGTACACTTCTGGTCGCCACTCTACCGGAAGGATATAGATGCCTTGGCGAGGGTAAGGTGCAGTTTACTAGGATGTTGCCTGGTGTGGAGGGCATTAGCTATGAGGCGAGGTTAGATAAACTCGGTCTGTTCTCACTGGAACCGGAGGCTGAGACGCGACCTGATAGAGGTCGACAAGATGATTAGTGGCATGGACAGAGTGGATAGTCAGATGCTCTTTCCTAGGAAAGAATTCCTTGAGAGTCAAGTACAAGGGGACATAGGTTTAAACTGCGTGGGGAAAAGTTTGGTACAGATGTGTGAGGCAAATACACGGAGGGTGGTAAATATATGGAACGTGCTGCCTGAGGCGGTGTGGGAGCGGGTACAATAGCGGCATTTAAGGGGCATCTAGACAAATTAAGAATAGAGTGGGAATAGAAGGATACGGACTCCGTAAGTACATACGGTTTTAGTTTAGGCAGGTGCCATGGTCGGCACAGACTTGGAGGGCCGTATTGTTGTTTGTTCTTTGACTCTCTTTGTGGAGTTTGCATTTTATCCACGTGTCTGTGTGGGTTTCCTCCAAGATGCTCCGATTTCTTCCTACAGTCCAAAGATGTGCAGGTTTTGTGGGTTGGCCATGCTAAATTGGCCCTTGGTGTCCAAAGGTTAGTTGGGGTTATGTGGATGGGGTAGTGGAGTAGGCCTAGTTAGGGTGATCTTTCAGCGGGTCATTGTAGACTCAGTGGGCCAAATGGCCTCCTTTTGCACTGTAGGAATTCTAAAATGGGGGAAAAAAAAGAGGGTGGATAGCACTGATAATAAAGGTCAATACTGAGGAAAGACCTCTGATCAGAAGAGCAAAAAGTAGAATTCATTATGGGTAAAGATAACACAGGCAGAAAATACTGGTAAGAGTAGTTTACAAACCTTCTAATGGTAGTTATACAGTTGGACTAAGTATTAAGAGGAACATTCAAGGGCAGCATGGTGGCGCAGTTGTTAGCATTGCTGCCTCACGGCACCGAGGTCCCAGGTTCGATCCCTGTTCTAGGTCACTGTCCATGTGGAGTTTGCACATTCTCCCCGTGTTTGCGTGGGTTTTGCCCCCACAACCCAAAGATGCATAGGGTAGGTGGATTGGCCACTCTATATTGCCCCTTAATTCAAAAAATGATTTGGGTACTCTAAATTTCTAAAAAAAACAAGAGGAACGTTCAACAAAGGTAACGTATTAATAATTGAAACTTTGATCCACATATAGAGAGGACAAATCAAGTTTATAGATTTATAGAATTTACAGTGCAGAAGGAGGCCATTCGGCCCATCGAGTCTGCACCGGCTCCTGGAAAGAGCACCCTACCCAAGGTTAACACCTCCACCCTATCCCAGTAACCCCGCCAAACACTAAGGGCAATTTTGGACACTAAGGGCAATTTATCATGGCCAATCCACCTAACCTGCACATCTTTGGACTATGGGAGGAAACCGGAGCACCCGGAGGAAACCCACGCGCACACGGGGAGGATGTGCAGACTCCACACAGACAGTGACCCAAGCTGGAATCGAACCTGGGACCCTGGAGCTGTTAAGCGATTGTGCTATCCACAATGCTACCCTGCTGCCCTTACCCGAATTGGTAAAAAGTAGTTTAGAGGGCGAGTTCTGGTATGTATTTAAGACACTTTCCTGGAACAATAACTTTCGGAGCCAAACAGGGAAGAGACTATTTTAATTTTTTTGTGTATAATGGCGGAATTAATTAGTAATATCAGTAAAGGACCGTTGAAACAATAGTGACAATGATAGAATTTCATACTTGAGTTCAAGATTGACGTATACAAGTCTTAAACTTAATAAAGCCAATTGCAGAGTTATGAGCGGCGATTTGCTGTGGTAAATTCGGAAATTAAGTTAAAAGTATAACAGTAAAAGAGCAATTGCAAATGTGTAAAGAAATTGAGTATTGAAGAATGCAGGACCCTCCTGTTTTCCCTGTGTATTCCCTTTCTGTCATTTTGGCTATTATAATTTGTGTACCGGGACCTACATTTTTAAAATGGACTCGCCTTTAATTTTTAAAAAAAGGGATCCAGCAAGAAGTGCTGGAATCGGTGATGACTCATCATGATGGACTTGGCTGTCAGCTCATGAGCTGCTTACTTTGCCAGGCTCTTGGCTGGTAATCTGTGCTGATTGCTGCTGACCAATCTAATGTTCTGTTAGGGACAGAAAGGCTTCATCTGGTTTTTAGTTTCAGTTTGATTGAGAAGCTGGAGGGCCACAGCCCTGTTTTCTCTCTCTTACCTGATGGACTCCTTCTAAAGTTTCAAAGTAAAGACCTTTCTTTCTCTCTCTCTCTTGTCAGATTGAACTGCAAGGAAGCTTAGTCCAGCAAAAGCTGCAGAGCAGGGCCAGTCGTTTAAAGAACCCTCTTTAAAATATTGTGGGGTTGGAAACAAATAAGAATTACACCGGCCTGAGTGAAGGTACAGGTTAATAAAAGTTAAAGTGACACCCCAGAGAGAATCTATTGTCTGGGGATTTGGTCTGAATGTTCTAGCCAGAAGATCCTTGTTAGTCATCCAACTGGTGGTTCTCAATTATTCCGCCTCCTGGAAGGACAGTCAGCTGAAAAACTAGTTCAACAGACGAAGCAAGGGCACTCGTCTTCCATCTCGCATTAATCCTCCAATTTTCCTCTCCCCCTCCGTCTACATGTGTATGTTTTGTGTGAGGGCGGGACGGTAAAAGAGTGGCGGGGTACAGGTAGATTAGCTGGCCATTATTCTAGTGTAATTATTGCATACCTTACCTCTACTGATGTTATAAATAAACAGTTGTTGTGTTTCATATACAAATCAGGTGCCTGTAAGTCATGAGAGCAGTCAAGGCTCAAAGATCTCGGAAACGTTATACGAATTATTGGTTAATTCACTTGCGTTGGGACTCGGGGGCCTGTGGGGCTGGAATTGATTGCTCGTTAGCTCAGGGTGTCGTAACAAGAAAACAACCGACCCATCGTTCCATCGTGCACTAAACAGGATAATTTACAATAATACCAAATGTAATGGGAACAACATTTTATGCATCAGAAGAGAGTTCTGTTTGGCAAGTGGAATCCATCGATCTCTGTAAAGTTTTTTTTTTTATAAATTTAGATTACCCAATTATTTTTTCCAATTAAGGGGCAATTTAGCGTGTCCAATCCACCTACTCTGCACATTTTTGGGTTGTGGGGGCGAAACCCACGCAGACACGGGGAGAATGTGCAAACTCCACACGGACAGTGACCCAGAGCCGGGATCGAACCTGGGACCTCAGCGCCGTGAGGCGGTTGTGCTAACCACTAGGCCACCGTGCTGCCCTGATCTCTGTAAAGTTGTAGCAAAACTTGCTACAGTTGGTTGGCAAGTGAACGCCAACCAATCAACACTTTCCTCATGCCGAATGAACTGTTGTTCTCTTTACATTTGATATTCTTACGAATTGGCCTGATGAATACAAGATGAAAAGCTTCAACAATGTATTTTTCAACAATAATCAAGTTCTTACGACCAAATTACGATATAAAGAAAGTGATTTGAGGATGCAACAAGCTGGGTGAACAAAGGGGAACCACTAGATGTATATTTGAATTTCTAAAAGTCATTCAATAAGTTGCCACATAAAAGGTTACAGTACAAGATAAAGAATTCATGGTTTTGTGAGAAATACATCAGCATGGACAGAGGATTGGCTAACTAACAGAAGCAAGGTCCGGATAACTGCATAATTTCAGTTTGGAAAACTAATTAGGGAGAGCCACAGGAATCGATGCTGGAGCCGTAACTATTTACAATGTCTTGGATGAAGGGCTAAGTGTATTGTAACCAGTCTTGCTGACCATGCAAAGATAGTAAGAAGTCTTACAACACCAGGTTAAAGTCCAACAGGTTTGTTTCAAACACGAGCTTTCGGAGCACGGCTCCTTCTTCAGGTGAAGAAGGAGCCGTGCTCCGAAAGCTCGTGTTTGAAACAAACCTGTTGGACTTTAACCTGGTGTTGTAAGACTTCTTACTGTGCTCACCCCAGTCCAACGCCGGCATCTCCACATCATGGCATGCAAAGATAGGTAGGAAAGCAAGTCGATAAGGGGGACACAGAATGCAAAGGGATATCAATGGATTGAGTGGGCAAAACTTTGGCAGATGGGAGTATGATGTGGAAAAATGTGAGGTTGCCTATTTGGGCAGGAGGAATAATAAAGCAGAAAATTTAAATTGATAGAGTAAATAGAATATGAGAGTAGAGTAGCCAAAAATATAAAAGCAAATTGTAACCCGTACAGGATTTTTTTTTTTTTTGCCGGGGGGGGGGGGGGGGGAGAGGGGAGAGGTGGGGAAAGGGTAGCAAAGGTAAATTTGCTTCCTTTTCTAGGCTGTGTTATAGGAGAAAATTATAATGAGGAAGACAAAAACACAGACCAGAAATAGTGGGGATTGATGTGGTTAATGAAAGGATAGAAGTTGAAGTAGTTTAATATTAAAGAAATTAATAGAAGTGAACATCGACAAATCCCTGGGACCTGGTGGCTTACTTGAGTTCTAAAGGGGTTGCTATAGTAATGGTGGATGCAATGGTTTTGATCTTCCAAAATTCCCTAACTTTTGGAATAGTCCCAAACAAATGTTGCTACTGATGAAAGGTGGCGGAGAGAATATGGGGACCTGTAATTGGGATAATGTGGCAATTCGTTAATAAGGAAGTGGGAGCAGGAGACTTAGAAAATCATAATATAATTAGGCAGAGTCAACAAGGTTTTGTGAAAGTGAAGTGTGTTTACTAAATCTATTCAAGTTTACTTTGAGTGTATAGCTAAGAGGGTAGATAAAGAGGAACCCATGGATATAGTATATTTGGACTTTCAAATGATGAGAAATAAAAGTGCCACGTAATGTTGTTGTAGACGATGTGACCTTGTGGCATTGGGATAACAGGTTCACATGGATGGAAGATTGGTGAAAGGGTACAACAGTAGGAATAAACTGATCATTTTCAAAGTGGCAGCCTGTTACAAGTGGGTGCTGGGGCCTCAGCCATTTAGTCTATATTGATGACTTGGATGATGGAACTTGTGTGTAATGTATCCCAGTTTTCTGATGTCAAGTTAGATAGAATAATAAGCTGTGAGGAATCTGCAGAGAGTAACAGAAAGGTTAAGTGAATGGGCAACAAAATGGTAGATGGAGTATAATATGATCTAAGGGACCTTCCTGTTCCCTTATTACCCCTTTCTTTAGTTTTTTTTGGCTGTTATCCCTGTCTAGTGCGCCCCCCCCCCCCCCCCTTCTCTCTCTCGTGCTCTCTCTCTCCTGGCCTCGTGCTCCCTCTCACCCCTACTGGCACTCCCTCTCTCACCAGTCCTGGCACTCCCCCTCTCACCCCTCCAGGCACTCCCTCTCTCTCCCCGCATCACATTCCCTCCCTCTCTCTTCCCCCCCCCCCCCGTCTCGTGTTCCCTCTCTCTTTCCCCCCCCCCCCGTCGCGTGTTCCCTCTCTTCTCCCCCATCTCGCGTTCCCCCTCTCTCCCCGCCTCATGCTCCCTCTCTCTTCCCCCCCTGCCTCGCGCTCCCCCACTCTCCCCTTGCCTTGCCCTATCTCTCTTTCCCCTCGCCTTGCGCTCCGTCTCTCCCCTCCTTGCGCTCCGTCTCTCTCCCTCCTTGCGCTCCCTCTCTCCTCCTGGCCTTGCGTTCTGCCTCTCTCCTCGCCCGCTTGGTCCCTCGTTCGCTCTTTCTCTCTCATAGCTGCTGTATTTCTGAAACTGCAGAGACCTGAATGAATCTACAGTGAAAACCATCACAGACTGGAAATTGAGATCTCAGCCTGATTTGAAGAAGTGTGCTTAAAAACAACCATCTGAAAATATACTCTTTATCCTTTTACTTATTAGTTTCACCCCTCTCTTCCCTTCTGTGTTTGTTTGTCGTCTCTGCGTGCGTGCGTGTGTGTATGCCACAACAAGAACAATGACGTTTTACTGCAACTGTACAGGTCTAGTATAAGACTACAATTCTACAGGTTTGGTCTCTACCTAAGGAAGGATATACTTGTCTTTAGAGAGTTGCAATGAAGATTCGTGAGCGATTCCTGGAATGAGAATGCTGTCCTAAGAGGAGTGATTGAGTACAATAGCTAATCTATGAAGTTTACAAGAATAATGGGTGATCTCATTGAAACCCAAGATTCTGAGAGGGCTTGATAGGGTACATAAGAACTAGGAGCAGGAGTAGTCCATCTGGCCCTGCAAGCCTCCTCTGCAAGTCAATAAGATCAAGGCTGATCTTTTTATGGACTCAGCTCCACTTAAACACCCGCTCACCGTAACCTTTATTCCTTTACTGTTCAAAAATCTATCTACCTTTGCCTTAAAACATTTAATGAGATAGCCTCAACTGTTTCGCTGGGCAGGGAATTTCACAGATTCACAACCCTTTGGGTGAAGAAGTTCCTCCTCAACTCAGTCCTAAATCTGCATCCCTTATTTTGAGGCTTTGCCCCCGAGTTCTACTTTTGCCCGCCAGTGGAAACAACCTCCCTGTTTCTATCCTATCTATTCCCTTTATAATTTTATAAGTTTCTATAAGATCCTCCCTCATTCTTCTAAATTCCAATGAGTATAGTCCCAATCTACTTAGTCTCTCCTCATAAACTAATCCTCTCCATTCCAGAATCAACACAGTGAATCTCCTCTGCACACCCTCCAGTGCCAGTACATCCTTTCTCAAGTAAGACCAAAACTGTACACACTACTCCAGGTGTGGCCTCACCAGCACCCTGCACAGCTTCAACATAACATCCCTGCTTTTAAATTCCATCCCCCTGGCAATGAAGGTCAAAATTCTATTTGCCCTCTTAATTACTTGCTGCACCTGCAGACCAACATTTTGTGATTCATGTACACTGACACCCAGGTCCCTCTGCATAGCATCATGCTGCAAATTTTTACGATTTAAATAATAGTCCATTTTGCTGTTATTCCTCCCAAAGTGGATGATCTCCCATTTATCAACATTGAACTCCATCTGCCAGACCCTAACCCTCTGCAGACTTTCCATATCCTGTGCACACTTGGCTCTCTCACTCATTTTAGTGTCATATACGAACTTTGACACATTGCACTTGGTCCCCAACTCCCGATCATCCATGTAAATTGTGAATAATTGCAAACTCAACACTGATCTCTGAGGCACACCACGAGCCACTGATCGCCAACCAGAAAAACACCCATTTATCACCATTCTTTGTTTTCTGTCAGTTAACCAATTCTCTATCCATGCTAATACATTGCCCATAACACCATACGCATTATTCTTATGCAGCAGCCTTTTGAGCGGCACCTTGTCGAATGCCTTCTTGAAATCCAGATACACCACATCCCGTTCCCCAGTGTCCACTTCACTCGTAATGTCCTCAAAGAATTCCACGAAATTAGTCAAACATGACCTACATTTCATGAACCCATGCTGCGCCAATGGGACAATTTCTATCCACATGTCTCGCAATTTCTTCCTTTACGATAGATTCAAGCATTTTCCTCACTACAGGAGTTAAGCTAACTGGCCTATAGTTACCTGCCTTTTGTCTACCTTTTTTTTAAAAACAGTGGCATCACATTTTTCCAATCTGCCGGAATCGCCCCAGAGTCCAGCGAATTTTGGTAAATTACCACAAGGCCATTTGCTATTTCCCCCACCATCTCTTTTAGTACTCTGGGGTGCATTCTATCAGAGCCAGGAGACTTGACTACTGTTATGGGCCAGGGTTTCGAGAACCCTAAAGTGTATCATGGAATTCACCTGACCCACAACTTTTAATAGATTGTGGTATGGGGAGCACACGGCCCACTCTCCATGTGTGGTACAGCAGAAATGGAAAAATATTTTTTAAAGTAAAACAATGTTTGTTCTATGAACTCAAGTTAACCTTTTTTAAAACATACAGTGGACAACTTAGCAACCATCAATTCAAATACAACTCCCAAAGAATACAACACCAAGTAATCCTTAATAACTTCCCAAACAACATCCAGAAGACAGAAGAAACACCTTTTAACAGAAGCACATCAGGTTTACATTCATACTGACAACATTTATAATTCTCAATTCACCAAATGATCAAGAGATAGTCTTTTCATGGCAGAGAGATCAACAGTACACCTGCTCTGTCTGGCTTAAGCTCCAACACTGAAAACAAAACCAAAAACACACCCTGCAGCAAACAGCCTAAAACAAAAGTAAAAAATTGACACAGCCTAGCTCCACCCACACTCTGACATCACTGATAAACACCCATTTCTTAAAGGTACATTCACATGACACTACCTTTAGCCCCATTAGCTTGAGGAGTCTGTTTTTGGTTGGCAAGTCTGAAGCTCGATGTGTAGTCTCAGAAATGTAGGGATAACCATTTCAGATGATTGAGACGAGAGATTTCTTCACTTGGAGGGTTGGGGATCTTTGACATTAGCTACCCCAGAGAGCTGTGGATGGTCAGTCATTGTGGATGTCCAGGACTGTGATCATTGGATTTTTGGACTCTGGGAATTGAGGGATATGGAGATTGAGCAGGAAAGTAGAGATGAGGTTGGCCATGATCTTAATGGTGGAGTGAGCTCAAAGGACTCATTAGACGACTCATGCATTTATTTCTCATGGTCCTATGTTATTATTGAAGATGAGTGTGGTGAAACAATCCCATCCTCTTGAAACTAATTAAGGAAATGTAAAATGAGTGAGATAGAAAGCTTTGCACAAACTTTGTCTGCAAAATGGAATGGGAGTGGGGTGTCGAAGGAAGGGTTTTATATCTCCAATTGGAGTTCAGTTTGTATTGTGATTAAATGTTAATCAGGTTTGCGGGCTTCTGTTTCCACTTGGACTGTAAGCCATGAAGTTAGTTTGGTGGTGGGTCTTGGTTCCAGATAAATATGAGAACTGACTAGCAGAAGCACGTGTCTTTTAGGTGCTAATAATTTCATGCACGCACTCCTAGAGTTTTCCCAAATTTGACTATTATTTATTAATTACTGAGCCGTCATTGGATTTTTAAAATCACTTTTTAAAAACAAAATATTGTTTTACAGCGTTGTTCTCTGTCATGTGCTATAACGTACTATGTGACAAATATGCCACACGACAGCTGTATGGGTACTGTCCATCATGGGCACTGAATTGGGAATATAGGAAAAAATCTATAATGCAAGAAATCTTGAACTGCAATGCAGACATCATAAGTCTTCAGGTGAGTCTCTTTGTCACTCAGATTATCTTAAGGAGTTCTTTGCAAATAATTTTAAGAATTCATAGCCATTCAATGTGCACATGACGTGATGCAATGCTTACAAAATCTCTTTTTAAAAAATAAAATGTACAGGTGATATTCCCGTTCATGATGTTCTGCCAAATTTTTAATATACTGGCGTTGACCAATAGAAGCTAGAAGTGCAAGCTCGCAATTATACCATATCTGAGGAAGTTACTGTGAAGTTGTACCTGTACAATTTATGATTACTGTCCTACACCTGGACACAGTTGTGGTAGGATTACTAACAAATCTCATCACTTTAATGCCTATTGAATTATGCTTTAATTTTTGTGCAGGAAGTTGAAACTGAACAGTACTTCGCTTTTTTCCTGGTTGAACTTAAAGAACATGGCTATGATGGTTTCTTCAGCCCCAAATCCAGAGCCAGGACGATGTCTGAATCTGACCGGAAGCATGTAGATGGCTGTGCAATATTCTATAAGACTGAAAAGTAAGTTTTTATTTTAATGGAAAGAAAATAAATATTTTAACCTCATAACTGTATTCAAATAGCCTAGTTTCAATGAACAGGGAGGAATTGTTGTAGGAAATGAAATAGTCATAGAAGTTAATGCACAGAAGCCATTAGTTTTAATGCTCGCTAACGACAGCTAGCAACCCTAATCCTGCTTCTCTATCTGTTTCATGTTTTTTCTTTTCTTGGGCGGCACAGTGGTTAGCACTTCTGCCTCAGTGTCAGGGACCTGGGTTCAGTTCCAGCCTTGGGTCACTGTGGGTTTCCTCCAGGTGCTCCGGTTTCCTCCCACAGTCCAAAGATGTGCAGGTTAGGTGGATTGGCCATGCTAAATTGCCCCTTCGTGTCCATAGGGTTAGGTGGGGTTACTGGGTTACGGAGATAGGGTGGGGGCGCGGGCCTCAGTAGGGTGCTCTTTCAGAGTGTCAATGCAGATTTGATGACCGAATGGCCTCCTTCTGCATGTTGTGATTCTAATGTATATCCGAATTTTGAAAAATTATACTGCCATCTTTTTAAACGCATCCTTGAAACAAAGTATTCATGTTCTAATGCTCATATTAAAAGATTTCTAACTTTCTCGTTCAATATTCTAGTTATACGGAGTTTATTCTCCTTTGTTACAATCTACCATCCAGATAAAATTATTCACTGTTTCACTGCTTTATGCTGTGCACACAAGCTTTCATCAATCTGAAAAATGAGACTCCACCTTCTAGTATTTTCTGTATCAATGGGAAATCGGGGGGGGGGGGGTGTAATCTTAGTACCTCATTTATATAACTATAGACTTTAACTCTTGCTTTTATTCTCTTGAACCTCCACTCTGCCTTTTCTATGGCTTGTGTTATAATGGACAGGAGTTTCTTCAAAGTTGCGCTGATTTTTCAACCCAGTTCAACCAAACCGGTAAAAAGATTGCAAACTTTTGAACATACTCCCTATCGTATGCAAATCGAATTTCTGCAATCTTTTGTGCTAATTTTAAAAAACGCTGCGTTACAATGCAACCTAAAGCTCAAAACTGATTATACCATTAGATATGCTTCATCAAGGGCGGCACGGTGGTGCAGTCGTTAGCGCTGCTGCCTCACGGCGCTTGGGTTCAATCCCGGCCCTGGGTCACTGTCCGTGTGGAGTTTGCACATTCTCCCCATGTTTGCGTGGGTGTCACCACCACAACCCAAAGATGTGCAGGCTAGGTGGATTGCCATACCAAACTGCCCCTTAATTTAAAAAAAATGAATTGGGTACTCATCACCATTGGCAGTTCTGCTAATTGCACTTGTGGACCACCAAGGAGGTGACTAAATAAACTTCTATTTCATAGAATCTACAGTGCAGAAGTAGGCTATTTGGCCCATCAAGTCTGCACCGGTCCTTACAAAGAGCACCAACCTGTCTACCCTGTCCCCGTAACCCCCACTTAACCTCTTGGGTAACTAAGGGCATTTTAGCATGGCCAATCCACGTAACCCGCACATCTTTGGACTGTGGGAGGAAACCGGAGCACCCAGAGGAAACCCACACAGACACGGCAAGAACGTGCAGACCCCGCACAAACAGTGACCCAGCCAGGAATCGAATCTGGGACCCTGGAGCTGTGAGGCAACTGTGCTAACCACTATACTACCGTGCTGCCCTTGCCTCACTCTTTGGGGTTCAGCTCTCTTGTCCATATTTGAACCAAACTTGCAATGAGGTCAGGAGTCGAGTTACCCTGGTGGAACCCAAACTGAGCGTATTTAAGTAAGTTATTGAGAAGCAAGTGCCAATTGATAGCACTGTCGATGCCCTTTTCCATCATGGATGATGATCGAGGGGAGACTGGTGGAGTGGTAATAGCTGGATTGGATTTGTCCTACTTTTTGTGGGCAATTTTCCGCGTTGCTGGGTAAATGTCAGTGTTGTACCTAGTTGTCACTGTTTGGCTAGGGGTGCATCTGGAGTCCAAGTCTTCAGTACCATTGCCGGAATATTGTCAGGACTCATAACCATTGTAGTATCCAGTGCCTTCAGCTGTTTCTTGCTATCACGTGGCATTAATCAAATTGACCAAAGGCTGGCATCTGTGATGCTGGGGACCTCCAAAGGAGGCCAAGATGGATCATCCACTCGGCACTTCTGGCTACAAATTGTTGCAAAAGCCTCAGCCTTATCTTTTGCACTGATGTGCTGGCTTCCTCACCATTGAGGATGGGAATATTTGTGGAGCCTCCTCGCCCAGTTGTTTAATGATCCACTACCATTCCTGACTGGATGTGGCAAGAATGCAAAGATTCGATCTGATCTGTGGTTGTGGACTTGCTTACCTCTGTCCATCACATGCTCCTTATGCTGTTTGACATGCAAGTAGCCCTGTGTTGTAGCTTTGCCCGGTCATGCTTACTGCTACTTTTTTCACGCCCTCTTGCACTCTCTGAACAAGGGTTGATTCGCTAGCTTGGTGGTAATGATGGAATGGGGGATATGTTGTCCATGAGGTTGTAGATTGTGGTTGAGTCCAATTGCTGTTGTTGGCTCAGAGGACCTCATAGTTGCCCAGTCTGGATCTGTTTGAAATCTATCCCATTTATCATGGCTGTAGTACCATACAATACGATGGAGGATATTCTCAATGTTAAGTAAGTGGTTCTGATAGTTTTTAAAGCTGCTTTTAGTTATTTAAGATTGGGTTACTCAAATGATTGACTAAATTGTTTATTTTGTACGACAAACCTACAGTTAATAAAGTTGCATCAGGTTACCATAAAGTACATCAACAAATATATTTAGTGCTAATTTTTTTTTAATTACATTCTAAACGACTGTCCAATAGCACAAATTCATAGAAGATTTTACATTAAATATGCAGACAAATTGAGCAGAAACTTGAAGCAAAAAGTTTCAACAGTGCCATTTGCATCCAGATTGCCAATTGTTTCCAAAGCAGAAACGTTTGGTCGAGCAGTCAAATTTGATTGGACAATATTTGTTTAAATTGAAAAATGACTTGTTGCAATACAAAATTTCTGGTTTCCCAACAAGGAATAACATAACAATTGGACCCTGCTCATAGTTAGCACTGAACCATTGAGATGCATAATTGGAAGAGATAACATTTCTGGTCATGGGAGCACCATTTAAAATATGTTAGCCAAATAGATCAGATATGCTGTAGCGTCTGTATGACCCAACTGATGAAAGTTGTGAGTTAATTAGCACCAGACTGAAAGAAATGAGCTACATTAAAGCGAGCAGCAGCAACTGATGTATAGGCTCTTGTATAATTACGCTGCTGAAATAACTTGTTTGAAAACAGCAGTTGGTGTCTGTCGCCTGCTATCAAAATACCAACCAGTGGAAAAAGCAGATTCCAAGTGAGGCAATTTCCCTTCTCCCCAGCCTACTTTGTCCCCAGTATGAAAATTTCTCAATTCTTCTGAAATATATTTGTTGTAGGCTGGCTTTGTCACTGGTTTAACGTTACACTTAAATGCAGCTTCTGCTGCATTTTTTAAAAAAGTGTCAAGTAATTGTCATGTGCAATTTTGAGAACCTCAGAAATGTAAAATTTCAGATCTCCCACATCTTCAGGCTCTTAATTGGCCTTTCCGGAAACAACAAAAGCAACTAGTATTTATGTCGAGCCTTTAATGTATAAAAGTACCCCAAGGTCCTTTACAAGAGGGTTATAAATCAAAATTTGTCAGTGAGTCACACAAGGTTATTAGGGCAGCTGGTCAAAATATGATCAAATAGATAAGTTTTAAAGAGCATCTCAATGGAGCAAAGAGGTATTTACAGAGCTTGGGGCCTAAGTAGATGGAGCAATTTAAATCAGGAATGCCTAAGAGACCAGAATTAGATGAGTGTAAATATCTCTTGAGGACTGTGGGCTGGAGAAGATTCTGGAAGTGGGGCGAGGCCATGGGGTGGTTACTGTGAAACAAGGATGCAAATTTTAAAATTTGCTACCGATAAAGTAATGCCTCAATGCAAGTCAGCAAGCAATAGGTGATATTGAAGAAGAGAACTTGGCGTAAAGGAGGATACAAGCCACAAGAGTTTTGGATGACCTCTGGTGTGTGGAGGGTAGAATGTGGGTAGCTGACCAGAAGTGTGTCAGAATAGTCTATTCTTGAGGTGACACAGGCACAGGTGAGGTTTTGGCAGAAATCACACTGGCAAAGGTAAAGTCCAACGATGCTACAGAGGTTGGAATAGGTGTGTTGGTGACGGTGCTAATATGTGGCCGGAATATGACACCAAGGTTGCAAACAGTCTGGTTCATAAATCCGACTGTTGCCATGGAGAGGAATAGTCAGTAGATCGGGAAGGAGTTTGTAGCTGGGATCAATGTCAGCGAGTTTGGTCTTCCTGATATTTAGTTGCAGGTGATTTTTGCCTATCCAGTACTGAATACAGTATCAGAGAAGACAGCTTGATTATTTAGCACCAAAACTTTATAGAATTCAGACTAAATAGCCTTAATGCGACAAGGTCACACTTAAGCAGCAGGACACCATGTGTTGTTTCACATGGTATGATGTTCTGATTGGATCTATTTTAACATGAAACTTTTGCTTAATAGGTTCCTAAAGTATGTCTCCTTCTGCTTAACAGTTCTGTATCCTTTTTTTAAAGAACGTCTCATTGTACACATTTGAATTAATCGTTTGATTTCTTTTTTTTTTGCTAAAGCTGATAATTTTGTGCTACATTTCTGAATCTACACTAGTATGCCATACACTTTCTGGTGTATTATTTTGCTAGTTTCTTTTCCTTACACAATCTCCTGGTTTGCTGCTTCTGGGAAGAGGCAAATTCCATGCTGCACTTTGGTAACATAAGTAGGACAAAAGACTGGTAAGGTTATAAGACTGCACTTGGGTGCAATTCCTATTTTCTAATTGTATGAGAACCATGCAGGGTTCATAGCCAGCATCTTCCAGTTGTTTGGATGAGTCATCTAAAAGTAGCATGTGTAGTTTAGTGCACAAAAATGTAATGCTGCATATTTTTGTACATAATGACACAAGCTGCAAAGCAGGAATACTGAATGAAGCAGCAGCTGTAGATCGACATTCTATAGTGGGCACATTGGACTTCAAATTTACATGAACTAGCATTTTTGGTTGAATGCTGACTGGACAGACGGTTTTTGAAAACTGAGAAATAGTTAACTTCTGTATAAAATTTCTTTGTATCTAGAAATGCACAACAGGACCATTAGCATGTGAAGGGAAAAGTCACAAACATTTATAGGTAGGGGTAAATAAGAATAACTTCCTTTTTCTTTATTGCTTGTAGAGGCTGTCTGACTACTGGATCTTTGTAGCATCCCCCCCCCACCCCCTGCAAGACATCCAGTAATTACCGTATTTTTCTGATCTGTACTTGATAAGTGTAACTGAATTGAGGAATTCTAACAAACATTAATGGAAACTTTTACATAATGTTCATAATTTTTCTCTTGTAGATTTTGTCTGATTCAGAACCATACTGTTGAATTCAACCAGTTGGCCATGGCAAACTCAGATGGCTCAGAAGCTATGTTGAACAGAGTTATGACAAAAGACAACATTGGTGTTGCTGTACTCTTGGAGTTGCAGAAGGATTCTTTTGAACTATCCCGTAAGTCCATCTCTGTAAAGCGTGAATGCAGCTCAGTGCTATTAATAATTATTGTGAACTATTCTTCCTAATTTATTCAACATAAATAAATTCAATTCTCCACCATGAGCGTGTAAAAAGAGAATGGTACTAGACTACTACCCCTATTTTAAGAAGTTGGTGCTTTAAAATGTTGTTTCTTTGTCTCCCTCCACACTGTCTTTACTTTGCTGTACTTTAACCCTTAAGTCTTGGCTCAGTTCTCACTCTTTCGTCAAAGATATCTCGTATTTCTTGTTGTCCAACTGAGGTGCTGGATTATGACTTGGGTCTAGGTTTTTAAATTTTGTTCGGCCAGTGTATTGGAAGTAATTGGTGAATTAAATAATATTTATTTATATAACACCTTTTAATAGTGAATCATTTTGAATCAAAGTGGTTCATTTTGGCAGGAAGAATGAGAAGAGGCAAAATGAACGGAATCATTCAATTTTAAAGGAAGTGCAGAAAGACCTGGGGTGTAAGTACACATCTTTGAAAGTGGCAGGAGAAGTTGAGAATGCTGTTAAAAAGGCATACTGGATCCTTGGCTTCAGAGAGTGAGGCAAGGAATTCATGCTAAACCTTTTATAAATATTGGACCTCAAATGGAGTATTGTGGTCAATTCTTGGTTCCACACTTAGGACTGTCAAGTCCTAAGGGAGGGTGCAGAAAGATTTACCAGAATGATGGGGGGGCAGAAAGATTTACCATAATGATGTGAGGGGCTTAGTTATGAGGAGATATCAAAGAAACTGGCATTATCCTTGGAGCAGGGAAAGTTAAGGAAAGATTTGACCGTTGTATTCCAAATCATGATTGGGGCCTCACGGTAGCATGGTGGTTAGCATCAATGCTTCACAGCTCCAGGGTCCCAGGTTCGATTCCCGGCTGGGTCACTGTCTGTGTGGAGTCTGCACGTCCTCCCTGTGTGTGCGTGGGTTTCCTCCGGGTGCTCCGGCTTCCTCCCACAGTCCAAAGATGTGCGGGTTAGGTGGATTGGCCATGCTAAATTGCCCGTAGTGTAAGGTTAATGGGGGGATTGTTGGGTTACGGGTATACGGGTTACGTGGGTTTAAGTAGGGTGATCATTGCTCAGCACAACATCGAGGGCCAAAGGGCCTGTTCTGTGCTATGTTCTATGATGGGTTTTAATAAGAATAAATAAGGAGAAACTGTTTTGTGTGGCTGACACATCGGTGACCAGAGAGCTGAGATTTACAGCAGCAGATGGGCAATGAAGGGGAAATAAATTATGCATGCATTATGTGCAGCCTGAAATAGTGGTGGTTGCATGTTAAATTAAATTTCATGCCAGAGTTAGAAAGGTGCTGCTACAGAGGGGAAGGCAGGCAGGGGGCTTGGGTCTTCCAAACCTGATTTATTACTACTGTGGAAAATGTGGAGAAGGTGCGGAGCTGGGTCAGAGGGGTTGATTCCCAGTGGGTCAGAATGGAGGAGAGTTTGTGCAGGGGGTCGGAATTGAGCCCACTAGCAACAGCGCCGCTCCCGATAGCCCCGGGAAAATACTCGGGGATACCGGTAATAATAGCTTCATTGAGAATATGGAGGCAGTTTTGCGAACACTTTGGGTTGTGGGCAGGATCAAGGGAAATGTCGATTCGGGGGCACCACAGATTTGAGCCAGGGAGGTGGGTTGGAAATTTTCGAAATTGGGAGGAGATGGGGATTAAGACACTAAAAGATTTGTTTCTTATGGGGTTGGTTTGCAGGATTGAAGGAGCTGGAAGCGAAATATGGGCTGGAGCAGGGGGAAATGTTTAGATACATGCAGGTTCGAGATTTTGCGAGAAAGGAGATACAGAACTTCCCGGTGGAGCCGGCCTCCATACTACTGGAGGAGGTGCGGTTTACGGAGTTATTTTGGAAGAGGAGAAAGCACCACTGGAAGGGATCAAAGCAAAGTGGGAGGAAAAGTTGGGAGAGGATATGGAGGATGGGTTCTGGTGTGAGGTGCTCCGGAGAGTGAATGCCTCCACCTCGTGCACGGGGTTGGGGCTGATACAGCTGAAGGTGGTATACAGAACACACCTCACGAGGGCGAGGATGACCCGATTCTTTGAAGGAATAGAAGATGTGTGTGAACGTTGGGGGGGGGGGTGCTCATCACGTTCATATGTTTTGGTCCTATCCAAAGCTGGAGGATTACTGGAAGGAGGTTTTTAGGGTAATTTCTAAAGTGGTGCACGTGAAACTGGACCCGGGCCCTAGGGAGGCCATATTCGGGGTGTCGGACCAGCCAGGGTTGGAAACGGGTGCGGAGGCAGATGTTGTAGCCTTCACCTCATTGATCGCCTGAAGGCGGATCCTGATAGGTTGAGGATCAACCTCTCCACCCTGTGCCCTGGCGTGGCGGGGGTGCCTGTTGGAATTCTTGACTCTTGAAGGTGAAGTTTGAACTGAGGGGAAGGATGGAGAGGTTCTACAATTCATGGGCATTATTCATCATGCACTTTCAAGAACTGGATAACATCGAACATTAGTTGGGGCGTGTGGGTGGGGGGGGGGGGGGGGGGGCTGTGTGTGTTAATGGCGACTATGGGTGATTCATAATTCTTTTTTGTCATTTGTGTGAACATGCGTGCTAATGTTTGGTGGGAGGATGGGATTGTTGTTATTGATATGGGGATTGACATATTTGTTACTGATTATTGTTTATTGTTGGTGGGTGTAAATTTGGGAGAAAATGTGAAAAATGCAGAGTATAAAAATTATTTTAAAAAAACAAAACAATTCAAAAGGGAATTGGATGAATGTTTGAAGGGAAAATATGTGTGGGTGAATGCGGAAAGAGTGGGACTAATTGTACAGCTTTTTTAAATGTACAGTGCACTAAATGGTTATGCCCCGTATCATTCTGTGAATGTATGGAAAATGTCCCAAGGCAATTTCAGAGGCATTATCAAAAGATATAGTACCAAGAGGAAAAAGGTGCTATTAGTGATGACTAGCTTGGCCAACAAGTAAGTTTTGAAGAACCACAAGTTTTGATGGCACTAATTGTAAGCAAGTGACCTAACTTTGGGGTTTTAACTCTGAGTGAATGTCATCCTGAGTGATGCCTAGACAATCATTGGCTTCATCTGCACAAACTCTAGTATTGCCAATTCTGGCTCTGGAAGCATAATCAATGTAAGTGTTTGAGTGGGATTGATATTGTGCTGCCAATTCTAACATACTGAAGCATTGAAGTAAGGCATCAACTGAGGAGCTGCTAGTTTTGGAGGTAAAAGTTTAAGAATATGAGGTCCCGGGCAGCATGTGGCGCAGTGGATAGCACTGGGACTGTGGTGCTGAGGACCTGGGTTCGAATCCCGGCTCTGGGTCACTGTCCGTAGGGAGTTTGCACATTTTCCTCATGTCTGCGTGGGTTTCACCCCCACAACCCAAAGATGTGCAGGTTAGGTGGATTGGCCTTGCTAAATTGCCCCTTAATTGGAAAAAAAAATACAGAATTGAGTACTATAAATTTATATTAAAAAAAGAATATGAGGGCCCAATGCAAAAAAAGCCCTGATAATTCCAAAATGAGTGGGAACGATTAGATACGAGACTGTAAGCGTGATGTTGAAGAAACATTTCAAGTCCTCTCCTAATGTGGAAGTAGTTCGTCATATTTGACGACAGAAATGCAGATCCTGCAGGGGAAGCGAGGTCAAGGCAAACATGGTTGTTGTTCATGGAAGTTGCAAAGTCGTTGCAGGCATTCGGGCCTGCAAAGCAGTACTTTGTATTACTCTGGATCCTTGGTTCCATCGCATTGCAGATAGAGATCCAGGTAATATGAGAATAATAATCTTTATTATTGTAACTGCAGTGAAGTATTAGGAATACGTCCAAGTAAGAGCCTTATTTGAGCCCCTGGCCTTTGGAAGCACCTGTCTCTTAATACCATATTACCTGTGCTGATTACATTGGCCAATATGGAGAGAGCTATACTCTGCATTGTGGTGTAGCTAACCCAGGGGTGCTTGGTATGAACACGAGTTTAGCATGATAAGAATTAAACTCCCTGTACTAATATGTGTTGAAGCGCAGAATCTATTTTGAAACGGGTATAAACCATTAATCTGAATGGGAAAGCTGCAGAGTTTCCGTTCAAATTGAAATTTGATACTTTTAAATATTAATGTTTGTTTATCGGGGGGGGGGGCAATAAAGCAACTTTTATAATGTTAACGGAGAATCAAGGTTAAGTGTGGTCTTCAGGTGAAGCAGGGTTAGAGTGTAAGCAACATTTTGACTTTGGTAAGTAAAATGCCTTTTAGTCTCATTAAAGTTGTACATTTTAGCCTATAAAATCAAAGTATTATTGAAAATAAAAACAGAAAATGCTGGGCAATCTCAGCAGGTCTAACAGCATCTGTGGAGAGAGAAAGGAGCTAATCTTTTGAGTCTGGGTGACTCTTTGTCAAAGCTAGAGAGAACTGGAAATAAGATGAGATTTTTACTATTGTGGGGTTGGGGCAGGGGTGGTGCAGTGGGGCTGGATAGAGGGTCAGCGATGGGTGGAGATTGACGAAGATGTCATGGACAAAAGACAAAGAGAATGTAAATGTTGGTGATCATGATAATACGAGATCAGAATGTGTTAAAGGCAGAACAAAAGTAAGCAGTGTGTCAAAGGACAACTTGGAACAGGAAACCTGGCCCTGGTGGGGTGGGGGTGGGACACAATGGTAATGGAAAAAACTGATCAATGGAATGAAAATAAATTGATGGAAATAGAAATGGGGTGAAGGTGGGCGAGCAAGTTCACAGTCTGAAATTGTTGAACTCCACACAGTCCGGACGGCTATACTTTAAAAAAATAAATAAATAAATAATTCATGAAATGTGGACGTGATGGGAAGAAGACGTTTTGTTTCTCCAGTTTTGTGTTGGGCTTCACTGGAACATTGCAGCAGACCAAGGACGTACATGTGGACATGAGAGCAAGACGTGAGTTGAAATAGCAAGCGACAGGAAGGTCTGGATCCTGCTTGCAGACGTACTGAAGGTGTTCTGCACAGCGGTCACCCAATCTGCGTTTAGACTCTCCAGTGTAGAGTTTACCCCATTGGGAGCAGCTGCAATAGACCAGATTGAAGGAGGTGCACGTAAAGTCCTACGTCACCTGAAAATAACGTTTAGGCCCGTTGATGATGAGCAGGGAGGAGGTAGGAGCAGGTTTTCCACCTTCTGTGATTGCATGGGAAGGTGCAGTAGGATGAGTGAGGTGTTGGGTGATGGAGTAGTGGACTAGGGTATCTCTGAGGGAACGGTTCCTGTGGAATGTTGACGTGAGAGTGAGGGAAAGATGTGTTTGGTGGTGGTATCATGCTGGAGTTGGCGGAACTAGTGGAGAATTATCCTTTGAATGTGGAAGCTGGTAGGGTGAAAAATGAGGATAAGGGGGTCCCTTAGCCTGATTCTGGGAGGGAGTCAAAGGGCTGAGAGCAGATGTGCAGGAGATCAGTTGGACACTATTGAGAGCCTGTCAACCACAGTGGGTGGGAAGCCATGATTAGGGAAGAATTAAAACATGTTATCAGCACTGCTTTGTAAAGTGGCATCTTCTGAACAGACGCGACCAAGGTAGAGGAACTGGGAGAATGGAATGAAATCCTTTCAGGCTCTGGGGTGTGAAGAGCTCTAGCCGAGGTTGCTGTGGGAGTCAGTGGGCTTGTAATGGATAGAGTGGACAGTCTTTCCCCAAAAATGGAGATAAAGCGGTCAAGGAAGGGAAAAGAAGTTTCAGAGATGGACTATGTGAAGGTGATAGAGGGGTGGAAACTGGAAGAAAAATTGATTAAAAAAATTCCAGGCTAGATGGGAACATGAAGCAGCACTGAAACAGTCGTCAGTGTACAAGAGTTGTGGGATGGGGTCAGAGTAGGACTGGAACAGGGAATTTTCCACGTACCCCATGAAGAAACTGGCAAAACTGGGACCCATATGGGTATCCATAGCCACACCTTTAGTTCGGAGGAAGTGAGACAAGTTAAAGGTGAACTTGTTCAGTGAGAGGCAAGTTCAGCCACTATCACCCTTCTTAGTCTAGATCACCATGTACATCCTTTGTCCTTTTTCGTCCACAAGCTCTTTGTCAGTCTCCACCTATCGTTGACCCTCTATCCAGCATCCCATCACCACCCCCCGTCCCACACACACACAACAGTATAAATCTCATATTATTTCCACTTCTCTCTAGTTTTGGCAAAGTCATCCAAACTCGCAAAGTTTGCTCCATTCTCTCCCACAGATGCTGGCAGACCTACTGCGATTGTCCAGCATTTTGTGTATTTGTTTCAGATTCCAGCATCTGCAGTAATTTGCTTTTATGTAGAAAAGATAAACTGAATAACCATTTGAAATGTACACATATACAGTCAGTTGCAGCACAGGAGTTTCTTGAGCCTTCCGAACAGCACTGTTGCTGTACCTACATTATTTGGACTGCAGCAGTTCAAGAAAGCGATTCACCACTATCCTCTGAAGGGGAAGTAGGGTTGGGCAACAAATGGTGACCTAGCCAATGACGCCCACATTCCATGAACTAATTTTTTTTTTTTTAAAGTGCACACCGAACAACGGGACGACAAAACTAAGATATATGCAGCTTATGTGGGCAGATACTTTATAAGTGCAGACATTGGGATAAAGCTAACAAAGTTAGACAAAACTATGCCAAAGTAATGTTATACAAGTTTTAAAATTTTTAGACTTGTAGATATGTTCATTTGAGAACAATTTTAAGGCTATCAGCTTACTGGTTTTACTTATCTTGAACAAGATTTTATTTGAATCCTGACATTTGGCATTTTTTTCCAATCTTAGCTGGCAAGTCATTTCATGGTATGGAAAAGCAGCTTGTTCTTATTGCAAATGCACATATGCATTGGGATCCTGAATATTCTGATGTGAAACTGATACAAACTATGATGTTCCTATCTGAGGTGAAGAACATAATTGAAAAGGCTTCTCGCACACTTAGACCTGGTGCGGTCACAGGAGACCTTAATGTCATTCCTCTTGTACTGTGTGCAGATCTCAATTCACTGCCAGATTCAGGTAAGGATTGCTAATCCGCTTTGAGTTATGTTATCATGACTGCCAGTACTTCTGTACATCAAATTAATTGGTTAATTTCTCTCCAGAATGTTGAGCATTGTCCAGACATAAATCTTGTGAATTATGAATGAAAGTTAATTACACTTAGAATTTTAGAATGAGTGCGTCCATAGTGATGAGCTGCATATGTGTCTTCAATCTGCTTCAAAAATGTAATTTGTCCAAAGTATAAAAGTAAGAAAATTGTGACTGCCAAACTATTGTCCATTTCTGCCACCTCAAAGTTAACATTCCCCAGGCATTTACTTATATACTCCAAGGTCCTGTTTCTTCCACCTACACTCCTCCAGTTCCATGTTCATACTTTTGTTGCATTCTTCCAAAGCTGTTTTACTAAGCATCCTCCACTTTTCTTTATCTTTAGGAGCAGTTCTTTGCCATCTCCCCTTCTCAACCCCCATGCTCTCAAACTCTCTTCCTAAACCCATGCATGAAATCACTTGAGTGTCTTTAGATAGATAGGTTCTTGATTAATAAAGGGATCAGGGGTTATGGGGAGAAGGCAGAGGAATGGGGATGAGAAAAATATCAGCCATGATTGAATGGCGGAGCAGACTCCATGGGCTGAATGGCCTAATTCTGCTCCTAAATCTTATGGTCTTATTTCCCCCCACCCACTTACTTCCTTTCTGTGTCTTGGCGACCACCCCTTATCTTCGGGTTCCTAGTTGTTGGCTACAAACATATCTTGGAACAACGGAGTGAGTGGCTCCCACGTTTTGTAGAAGCCTTTTTCCGACCCTCAGATGGCGGATTTGATTTTCTCTATTTGGAGAAATTCTGACAGGTCGGACAGCCAGTCTGCAGCTTTGGGTGGTGATGCTGACCACGATCAGGGAGGCAAAGGCAAGGGCGTTGGCCCTCCTCCCCATGAAGAGATCTGGCTGTTCTGATATCCCGAAGACTGTCACTCGGGCTTGGCTCCGCCCTCACCCCCACCACTTTGGACATTGCCTCAAGGAAGGCTGTCCAGAACACAGCAAGTCTGGGGCAAGACTAGAACATGTGGGTGTGATTGGCCGGGCCTCCTTGGCACCCTTCGTATCTGTCCTCCACCTCCGGGAAGAGCCTGTTCATTCGGATTTTGGTTAAGTAGACTCTATGTACCACTTTTAGCTGCGCAACTGTGGTTGTTGCACATGGGGGCTTTGTCGGGCATTTCGGTTAACCCAAAATGCTGTCGCAGTTGATTGCACAACTGGAGTGACACCACCACCACTGTGCTCGTTGAATATTTCTTGGGTGGGGATGGGAGTGCTGCCATGGCTCGGGCCCGGAGGGAGATCCTTTGCAGGGGTCCTCCTCCATAAGCACCCATTCTGCTTTGTCTCCTTCATCAGCCCCTTCACTCGCTCTGCAGCCGCTGCCCAGTGGTAGTACTGTAAGACTGGGAGGACTCGGTCCCCATGGATCTCGTTCTCTGCAGTGCGTTCGAAAGGATCCTTGCACTCTCTCTCCCCCTCCTCTCTCTCTCTCTCTCTCTCTCTCTCTCTCTCTCTCTCTCTCTCTCTCTCTCTCTCTCTCTCTCTCTCTCTCTCTCTCTCTCTCTCTCTCTCTCTCTCTCTCTCTCCACACCCCCTCCCCCCGCCATAATCGGTTTGCCCAATGAGTTGAAAAAGGCCTTGGGGATGTAGATCGGGATGGATCTAAATAAGACGAGGTACCTGGGCAGTACTTTAATTTTGATCGTCTGCACCTTCCCTGCCAGAGAGAGTGTTCCATCTCTGCGGGTCCTTCCTCCGTCAGGCTGGTCAGGTTCCATTTGTGGGTCCCTGTCCAGTCGTGGCCGATTTCGATCCCCCAGGTAGCGGAATTTGTGTTGGGAATGTTTAAACAGCAGGTCCTCCAGCTCTGCCCCTCCCCCTTGCAGGCTCAGCGGGAAGATCTCGCTTTTGCTCAACTTGAGTTTGGAGCCCGAGAAGGCTCCAAGCTCTTTCAAGACCGCCATGATTCCTTCCATACTGCTCCACGGGTCCGAAATGTAAAGGAGTAGGTCATCTGCATAGACCGAGACTCGCCTCCTCTTGGATCCCTTTCCAATTCTTTGCCGCCCTGAGCATCATCGCTAATGGCTCGATTGCTAAGGCGAATAGCAATAGGGAACTGCTCCAGTACTCCTTGAGGCACTTCCATTCGACTCTGTTGAAGGGATTTTCTGCGTCCAGGGAGACGACCATCTCGGGTGTTCTCTTCCCCGGATGGGGTCATGATCACGTTCAGCAGGCGCCTGATGTTTGAAGTTGGCTGTCTACCTTTGACAAAGCCTGTCTGGTCGTCTGCAACCACCTCTGGCACATAATCATCTAGCCTTTTGGCTAGGATTTTGGACAGTATTTTTGCGTCTAACGTTAGTGGCGGGATGGGTCTGTAAGATCCGCATTCTGTTGGGTCTTTGTCTTTCTTGGGTATCAGCAAGATTGAGGGTTGTGCGACCGTAGGCGGCAGTGTGCCCCTCACCCTCGAGTCTGTGAACATCTGCAGGTGCGGGGCCAGTGCAGTTGCAAATCTTTTGTAGAAGTTAGCCGGGCGACCTTCAGATCCCGACGCCTTCCCCGCCTGCATGAAGCTAATACTCTCCCATGATCTCTCCCAGTTCTTGCAGTGCTTCCAGGCCCTGTTTCCTGTCATCCCCCATGTCCGGCATGTCCAGTCTGTCAAGGAATTGCTTCATCCCTGGGGGCCCGGAGGTGTAGAGCCCCTGGTAGAAGGTCGCAAAGGCTTTGTTAACCTTATCAGGTTCCACTACTAATTTGCCTCTGCTATCCCTAATTTGGGCAATCTCCCTCGTGGCTGCCTGCTTTCTCAGCTGGTGAGCCAGCAGGCGGCTGGCCTTGCCTCCATGTTTGCATAGGGTCCCCCATGTCTGGCGGAGTTGGTGCACTGCTTTCCTTGTGGAGACCAGATCAAAGTCCACCTGGAGCTTTTTCCTCTCTGCCAGGAGCTCTACGGTCGAGGCCCCAGAGTATCACCAGTCCACCTCCAGTATGGAGTCAACCAGCTGTTGCCTAGCCACCCTCTCTTCCTTGTCTCTTCATTCTTTAAAAGCGATAATTTCTCCCCTGGTCACAGCCTTCAGCGCATCCCAGAATGTGGAGGGTGAGACCTCTCCATTCTGATTATTGGTAATATACTAGTCTCAGGCCAGTGATATTCTCTCGCAGAAAGCCTTATCAGCCAGTAAGGCCATGTCCAACCTCCATGGGGGGTGTTGGGCACGGCCCGTCTCCAATCTCGCATCCATATAGTGTGGTGCATGGTCGGAGATTATGATCCCGGAGTACTCCACTCTCACCAGCACTGGAAGCACCGATTCTCCCACTACAAAGAAGTCGATCCGAGAATAGTAATTATTTACTTGGGAGAAGAAGAAGAACTCCTTCTCCCCTGGGTGGGTGAATCACCATGGGTCCACTGCCCCCATCAGCTCCATAAATAGACCAGAGTTCTTTCGGGATTTCCGCTATGGTGTTCTTTATAAATTCCGTGTCGTCTCAGCTGCGAGCGATGCGTGTACCAGGACTACCATCCCTATAGGTCTGTAACCGTCTTTGTCGCCGTGAACTTCGTCCTCTTATTTAGCAAAATGGCTACAACCCCGGCCCTCGTCGCGTAGCCGGCATGGTAGGTCTGACCGACCCAGACCTTCTTACCCTCAGTCGGTCCTTCTCCCTCGGGTGCGTCTCTTGGAGGAAGACTATGTGAACTTTCATATTTCTCAGGTTGGTGAGGACTCTGGATCTTTTCACTGGGCTGAAAAGTCCCCCAACGTTCCTGGTGGGGGATTTTGCCCCCACGCTCCTGCAGGATCACATATTACCTGGTGGACACGCCCTTGCATGCCGGGGTTTCCCATCGTTAGGGGACCGTACAGAATGGCCACGGTCACTGTTCTCCCCACTGTTCTCTCCTGCACTCCGAGGTTTCCCTTTTGTCCAGGTGACAACTAACATGGCCGCCAACTGTGCCTCGTGGGTAAGCCCCTGGGCTCCAGGGTTTCCCTTTGCCCAGAGACCCTCGCAAGTGGTTGCTTGCAGCACCATTTTGTTCCACGTCACCACGTGTGGCCTGCTGTGGCCAGTCTAATTCCCTCCATCTTTCCTCATCTATTTCTCCCTTACGGTTATCCCCCCGTTCCCTCCCGTCCTCTTTCCCCCGCCTCCCAAGTTGCTGGTCATCACTGCCCCTGCTGCCGTTTTTCCAGCCTGTGCTCTCATCTGCAGGGACTGTGAGAAAGTGCTCACAGCATTCCGAACCTTACACCGATCTTTTACAGCACAGCTTTCATTTTGTTGAATTCGGCCTGGCGCTTGACCAGGTTAGCCCCAATGTCCTGGTATATCCAGATTTTGTGCCATCCCAGCTGCAGTTTTTGGACTGCCTGGCCCAGCACAGGATTCTCTCCCGGTCTAGGTACTGGTGCATTTTCGCAATTATCGCCCTCGGCTGGTCCCTGGCTTTGAACTTTGGTTGGAGCGATCGGTGTGCTCTGTCGATTTATGGTGGGTTAGGAAAGCTCTCCCTTTCCACCAGGTTATCCAGCATTTGGGCCACGTATTTTGTGGGGTCCCTACCTTTGATCCCCTCCTGTCGGCCTACGATTCGCAAGTTCTGCCACCTTGACCGTTTCTCTGCCTCTTCAACCTTTCCTTTCAGGTTGACTTGTGTCGCAGACATCCTCGCCACCTCCTTTTCCAGGGTGACGATCCGGTAGTTCTGGTCCTCTGTGGCTTTTTCCAGGTATTTGATTGTCGCCTGCTGGGCCTCCAATCGCTTTTCGCCTCTGTCCAGGGCCAACCACATGTGCAGCAGAGCTTCGGTCACCGCAGCCTGGATGTCCGACTTTGTCTCGTCTCTATATTCCCTCAACACTCTCGAGAGCAACATTCCCCAACCATACCCTGGTATGTGGGGGGACGGACGACTTCTTGTGCTGCTGGTCGGACCCTCTTGCTCTGGTGAAGTCCGGGTTTTGCCACCTTGTGCTGGTCGGCACACCGGTCTGCAGCTTGTCCAGGCTCTTCCCACCCCTGGTCTCCGCCCGAACCCTGTGCTGGCTCTTATTTGGCATCCTTCTCTCTTCCATTGTCCTGCTCATGCTATAGGGATGGAATGCTCGGTGTGCAACAGTTTTTCAGGTAGAAAGTGCATGTTTTTCAAATTTGCAGGAGGAGAGATACGTGATGTTCGACTTATCAGCACGTCCTCATCACCGGAAGTCACCACTAGCATTTATCACTGAACCACAAAATCTGAGGAATAAATAATGAGCAGAAAATCATATAATCATATCCTCCAGTTATATTTATATCATTTAATATCCAGTACCTACCAAAAAAGAATTAAAGTTTCATAAATTCCTCAATTTGTCTTGACATTTTCCGTCATCACTTTTCATTATATGTAGCATTGTAAATGGATAAGAAGCACTGTCCTAGAAAATCACTGAATAAGCTTATAAGTTTGGTTAATTAATGTTCCGTAATTTCCCCTACTTAGTCTGTGCTTCCATCTGGAGCCTGACCTCCAGTTGCAAATTTTACATATGTCTGCAGTCGGATTGTGTGTAAAAGATGCATCTTCAGCGTTGCCATGATCTAAAATTAAGTTGCCTTTTTCGTGGCTTTAGCATCAGTTATTTGTAAATTTACTTCCTATTGCGATGGTGTACTTTTCAGTATTTTATGAGTAGAATAGTGATGCATTACCCAGAGTAAGCCACTGTGCCTGGGCAACTAATTTACAATTAACTGATGCCAAAGCAATCTAAACTATGTTAGAAATAAATGTAATTCTTATTTCAATAGTAGTATCTTTGTCAAATTGATGGGCTGAATCAAGGACTAAAATAATTGATAATCAACGGGAGTCTAGATTCCTGAGGTTCAGTGTTGACGATGGGGCAGGATTCGTGGACTTCCGTGACAGAAAAACTGATGCCGATTCAGTGACTGTGCAGGGGCTAGCACCGTGTGTGCCACATGGAATGCAGTCGCTTCCAATGAGAAACGGTGCGGGATTTGCGATTGACACTCAGGAGGCTGACGAGCTGCAGCCGCATATACACATCGCATTCCCCACAAACACGCAGTCCAGCCGACAAGATGGCACTGGTTGTGCTGGAGCTCACCCATCCTACTGATGAGGCCGGCTGGGGCCAGAGGGTACCGGAGGGGGCAGGCAGTCAGCGGCATGCGCAGCTGCATGGCTGCCTTGCAAGCTGCGGCAATGGTGCTCCGTGCCCATTCACCCTAGCCCTGCAACTCACTTCCTCCTGGTCACCCCTTGCTACTCCCCCCAGCTCTTGCAGAAGGCCCCTGGCTATCTGCACAACTGTCAGCAAACTATGGCGATGTTGGGCACTTTCCGTACCCCCCGCTCTCTCCCTCAGCAGCCACGGTGCCTGTTTTGCAATTTTTAAAAGCACAAGTGAACCTGTCGTTGGGAGGATCGCCGAGGCCCCAGAGAATACCGGTTCAGGCCCGCTAATGATATGCCAACAGCTTTTGCTGTACATGCGTTCTGGAACGCATTGACGCCACTGTCGAGGTACCGGAGAATTGCGATTTGGTGTGAAAATGGCGGTCGCCACAATTTCAGCGTAAAAACTGATTATCCGCCCAGTCGCGTTTCGCGATTCCGTCGTCATATTTCGGTTTATTGCATTGTTGCTTTAGCTCTATCTGGCTCTCTATTGCTAAGTTTCATTTCTCTACATCTCCTGTATCCAACTTTATATTTAACATTAATCTTTTCAAGATCTGTAAGAGGTGTTGGGTAGCATCACAGACTCTACGGCATGGAGACGGGCCTTTCAGCCCAAACTGGTCCATGCCAACCAAAAGTTATTTATGATCTCAATAGAATTGAGGTGTCTTTCTTTATCCCCATAAATAACTTCAGTGTTGTTAATGTCATTTCTATATTCTACATGACTTCTATTTCCCATGGAGTACTCTCCCTGGCATAGTGATTGCTTGGAACTTGGTTAATTCTGCCTTTATATTAGAAATAAACAATTGGTGACCAATGGTGGCTAGTACATCTATTTCGACTTGTTACATTAATGGACCCTTTCCAAGCATTCTGTACTATCAGCTATTCTGAACACCAAATACTTAAGACATGCGTTAAGTTATTTTGACTGTACCATATTATCCAGCTAAAAGATTAGTTGTAAGTATCACTCTTGAACAGTGCAATGCAGTACTTCATCACCAAAGCAATGTTCATTTTCTGTGAGTATATGCCTTCACTTATCCTTGTGGAACCCGTGAGGACAATCATAATGTCTGAATCATCCTATTGTTTATACATAGCTTCCATTATCCACCTATTTTTTAGCACTTGAATAATTTTACAAAATGATATTCAAATCAAGCTTTTGGAGAAATTTTAAAAGTTTAAATGTTTATCCTTTTGCCTCTAATTTTCAGTAGCATATATTCTCGACTCAATGTCTCTGGCGTTATTGGAGTAACTATAATAATTTAATTGTAGCTAGGCAGTTTTTGAAATCTAGCAAATGACTTGTATCGCTCCTCACCATAAATCAGTGAATACGTTATTTTATGGCATACAGTGTTTAAAGACAGGAAACTTTTACCATCCAAAATGCAGTAGATTGTTCTGCTAAAGAGCAGGTATGTCTTTTAAGGTTGAAAAATGTAGTTGTGTAGTAATCACCGAATGAGCTCTTGGATATCAAGACGAGAGGTTCCAGACTTTATGGTCCCAGTATCTTTCGTTAAGAATCCCACTGATGTTAAATGCAAGGGTGGGTATCCCAAAACCCAGAAGGGTAACTTGGAACACTGGTTCTTAGTGATACATTTTCAGTTTGGTGTACTGCTAGAAAAGATATGCAAACCAGGGAGGAATCGTCCAATAGTTTTTTGATCAGTTAATAAATAATATTTCTTAACTTAAAAGAAAAACACATGGCAGTGGGGACTATAATCCACAACAACAGTACACTTTACACTGATGGCTTTACACACATTATTAAATTAAGTTGCCCCTTTGTCCCCCAGCTATCTACCTTCCCTGAACTCGTGAGACACCTGTTGTTCCCAAACAATATCCAGTATTATTTGATTCGTATGAACTAAATCCAGCAGATAATCACCATGCACAGGTTATTTGTCCATGTTTGGGAAAACCGTCTTCAATTTGAGTGAAGGCGTAATCTTCTCTTTGGATTTTAACCAGCTGCCCTTTTATCATTTATTTTCAGTGGAGATTGTTCTCTGTAGCTGGGTATGGCTGTGATGGTAGCTGCCTCTACTGTCTCCCTTTCCCCAATTCTTCCCTCTTTTTTTATTTGAATGAAACGTCATAATTTGAAAGACTTTTATTTCTCAACCGTTTCTCATCAGTTCTACATTATAAAGATTTAAAGTACACATTAACATATGAAATATTTTCACACATGGTTCCCAATTTCTCTTTTACACTTGTGATAATGCATCAATGATATTTTCTCTTCCAGCCACAAGAATAATTTTCAAATTAAACAGTTGCAGTAACAAACTCCATCTAAACAACCTGGTGTTCCAATTTTGAAACCTCTCTAGCAATTGTAGGGGATTCTGGTCTATATATATATATATATATATATATATATATATATGATTGTCTCCACACAGACAGTGACCCGGGATCGAACCCAGGACCTCGGCGTTGTGATGCAGCAGTGCTAACCATTGTGCCACGGTGCCACCCTATTCCCAGGAAACTTTATCTCTTTTCTTATAGGTTCTGGAAATCCCAAATGACCTGCATTCTCACATCCTGTGGAGCCATCTAACTATGTCCTAAAATACGTCCTAAATATGAAATTTGAGCTTGAGAATATTCACTTTTGCCAAATTCATGACTAGATTAGCTTCTTTTAAGCATTCAAACAGTAATTTTCGGTGTTGCAGATATTCTTCCTAACTTAGACTAAACACCACTAATAGTCAATGTACATTGCACAGTGTTTCAGTCCCTGAATGACTTTATTCATTAGCCTCTGAAATGTTGCGGGCGTGATCTTCATCCTGAATGACAACTTTATATTGTTAAAAGTCCTTTTGGCGTCACCAATGCTGAGATTTCCCTTGTGTCTTGGACAGTGGCACTTACCAATATCCCTAGGACCAGTCTATTTTCGTGATGAATTTAGACTGTCCAACTCTTTCAGTGCAATCCCCCAGCCATGGTACAAATCTGGTTGAAACAAATCGCTCTTGATAATGACATTCACTTTCCTGTAGTCCACAAAGTTAGATCTAGCTTCGGCACCATTAAGATAGGTGATCTCCAATCATGAGAACTCAATTAAATAATATCATTTTGGAGCATATATTTAATTTCCCTCTGTACTTGTGATACCGTTGCTGGATTTAACTTGTATGGACATTGCTTTTTTGGAGCAGTTTCCCCCACATCTACATCATGCATCGTGATTTCAGTGCTACCTAATTTATATCCACAAATACATTAATAAGACTGCAGTAACTCTTCTAATTCGCCTCTGCTCTTATCTGGAAGAAAACTTAACCAGTTGTTTAAATTTCCCAGTACTTCTCCATTATCTAAATGAATTCGAGGAAGAATTCCTCTTCTCCCTGTTTCATTATTACTAAGACCTCAGGCTCGTCCTCATCTCCTCTATTCCAATATCTCTTTGAGTATGTCATATTAACATGATTAAAATTTATGTCTATCTGGTGTGTGTACTGGATAGCTCCGGTGTTTTTTTTGGGGATTTTTCCAATTAAGGGGCAATTCAGCGTGGCCAATCCACCTACTCTGCATATCTTTTAGTTGTTGGGGTGAGACCCATGCAGACACTGGAAGAATGTACAAACTCCACACGGGCAGTGACCCGGGGCTGGGATCGAACTTGGGTCCTCAGCACCGTAAGGCAGTAGTGCTAAGCATTGGGCCACCATGCCATCCTCCAGTTTTCTTTCAATCTGATATGGTCCACTAAATCGCGAGGTTTCGATGGTTCGCCTGACACTGGTGATAACACTAGCACTTTCTCGCCTACTTCAAAAATGAATCTGTGCTCTCCTATCGCTTTCATGCCTTTCTGTGCTATCTTTAAATGTTTCCTTGGCACTGCCCCCTTCAGTCCTTCTCTGAAATTCAATACGTTGTCCAAAAGCATAATCTCTGTTTTCTTACTCAGTAACTTTTCTTGGATTAATTTCAGTGGTCCTCTAACTTCATGTCCATAAACTAATTCCAAAGGACCAAATCATGTGGAATCATTTGGTGCATTCTTTATGACAAATAATAAAAATGTAATTCCCTTTATCCCAATCAAGAGTGTAATCTTGACTATACTCTCTCACCGTTGTTTTCAAAGTTTGATGCCATTTTTCTAATATTCCCTGTAACGCTGGATGATGTGCCAATGATGTGGATCGTTTTATTTCCAAGCTGTTCATGACTTAAATAATCCTGTCCTGAAATTTGACCCTTGATCCAATTTATATCTTTCGGTAAGCCATATCCAGTAAAGAACTTGGTTAATTAATCTACCACTCTCTTGGCTACCATGGGCGCGATTCTCTGCACCCGTGGAAAATCGCGAAGTTGGCCGTGAAAACGGCCGACTTTTGCGACGGCCCGACACGGCCCATTTCCCGAGGTATTCACGTCCGGGAAATGGGCTAGGATCGGGGCCACGTCAATCATGTGCACGATGACGCCGGAACGCGGCGAAGCTACGAACATGCCCACGTGACGCCGCCCGACGCTGTAAAAGGGCGTGGGCGAGCACAGAAACTGTAGGCCAGGATGTCGGAGCTCAGGAGAGCAGCCCCGTGATTCGTTGAGGCTGACGTGGAGATGCTGCTCGAATCAATCGAGCAGAGGAGGGGCATCATCTGCCTGCGTAGAGGGCATCGCCACCCTGCCAGCGCGGTGCGCCACGCCACGCCTGGCGTGAGGTGGCTGCTGCTGTTAGTGCTGTGGGGCAGACCCCTCGCTCTGCAGACCAATGTCGGAAGAAGATGCACGACCTCACCAGGGCTGCCAGGGTAAGTGCCAAGAGGGTGCCCCCGGGTCACAACCATCCCTCCCCCCTTAACTTAATCACCCACCTCCCCCCCCCCCCCCCCCGCACGGGGAGTGGAGGGGGATTGGGGCAGAGTGAGTTGAGGGTGGTTCACTAAGTAGTCACAGACCCAGCGCTCTGGCCCCCATGGAGAGATGCAATGGTCTTATTACAACTTGACCCCCAAACCGCCAGTATCTGAACGGCCTGCTGACACCTGCCGTATTGTAATGATATACCTATGCCCCCTCCCCCAACAGGACAAGACCGCTCACAACACCCGTGAGCGGAACAAGACTGGAGGGGGTTCGCCCATCCTGTGCCCCCTCACCACGTTTGAGCAGAGGGCACTGGACCTTGTTGGGGGATCTGCCACCCGGGAGATCGCGCAATGCGAGGTTGGCGGAGCTGCAACAAGTGAGACAACCCTACATGACAAACAACCCTCCCCCATCCTCTGTCCCTTCACACCCTGCCCACTGGGTCACCGTCCAGCGCCCGGCCGAGCGAATCTAAATAACCCGTTTCATTCTCTTCCCCAGGACGTGATGCCGAACGACCAGGGTCATCTGCCTCCAGGCAGACACAGGCATCTGCCCCCACCTCACCCAGGGCCGCACAAGATCAGCGGGGAGTCCCATCCTCCCCAACCGAATCTGTGGAGCAGGACGCCCAGAGGGCGGCGACAGAGCAACAGAGAGAAATGGCCCGTGAACGCCCTGCGGCCTCTCAGCGGGCCGATGACATAGAGGAGGCGTCAACACAAGACGACCTCGAGCTTGCGGCACAGCTATCTCCCACACCATCCACCATCCCAGAGACACTCACCCCGGTTGGCCTATTTAGTGATGAGGCTCCTGGGTCACAGTCTGGGTCGCACTATGTACATCACAGCTGAGCAGGTACAGCAGGTGGAGGTCGGAGCAGCCGAGGGCCCGGACTGGCGGAGGCCAGACCAGGCCCAGCATGCAGCTGGCTCCCAGACGTTTTCCGAGTTCCTGGACTTTCTCAACCCACCCGCACAGCCGATGCATCAAGAAACCCAGGGAAACAATGACGGGATACCGATGGTGCAGGGGGCAATCGATTGTGTTCACGTCCCCATGCGCCCGCCTGCAGGGGACAGGGACGTGTTCACAAACAGGAGGGGGACATACTCCATGAATATCCAGGTAGTATGCGACCCCCACATGAGGATCATGAACGTCTGTGCAAGGTTCCCAGGGAGTGTGCATGACTCCTACATACTGGCGAGTCGTTCATCCCTGCGATGTTTGAGGGACGTCCCCCCCCGGCTGAGGGGCTGGTTGCTAGGCGACAGGGGTTATCCGCTGAGGTCTTGGCTGATGACACCTATACGGAGGCCTCAGACCAATGTGGAAACGATGCCCATGCAGCAACCAGGGGTGTGGTGGAGCGCTGCCTTGGCCTCCTGAAGATGAGATTCAGGTGCCTGGACCGCTCCGGAGAGGTCCCCGCTCGGAGACTGGAAGGAGTCGGTCGCATAGAAGTTAAGAGCGACCGTCACCTTGATGGCAACCGGGATCGCGTGTCCTCCCCCCGTTCCACGTGGGGCGAAGTGCGCCACGAGGTGACAGATATGTATCACCGTCTGCCTACTCAGCCGGAGTCTCCTCCTGCAGGTGATGTCCATCATTGTTAGGAAAGAGATCCGGGCACGGTACACCCTCGGCCTTGGTCGTCGCCTCTGGCGCCGTGGCTGCACCCTCACTCTCTCCCCCTCCTCCTCCTCCTCCCCCCTCCATGCTGCTCGACGACTGGCAACTCCTCGGCCCTTCCCTCTGCTGCTGCAGCTTGCCCTGCATCCACTGCAGGTTGTGGCTGTGGATGCTGCTGCATCTCCAAATGCAGTACTGCGGCCCCAACCACTGCGCAGAACATAGCCGTTCTGTTCGCAGACATTGTGCTAACCTACAGAAGGGTGGTGGGGGACAGAGAAACGGGACATGTTAGACGGACATTTTAGACGGAGGTTAGTCGACACCTCGGCAGCCGCCTGCCACGGGATACCTGTGTGTCCCGGTGGCCTGGTCGCGCTGCTGACACGCGGGCAGCCTAACCCCTGGTCACTTTCTGCATCCAACGGGCAGTTAACTACGTCCTCTTAACCAGTGCGTCAGTGGCCTGTGGCCGTAAGCCACAGGGGAACCAGCGGCCGTGTCCTCGTGACCGCCACGCCATGGCATGGTGGCAGACATTTTGTAACGGGGTTGGACGGGTCACTCGCTCACTCTCTCAGTCTCCCCCCCTCCCCCCCTCAGTCTCCCCCACTCCCCCCCTCAGTCTCCCCCACTCCCCCCTCAGTCTCCCCCACTCCCCCCTCAGTCTCCCCCACTCCCCCCCTCCGTCTCCCCCACTCCCCCCCTCCGTCTCCCCCACTCCCCCTCTCCGTCTCCCCCACTCCCCCCCTCCGTCTCCCCCACTCCCCCCCTCCGTCTCCCCCACTCCCCCCCTCCGTCTCCCCCACTCCCCCCCTCAGACTCCTCCCCCCCCCCCCCCCCCCCTCGCTCTGGACCCCCCTCCCGTTCTCGGGATGCCTTCCCCGTTGTGGCCAGACTCCAGCAGTGCGCTCGCCTAATCGAAGCTCTCGTCAGCCAGCACGACTGGTTGACGAACTTGAAAAGCAGGTGTGTTGGCCGGCGTGAAACAGTGCGTGATGACGTCGGGAGTTCGGCCCATGCGGGCTGGAGAATAGCGGGGGGCCAATAAGTAGCGATTCTGGTCGTGTCGGGGGCGCGTTCGAGGCCTTTGCCGGGAATCCCGACGTGTAGTTTGTGCGGGGTTCGGAGAATAGCGGGAGGGCGTCGGACCTGCGTCACCGTGAAAATTTGCGCGGCCCGCTATTCTCCGAACCGTCGTGAGTGCGGAGAATCGCACCCCATGTTTCTTAGCAGTATGACTTATGGAAATCTAGTGGATATATCCATAATAGTTGATTTGTATTGATTTCTACTTTGCATTTTCGAAAGTGGTCCAAGACAGTCGACTAGAACCCTTGTAAAAGATTTGTCAAAAGTTGTAATAGGTATCAAAGGTGCTTGCTTTCTTGCAGCTTGTGGTTTCCCTATTACATGACGTGTGACTTGTTCAACAAAATGTAACTACATCCTTATGTAGTCCCAACCAGTAAAACTGTTCCTGTATCTTTGCTTGTGTTTTCTTTATTCCTAGATATCCTCCTAATTGAATTTCATGAGCTATCCTTAGAATTTTTTCATAGAATCATAGAACTTACAGTGTAGAAGGAGGCCATTCGGCCCATCAAGTCTGTACCGGCCCTTGGAAAGAGCACCCTACCTAAGCCCTTAACTCCACCCTATCCCCACACCTCCACCGTAACCCCACCTAACTTTCCTATGCTCAGGAGGTAAAACAATTTGATGTATTTCTGCCCATTTTCCACCTGCACCAATATGAGTAGGACTTCATTTTCTCATTAATATGTCATTCTTTACATAATAACATTCGGGAATACACTTCGTTTTCAATTCCAGATAAGCTGGTTTATTGTGCAATCGCTCTGCTGTAATTGTATCAAACCCTTTGAGCTAAACACATCTGCTTCTTCCCTTCATCTTTTCCATCTTCATTCAACTTTAACTAAAGATAGTAGCAGGCAACCATATCTTACTTTTCTCATCCTGTGCTCTAAACTCTTCATTCTCTTGTCTTATCCTATGTGCCTGTGATCCTGTTACCACATAATCAGAAAATATCCCAGGATCATCCATTTGCAATTTTTCTGTTGCTTGATTTTCTACCAGCTGTTCAACCACAGTGAGCATCATTACTATTTGTAATCCAGCTGTATCATTCCCGAGAATGAATTGAATCTCTGCAATGGACAATGTTTCTGCCACTCCTACGACCACTTCTCCTGTCTTCAAGCTACTCTACAAGTTTACTTTCACCAGAGGAATTTCTTTAGTCTCTCCATGAATACTACTAACCAGGACCTCTTCCTTCATTATCCCGTCTGAACAACAATTATCTTTATTCCACAATATTAGGGATTGACCCGTTCCTGTATCTCTCAAAATATTGATATATTTTCCCATTCCATTTTGTACACGTGCAAAATTTCCTTTCACATACAAAATCCTTAAACACATCAGCTAACTGCTGTTCACTCCACCCCTGTGCAAGTTAGGCACATACTTTCACCCCTATTGCTTTTCCCTGTATACAAACCCTACCAGCTTCTCGTGTCATCCAGTCTCTGATTTAATGTTTCCTTTCTTAAGACTTAGAACTCCACTGGTTTGCCATTTAACTCTCACATAATGATTTTGAATGGCCCAGTTTATTACAATGAAAGCATCTAACTTTCCTCGTATCCCTCATTCCCTCCATACCACCTTTTTTACTTTGAGACGAAGCCTACTTGAATTTTCGACCGCTCCCTCCTGCTTGACTGTCTTTTCTTGCACCTTCCCACTTTCTTTCTCAGCTTTAAGTGTGTCGAAAAAAGGCTTTGACTTGTGTGCTAAATGAAATGAAATGAAAATTACATTGAAAAGCCCCTAGTCGCCACATTCCGGCGCCTGTTCGGGGAGGCTGGTATGGGAATTGAACTGTGCTGCTGGCCTGCCTTGGTCTGTTTTCAAAGCCAGTGATTTAGCCCTGTGCTAAACCAGTTTGTAGTCCTCTGCAAGATCTGCGGCTTACCTCTCAGTTTTAAACCTTTGTTCCTCCACATAAGCTGTTCTCACTGCCGGGAATGAATCTTTGAATTCCTCCATCAAAATTAATTAAGCGTCTCATAGGTTCCTTCTAATTTAATTCTCTGACCCACCTATCAAAACTACTTGTTTAACCCTTTAAAATTCAATATATGTCTGTCCAGACTGCTTTTTTACACTTCAAAACTTCTGTCTGTAAGTCTCCAGTACTAATTCGTAAGCACCCAATATAGCTTTCACTCCCCAAGATCTTTCTTGTGACAAAGATGCACAGACATCACTAGTCTTACCTGTGAGTTTACTCTTAAGATCAGCCTCCAAATATCATGTGACCATTTCATTTGTCTAGCTATTTTCTCAAATTAATTAAAACATCCTTTACCTCAAATTTTGGAAGTGCCTGTACAAATCTGAACATCTCCCACTAGGTTCATGCCTGGATCTATGCCCTTCCTCCACCCACTCTGGTGTCTCTGCTTTAACTTGCAGCATTTTAAGTTGAAATGCTCTCTTTTTCTCCATTTCCCTTTCTGCCATTATCATTCTCCATTTCCAAATACCTTTGAAAAGCTCTCTCTTTGTCTCTTTCCATTTTTCTCTGCCTCCAATTCAATTTTCTTAATTTCTAGTTCTTTCTCTTTATCTTTCATCTTCATTTCGAATTGTTTCATTTGTAATTGAATTTTAGCTCATTCAATTTCCTCACTTTTCGAAGAAGTTGGTTTACCTTGCAACTCTTGTACATGCTTGGTTATTCTTTCAATTACCTCAGCTTTCTTAGTCCCTGCTGGTAACCCTAATTGTAACGTATTCGCCAATTCCATCAATTTAGCATTAGGTACAATTTCAGATTTTCCAAAGTATAGTGTCTACTCCCAAACAAGTCTTAGCCATTGCAAGAGTCCTGTTGCAGTCAACATATTTTAAATCACACACCTCCTCACTTGTTCCACACTTTCCTCACTATCACATTTAAGAGCCCAGGAATTATGCTTTTCAAAATCCTGCCGAAGAGCCCCGAGGAATAGCCCAGTCATTTTGAGATCAATTAATAAAGAATATTTATTTACTTATGATACTATGATACACTGCAACACAGTATTACATGAAGTTGTCTCTTTGTTCCCAACTACCTATGTTTCCTGTACTCTGAGAAACGTCTTGTTTCCAGACGGTACCCAATATTATATAACTCTGAGGTAAATCCGGAAGATAATTACCACGCACACGTGCATTGGCTAAGTTTGGGAAAACAGTTGTTTTCAGTTTCAGCGAAGGTGTAATCTTGTTCCAGTTTTTGATTTTAACTGGCTGTCCTGTTTTGGGGGATACTGTTTTCTGCTGCTGGATGTGACTGTGATGGTAGCTCCCTCTAATGTGTCCCTTTCTTCATTTATGGTGATGGATATATCATTCTTTCCCTTTGATGTTACCCACCCTGTGGCCCAGCTTTTTAGCATATAAGTGCCAATTTCCTTATCTCTCCACTCTGAAGTTAACTATTCTACACGCAATTGTTTTGGCCTTGTTACATAGGTAAACACTTGCTTTTTTTACTGGTATGCTATTTTGCAGATCAAAACCCTCTTCAGACATCTGCTCTCATCAGTTCCCCTTTTTTATTTTATCCCAATTTCATTTTTTAATCTTAATTTTGCCCAGTTATTAACACTTTGGTTGCTACAATGTGCTTTTTTTGATGTGATGTTTAACCGACAAGAAATATATCTCAGACATGCATTTTTATAATAAAACTAGCTGGTTTCACACAGCCTTGCTCATAGACAGATCCAGGCTCTGAAGGAACAAGAGGGATTATGCCAAAATGATGATATGAGCGCTGCTTTATCAGCATTTGGAGCAGCCCTGCTGATACTATGTTCTTGTGATGAGGTTTCACGGCTACTAAGCCATTGAGGGAATGTTTTTGTGTTTGGTGTTCTTTGGAGATGGACGTTCTGCTGGCATTGGGATTGAGCTTTGACTAGGAAATCATGAGGCATGGAAATTTAGAGCATTGACAATAGCATCAGGAAGAATTGGGGACCCATGTGTTAACTTCTTGGGCATTTTAAACTTACTATTTAACTTTGTTGATTACTTGTAAATTTAAACTATTGTGTATCCCATATTCATTGCTTGCCCTAACACTGCAGATTACTTACAAATTACTGCGGATGCCAGAATCTGAAAAAAAAACTGAAAATACTGCACATTTCTCAGCAGGTCTGGCAACATCTGTGGAGATAAAACGGAGCTAACGTTTTGAGGCTGGATGAGTGTTTGTCAAAGCTATAGAGAACGAGAAATGGGGTCAGCTTTATACTGTTGTGTGGGGTGGGGCTGAATAGGGGGCCAGCGATAGGTTGAGATTGACGAGGATGTGGAGGTCAGAAGACAAAAGGAATGGGAATGGAGGTGATTAAGGCTAACAGGGTGCTGATAGTGGCACATCAAGAGATTGGAATGTGTGAATGGCAGAACAAAGTTGAGCAGTATGCAGACGGACTGGAAGTGTTCTGCAAAGCGGTCACCCAGTCTGCAGTTAGTCTCTCCAATGTAAAGTAGACCACATTGGAAGTAGCAAATGAAATAGACCAGATTGAAAGAGGTGCACTTGAAAAGAGTGTTCAGGACCTGAGATGGTGAGCAGGGAGGAGGTAAAGGGGCAGGGACCTGCTGAGATTGTCAAGTATTTTCAGTTTTTATTTCATACTTTGTTTTTGCCTGTGCAACAAGACACTTAAAACATGTTTCAAACATAGACATAGAACATTTATGCAGAAGGAGGCCATTCGATCCATTGAGTCTGCACCGGCCAACATAAGCCCTCATTTCCACCCAATCCCCGTAACCCAATAACCCCTCCTAACCTTTTTGGTCACTAAGGGTAATTTAGCATGGCCAATCCACCTAACCTGTACGTCTTTGGACTGTGGAAGGAAACCAGAGCACCCGGAGGAAACCCACGCAGACACGGAGAGAACATGCAGACTCCGCACAGACAGTGACCCAGCGGGGAATCAAACCTGGGACCCTGGCACTGTGAAGCCACAGTGCTAGCCACTTGTGCTACCGTGCTGCCCTTTAAACTGCTTGAGTAACTAGATGTCCAAGCTGTCACCTCAGAGTATTACTAACCATTAAAATCCTGACATTTCATTAGTTAAGGAGATGCTATTGAGTTTGTTGTTCACCAGGATCACCAGTTCCACTGTAGACCTTGCCTCCCCATTATTAATTTGCACTTCCAGCAATTGGATTTTAAGAGTGATGGAAAAAATCCAGCCCGTGGCCCATGCAGTGTGCAAATTCTGGGTCAATTGCTTTTGTATCTGATTCTGTATATGGGTTTCCAATGAACTGCATTATGTTGCTATTTGCTTTGCACCACTGGATGGTGCTGTATGTAACCAGACCTGCATCATTGCTTTGTTTCTGTACTGTTAGTCTAGAGGTAGAATGTGTGTGGGGGACGATTTATGGGGTTTGCAGAGCTGGCTTCATCTCTAGCCACAAAACCGCTTCGTTTGAGCCTCCGATTGCCTGATGTTTTGTCATTGTTTTCTTATTACATTGCAGATCTTCTGTTATTTGTTTATGGGCCCACATGTTTTACTAATTATTGTCTAGCCCATTAGGAGATGTCTAAAAGATCTTCCTCATATGTTTGTAAAATGACCTTCAAGCGAGATCACTAGGTTTTTGTTAGCTGAAGGTATTGTGACAATTGGAAGATGTTTGGAAGATTGGATTCTAAATGCAGGGGGCAATTTAAGGTTTAAAAGCTTGGGGTTGGAGTGTGTTTTCTTTTAGAAGAATTCTGTTATGCAGGGTCTTGGTCGGTTTAGCAGCCAGCATGTGAAATTGACAAAGGAATATGTTTTTCACTCTGGGCTGATGCATAGTGGTTTGCCTGGGGAAGTCCCTGGGGAGTTAATATGCTTTGCAGCCTGCAGAGATAAGTTATTTTTCAACTTGGGAGGTGGAGCCAAGGAATTCAGATAGATAGTTTGAAAGCGGTCGAGAGACAGTTGGTGGAATAACCTGGGAGAGAGGAGTTGCCTTCTGATCGGCCTGATGCTGAGTCCACAATTCTTCCACAGTAAGATAGATTGAGATCTTGTGTTTCTTGTTGTTTAATGGGAAATTGATTATTAGTCTTTAAGGTGCAAATTGTAAGCTGTTCTTTTTGGGTGAAGTTAAAAGGTGTAATGTAGTTAAAGTTTTGTTTTAAAAATAAGCAAGCCCTGTTTCTTCAATCAATCACTCCTGGAGCGAATCATTCTACACAGTCTTTCAAATAAACTAAAATATTGGGGTTGTGGTTCAGTATCGTGGCCACTTTTGGGGTCTGGTCTGCTCAAAGAATATGGAACAACCGTGAACAAGGAGTTGAGTAGGTTGTTTGGTGGCCTTTTGTGCCAGCTCCACCATTCAACAAGAACATGGTTAATAATTTATCTCTGCCTTCTTGCAGTAGATTTGAGGATTTAAATCTTTATAAAATAAAATCAAATCTAAATAAAATAAAGGACTTATTCTTGTTCCTAAATACCTACCTGTCCTTTGCACAGTCATTCACAGCCCAGGGCAGATGCCTACTGACAAAAGGGTTCCTTGAAACATAAAGATTTATATAAATTTCCAAAGATACTTGCTGGAAAGTAATCCTTTCTGGACACCCAGTTAAGGAGAGGATTGAAAGTCGATTGCGTCACGTTGTCAGTAGTCTGCCATTAATTACCATCTTGGCTCTATGCATGGTTTTCGTGAAGGAACGAGATTGAAACCAGTAAACGTGAAATTATTGTGTTCATGAGCTGGGGTAGGGAGAGAAATTTGAATGTACTGGAGGAACAAAACTGATTGCTATTTGACATTAAAGTAGAATATTTTGTTGTTTTCTGAATGGTCAACAATTTTCAAGAACGGCTAGATACCATGTCTTGTTGCCATTATTACTATGTGGACTTACACTTGAGGACTTCATGAGGCTGAAACAACTTAAGTGCTTTCACTAAGCATTTGCTCTGCTCTCAAAGTCATGTCAATATTTTAGGTTTTCTTAAACCCACTTCCCAAGTTTTATATTATTGAAGATAGTTCTGAGGTATGTGGAGGTTTATTTAATTAGGATTAATGCCCTTTCTGCCAAACATAGAGGTCATTTTAAGAACCTGAGTCTCGACAATGGAGCTTCATCTGCCCGCAATGAAAATTGAAAATTAAGTTCTCCACTCTGCTCCCCCTGTCCCTGCTTATATGATCTAAATTTTGTAACGCTTTTCACATTTCATTTACACAACTTAAACCAGACCTGGCTGTCAATACCTTTTTTTAGCTGCTACCTATCCCAGTTAAAGATTAAAAATCTAGCTCAGATTAAGATTTTGCACAGAGTGCAGTTGAATACCAAATGACGGTAGTCGGTTATGGAGCAAAGCGCATCACCTCCCTCCACATGCTTGCTCGCTCCTGTGGTGCCTCCTGCTCATCCTCACCTGTGGCCCAACCCTCACCCCTGCAAAGCACTTTAGAATGATTTAAAAACAGAAGATGGTAAAAAAGTTCAGCAGGCCTGGTGGCATACGTGGAGAGAGAAACAGAGTTAATGGTCAAGTCTGTATGACTTCTTCCGAACAAATTTCCAGATAATAGGTGTCATCTAAACCAAAATTGTTTTATTTTGTCACTAAAGATTTGTTTGTTTTTCTGATCTTCAGGTGTTGTAGAATACTTGGCCACTGGAGGAGTTGATACAAACCACAAGGATTTTAAAGAGCTGAGATATAGTGACTGTCTAATGAAATTCAGTAATATTGGAAAAAATGGAACGCCAAGTGCAAGGATCACTCATGGCTTTAAGCTGAAGAGTGCCTATGAGAATGGCCTGATGCCTTATACAAATTATACCTTTGACTTCAAAGTAAGTACCACATTATCAGTTTCTCGTCAACTATTCGAGTCAAATATTACAACAAATATTATAATAATATTAAATATTAATATTAAAATTTGTTTTGATATTTGGTTAACTTTGACATTTGGGGATCAGTGATTTTTTGGGTTTAGTGGATTTTTCAATGTAATCCCAGCTGTTGGGTTGCCAATTTTTAATAACCTTTTTTGATTTAATCCTGCTTTATTTTCTCCCTCATGTACATTTGTGTTGTCCTACTCCCTATGGTTTAAATATTGTGTAGATTCTCGTCTCTATAATAAGTTTTGACGGCCTGGACCTCTTGCTCAATAGCCACTCTTTCCCCCTAAATACAAACTTCAGTTTGAAAATACTCCGTATAATTGAAAAAGGAGTGACAAAAGGCCATATGAGGGCTGTAAATTATGATATTCCACTGTGAATAACCAGCTTTGTTAGATTAAGCATCTGATCCTTCTGTTGCTGATGTGGGCAATCCATGGACTAAAGCTTGTCTGTAATAATTGCCTTCCATGTTGGGAGCGGAAACAAATCACACCACAGAAAATATCTGCAAGTGTGATATAAGGATTTCCAGATTCTGTGTTTTTAAAGCATATGAAGAATTCCTGTATGTGAAAACAAATTGTAAAAACAATGGGCTTTTCGAACAGATGCCCCTTGGGTACTGTCTCTGCCATCCGATCGCACCCTAGCCTGTCCAATTTCATAGCAGAGCATGGGTTCATATTTGGTCAAAGAGAGTCAGATAGGACAGCATGGATTCAGAACAAAGAACGTTCAGCTAGTCTATCCTTATTGACTGCTACCCACTTCAAGCTGAAATTCGACATTGGGAGGAGACTATTGATATTTATGACATGGAAATACTATTCTCTCAATGTTTTGCTTTAAAGGCAACTGATAGGAAATGTACTTAATAGTTTACATGGATTGTTTGAATCAAAGAATAGCTCTCAAGCTGGTCTGATTGCATTTTTTGCAAAAAGTTTGGTGTCAGCATTTTTTTGCTCTCATCAATCCTCATAATTTGTCAAATGGTGTAATGTGATGCACGTAGAGTTGTTTTCCAGTTTGATACTGATTTGCGTATTTGGTTACTTCAGGTTATATGTGGTATCAATAACCTTTTGTACAAACCAGAAGAGAAACTGAAGTTCATTGTGACTGTCGAAAGTTGATTATATTTTTTACTTGACTGCAGGGTATTATTGACTACATCTTCTACTCAAAGCCTCACATTAACATACTGGGTGTTCTTGGACCTTTGGATCCTAATTGGCTGATTGAAAACAGCATCAGTGGCTGTCCACATCCACATGTTCCATCTGACCATTTCTCACTTTTTGCACAACTGGAGCTTTTACTGCCCTTTGTGTCACCAGTAAATGGTATCCATCTGCCAGGCAGAAGGTAGTTGTGTGTGTACTCTTTGGAGGGAAGCCTCTTAAACAATCTTGTAAAATTGTAAAATCAAAGTACTGAGGAGTGAAGTATGGCCAGTAGGATTGTTGTCTAAATTATGTTCTTAATCAATTTTTAAATTTGTTTCTTGGATAGCTTGTCTCAGTAATAAACAATAGTAGTCTGGTGCTATTTACAGATAATGAAATTCTGAGCCCTGTTTCCTACTTTGTAAACAGTAGACAAATGCCGAAAATGGGTTTCTTTACAAAGCTTCTACTGCTTTTTGCTGCTTCATTTTTGGTGTAAAATGAAGCAAAATCTCCAGTCTCTATACATAAGTTATACAGTTGATTCCTATTAGAGTGGGTGGGTGGATAGGAAGAGAGGTGCGGGGGGGGGGTGGTGAGTGAGGAGGCAATTTGCTGCAATGTTTTATTTTCGTAGGAATGTTCACAGAACAGAAACTCACACTTTGAAATGCAACTGTGCACTTTGAAATCCAACTAAGTGAATGAAACATTTTACATTGTCACCGTTTATCTGAACATTTTGTAATATGGTGGAAAGTTTAATAAATAGCTACATAGGGTATAGAGTGCAATTGACTTTGAAATGGGGACAAAAGAACTGTAATCTGACAATATTTAATTGCTTAAAGGCATGTTCAATGGTGAAAGTAAGGATTTAATCTGCAAATGTTGACAAAAAAATTATTTTCCAACTGTTCCCCTGAATTTAATTTAAATATCAATTAAAATTATCATGTGGTTATCTCATCCTGGTCAGGGCAACAGTTTTTTTTTCCCTTGCCTAGATGTGTAAATATGGATTCTTTCCCCTCCCACTCATTTGAAAAAAAATACTGCCTCAATGCCTAGTAGCTCACAAGTGCGCTTCTTTTCTCTCAGTAGAAACTTGGGAGTGCTTCAAGCCAAAGTTAAACAAGAAGAAACTAAAATGTTTCAGTAATGCCCTTGTAAACCTCACAAAACTGACTGCTCTGTGGGGGTCTTAACCCTGGAGTGTTTCATTACATGTTAATTCAAAGTAAATATGCAGGTGTAAAAGAACTGTGAGTTTGGTTTTTAAATTGCCTACTTGTCAAAACAGTAAACTATTTTACTGAAGTGGAATCAACTGTGTATTGTTGCACAAAAATCCTGTCTAGCACTACCTTTTCAGGCCAGTAGTAGCCATTGAGGACCTTTCTTTCCATACTTCACTCCCACAATTTTGAGAAGTGTTTGTATAAATTTGAATTTGAATTTAGCCTTTAATGATTGTATATGAACCATAGAAGACCTGATTTAGTGAGTTTTGTACTTAAAAAGATTTAAAACAGATTTGGAAAAATGATTGTATTGTAAACTAAGGCTAAATTTTTATCTGTTTCATGCTTTAAAAAACCATTTGTAAAGAAAAAAGAAGTTGCAACAGGTTTCCTCTGCTAATATTTGCACTGTTCTGGGTTTGTAACTCGTGTACTATTACAGTTGAGGACATTGTTGATTTAAATTCAAGTATTTCACTCCTCAGGATTTGGTATCAGCATTCGAACCTTATAATCTCTGAATTTCCCCAAGTTCCTCTGATTTAATTTTTTTACATGACGTGCCTCATCAACCTTTTTTATTTTTTGAGGGGTTTTTTGGAACCAGCACTGCCTGTGCACGCGGAGAAATCCTGAGCATCTTCTTTTGAGATTTTTTTAAAAAATAAAAACTGTTAAGATTTGTGAGATTTTATGAAGACACTTTTGTATAAGCTCTGTGGCATTTTTTTTTCTTGTGGAGCAATGAACACCACATTGTTGATCAGGTTGGGTACAGTAGGGTGCAGAGTATAACTTTAGCCCATTGTACCCTAGCACTGCTTCTGTCCCTTTGCACAGTGCTACTTTTCACCAAGGAAAGCTGCATCATGTGAGACCATACACCATCAATATTGTGTGCTTTGATCTTGTAGAGAAGTAGCATTCCTTGGTAGGAATTTTAATGTTCTGAAGCAGTGTAAACTAGAACTGAGCTATATTTTGCATGCAGGTCTTCCAGACAAAGTTTCAAATCCATTATTTTTTTAAATAGTCATGATTTTGTGTTTTTTCAGCTGGACCAGAGCTATATCTCTACTCTCTGTTCATTGTGCCATTGGTAGCATATTCTTAAAGCCAAGTGTGCAAGCTTTAGTAGGTTAGCTTTTGCTGTGCTTTTTGTTTAAGGTGCTAGGGGGAAGAAGGGGAACCTTTGGAGTTAGCTTGTACTATATTATGCATTGAATGAGCCAGAGGTATAGTTTGATCTAGCTTTTTAGTTTCGACTGCAGGCAGAGAGACAAAAGAACACAACATGACACTAAAAAAAAATTGGACCAGTCTTCATTCCAGTTTACAGTTAATGTGGAATGCAGCTAAGTGGATTGTGACAAATTTTAACTTTTAAAACGTTTAACTAAAAAGACAAAGCACTTAAATAAAGATGGTGCAGACAAAACCAGGATGGAATGAACAATTTGGGGAAACTCGCTAAGTTTAAAAAATGTAGTAAATACCCATAATAGAGTAATGATGAACCCTTGTCTGGGACCTGCAGTCGTCTTTGTTTGTATAATTAGCAAACATGTCCAATTTATAATCAGTAAACTAATTACTGGTAGTATTGTTTGTAGTAGATTTAATGAGTAGCTTTTTGTAAAGTGTGAATAAAAGGTGTTTACTCATGTTTTCCTTGCTTTACCATTTTATTAATGTACATCATGAAACCCCAAACTGAAGTAAATTAGGCAAAGTGGCCAATCAGTATTGATTTCGTTATTCCAGCTTCATGGTCACTTAGAATGGATATATACAGTTCACAGTTCAAAGGGACTGTTAATTCACAGACCAATCCAAATGCTATTGTATACTTCATTTCTGTGACTGTTTGAAGTGTGGTGTCTTATTTAAATTCTGTACTGAAATTAAATTTTATCTCTTTGGTAGGGTATTTGTGGGAATTTTTATATGCAGTATTTTTTTGCATAGTCCTACAAATGTAGAGATGTTTGGATTTACAGAATGCAAAAAAAACTCAAATCGGTGCATTTTATGTAAGTTTAAAACACCCCTTTACATCTATTCAAGAAAGTAACAGACCAGGTTACTTTTGTGTACAGTCAAATTCACTCCCATGTCCAAATTAAATGTATTCCAGTGAGTCCTTGATGGTAACTTGTAGGCTACATAAATCTGAACCTTCTCCACATTTTCTTTAGTGATGATCACTACTCAGGATAGAAGGACATCTTTAGTTCTGTGCTAAACCTATTTCTACAGATTTCACTATATAATGCACTGCAGCAACTCTTGTTTACCATTTTTCATGGGTGCACTGATCAAACCAGCAATTACATCTGCACTAAGTAATTTTTTTAAAATTACAGCTACCTAGGCAGCTCTAAAGTCAAATTTGAGATGAAGTGGTAAACGAGGGCTTTTTAAATGTTATGTGAACTTTTTGGCTTGAATAGCAGTTGATAGCACGATGTTTTCCATAAACAGGGTCTGCTTGTTCCTGTGCACAGGTGTATTTTTCCTACTCACAGCTTGGACAATAAATTGTATATCTATTTCAAAGTTTGTTTGCTGTGTTTATTCACATTACAAATATAGTAGTACAAGCCCAAAATTTCTACATCCACAACCTGAAATTGTGTAGAACCTGTACAAATATTTCATGGAGACATTAGGAATGCCGGCTGAAACAAGAGCAGAAGTTAGGAGGTATGTTGGAAAGCTTGAAGGAAAAAGTTTTTAAGATTGGTGCTTTTCATCTATGGGTATACTTCCCAATGTAGCTGAAACATTATTTCCTCACTTGAAGTCCTAGTTAGGTTCTCTGATATCAAAACTTCATAAGTGAAATGATTGCAAGTAACTCACAGGTTCCCATAAGAATCAGTGTTAAAACAAAGTTTGGTTCTTTTGGGTATTTCTCACCCAGATAAACCAATATACAATAAAAATAAATAATCGCTTATTGTCACAACTAGGCTTCAGTGAAGTGACTGTGAAAAGCCCCTAGTCGCACCAGTATGGGAATTGAACCCGCGCTGCTGACCTTGGCCTGCATTACAAGCCAGCTGTTTTGCCCACTGTGCTAAACCAGCCCCAATTTGAAATACTGTCCTGTACTTTACAGTACTGTGCATTCCCAACTGAACTAACTTAAGTACAGTAAATTACTTATGGAAAAAATACTACATAAAGTCAAATGCCAGACTTTCATCAGTTTACAGGGTATTTTTGTCAAATGAAGAAATGGTAGAGAATATAATGTCTATGCGCTTTTACAGGGTTGCCCCTGTTTACGGAAGGAAGTAATAGTCATGCCATGTCAAGTCTCAAAATACTGGGCAGGATTTTCCAGCCCTGCCCGGCCCAAGTTCAGAAATTCCCACCCGAGGTCAATGGACCTTCATTCGGTCTGTCAAGTTATCCGTCCTGACATCGCCGATGCCCGCCATGACTGGGACTGGAAAATTTACCCAACTGTTAACGGTGGCTAATACTTTAAATAAACTGGCATGCTTCCAAACAAATTGTATTTTCATTAAAGCATCAATTTTCTCTTCATATAGTAAATCTTGTGTAGCATGCTTTCTTCTATGAATGAGCAGTGTTCTTTTTCCTCTCCTCCTTCCCAACTCATTCATTCCCACCTTTTGTAGAGAATTTGGAAGTCAGAATGATGCTATAATAAACATCACAACTTTAAAGGCGTGTACACTCAACGTGCAGTGTGGATTTTCTGTACCTCTATTATTGTGAGAACAAGGGATGATTAGAAGGCCAGAATCAGGAAAACAATATTCAGAAACCACTGGAAGATGCCACGGAGCAAGATTGGTATTTATAAACCAGGAAAGGAATTTATGTTTGATTTATTGGGAGAATAAAGTCAGTGATGGACCAGTGAGATTTCGTGCAAGCTAAACACAAATGTCAAAGCTTTAGCCAAGCTGGATTTTATGAGCCAAGGAGAATGTCAAACCAGAGGAGACAACTCGAGCAATTGAGCCTGGAAGTGACAAGTGTGCACAAAACAAGTACTTCAGCAGTGGAAGGGCTGTAAGACAAGCAGACACGAGTAATATTACAGTGCTGGATGTAAGCTTGGTGATGGATAGGATGTTGAGATTAAAGCTTGGCTCAGAATCAAATATTGTGCTACATCAACGTTACTCATGGCATCACTTTGGGAAAATAATTGGCAAGGCAGCAGAATCGGGAAGATTCAAATTTGGCTCTTGGGATTTAATGGTAGAATGTTTGACAGCACAGGCATTTAAAGAAGAGCGATACATTATGATTACAAAGAACAGTTTGAGAATTTTAAAGGAGGGGTGACACGTGCAAACAAAAGATCTTTCACATGCCTCTTCGATCAAGAGCGCGAAGGGCTTTGGAGATGGAAGGTGAGGAAGAAAATGTTGATGGTTATAGACTTGAATGTGCAGGAGGCAAGAACATTTTGCGGCACAGATCCATGAAGCAGTAAAGACAGTTGAAAATTCCATCAGTTCCTTGCACTTTTGTGAGTGATACTAACGGTGCAGGACGTTCTGATGAAAGGTCATCAATCCAAAATGTTAACTTTGTTTCTCTCCACAGATGCTGCCCGACATTTTGCATATTGCCGGCATTTTCCATATTCCAGATTTCTGCAGTTTTGATTGTATTAGAGCCTTTTGCATTAAAAACAAACTGGCACTGATGTAACTGATTCCCATGATATTGCATATAAGGAAACAAGATCAACTAAGCTTTAGAACATAGAACAGTACAGCACAGAACAGGCCCTTGAGCCCTCAATGCTGTGCCGAGCCATGATCACCCTACTCAAGCCCACGTATCCACCCTATACCCGTAACCGAACAACCCCCCCCCCTTAACCTTACTTTTATTAGGACACTACGGGCAATTTAGCATGGCCAATCCACCTAACCCGCACATCTTTGGACTGTGGGAGGAAACCGGAGCACCCGGAGGAAACCCACGCACACAGGGGGAGGACGTGCAGACTCCACACAGACAGTGACCCAGCCGGGAATCGAACCTGGGACCCTGGAGCTGTGAAGCATTTATGCTAACCACCATGCTACCCTGCTGCCCCCTAGGGTAAAGGTTCGACTGGAGACTGGGAATCATTGCTGTTTGAGTACATCAGACATATACCACAGAACCAGACCATTCAGCCCAACCAGTCCATGCTGCTGCTTGAGCTCCACTCTAGTCTCTTCACATCTTTCTTGATCTGAATCTACCATTGCAAGCCATTATTCCATTCTCCTTTGTGATTGTCCAGCTTCCCCTTAAATGTATTCACCGACGCTGAAGACCCGTGTTCGATCCCGGCACCAGGTCACTGTCCGTGTGGAGTTGGCACATTCTCCCCGTGTTTGCGTGGGTCTCACCACCACAACCAAAGATGTGCAGGGTAGGTGGATTGGCCATGCTAAATTGCCCCTTATAGAATCATAGAATTTACAGTGCAGAAGGAAGCCATTCGGCCCATCGAATCTGAACCGGCCCTCAGAATGAGCATCCTACTTAAGCCCACACCTCCACACTATCCCAGTAACCCCACCTAACCTTTTTGGACACTTTAAGGGCAATTTTTTAGCATAGCCAATCCACTTAACCTGCACATCTTTGGACTGTGGGAGGAAACTGGAGCACCCAGAGGAAACCCACGCAGACACTGGAAGAATGTGCAGACTCCACACAGTGACCCAAGCCAGGAATCGAACCTGGGGCCCAGGAGCTGTGAAGTGACAGTGCTAACCACTGTGCTATCGTGCCGCCCAACAAGCTGCGTATCGAACCTGGAACACTGGCACTGTGAAGTAACAGTGCTAACCCTTAATTAGAAACATTTTTTAAAAAAGCTTTCACTTCAACCACTCTGGTAATGAATTCCACATTCTCACCACTCTCTGGGTAAAGAAATTTCCTATTGGATTTCTTAGTGATGGTCTTATTGATGACCTCTAGTTATCCTCTTTCCCACAAGAGGAAACATTACATGTATCCACTCTCAAAATATTTCACAGTTTTACATATCTCCATTAGGTAATCCTCTCAGCCTCTCTTAAAGAGAAGAGACCTAACCAGTCAATCCTTTCCTGATGCGTATGCCCACACTTTTCTGGCATCGTCCTCCTCTAAGCTTAGTTATCGGTTTGTTAATTGGGACGATGAAAGATGTTAGGAATAATTGGATAATAAATATAGCGGGCAGGACTTCCGGTGGTGACCATGGAGCGACCGGTCACACATTTGGTGGCTTCTGCTCAAGGCAGATATCTTCAGTCTTTTCCCTGCCCGAATGGCAATGTATTTGCGTGCAAGAAGTGCAGGACTGCCTGGGGAAGGTTTTCCTTCTCTGGTGTGGCTGGTGGTTGGATCCACAGACTAGGAGTGGGGCAAGAAGGAAAGAGCTGCTGGAACAGGAGAGCCTTTGTGGTACACCACAAGATAAGATGGCGGAGGGCTAGGGAGCTGCTCTGCCCGCCTAATGGTCAACCGAGCAGTTAATAGAATTCCTTAATGGAAAGTTCTTCCAGTAGAGGAAAGAGGCCCTGCAAGACCTAGCAAGGTGGTGGAACCGGAAGTCGGGGATTGAGAGGGTGGATGATGAGGAGGTTGCAGGCGGGTGAATCACCAAGGGCGATGGTGGTGCTGTTGGACCACTTTCTGGACAAGGAGAAGATTCTCCGATGGGCAAGACAGATCAGGAAATGCACCTGGGAAGGGAACGAGCTGCGGGTGTATCAAGACCTGGGAGCAGAACTGGCGAAGAGGAAGGCTGGGTTCAACTGGATCAAGGTGGCCATCTTTAAAAGGGGGTGAAGTTCAGAGTATTGTACCCGGCCTGTCTGGATGACATCAGAAGCGAGTACTATTTCAGAATGCCTGAAGAAGCGAAATGAGGGACAATGAACTTGGAGGAGAGTGAGGACATTGAACTTTGGAGAAGTTTGTGTTTTTTCGAAGCCTTTGATGGTGCGTTTCCTGGAGGGCGGTATTTTATGGGGGAATAATGAGGGTGAGTGCACCCATAGTTACTCTTCAGGGGAGTATAGTTAGAGGGATAGTTGGGGGTGGTAGGGAAGTTGGAGGCCTTGGGCGGGGGTCCACCATGCTCGCTGGGCGGGCTAGTTGACGGAGTGAAGTGCATTGCCAGGAGGCAGGCACGGGGGGGTTAGGATTGGTGTTTTGTTCAAGGGTGGAGGGGGGGTTTGCTGACAAGGGTATGGTTGATGTGGCGCAGTTGGAAAAAGATCAAGGATGGTGGGCATCCAAGCGTGGACCTGGAGGGTCACATGACACAGACGGGGGCTTGCTCAAAAAGGTATGTGGCTGAACAGCAAGGAAGGGGGGGGGCAGGGCAGGGAGCCCCCTGACCAGGCTGGGCACATGGAACGAGAGGTGGCTGAATGGGCTGGTCAAACGGTCACGTGTTCGTGCACCTGAGTTGTCTGAAGGCGGATATGGCCTTTCTGCAGGTGATGCACCTGAAGATAAGGGACCAGACAATGTTGAGGAAAGGATGGGTGGGGCAGGTGTTCCACTCGGGACTGGACATGAAGACGAGAGGGGTGGCAGTGTTGGTGAATAAGCGGTTGATGTTCGAGGTGGGGAACATTGTGACAGGTTCGGGGGGAGGTTTGAAATGGTAAGTGGAAAGCTGCAGGGATGCCGGTGGTTTTGGTAAATGTTTATGCTCCAAATTGAGATGATGTAGATTGTGTGAGGTGCATGTTAGGAAAGATTCCTGACTTTAACTAGCACCAGTTGATTATGCGGGGATTATAATATGGTTATAGAACCGAGCTTGGACCGGTTGGGTCCCAAGTGAGCGAAGGAGTTATGTACATGGTGGGGGTGGTCCCGTAGAGGTTTGGGAGAGGGGGGTGGACCCGTGGAGGTTTGGGAGGGGGTCGGGTGAACCCGTGGAGGTGTGGGAGGCCGAGGGCGAAGGAATTTTCATACTTCTGCCATGTGCACCAGGTGTACTCCCGGACTGATTTCTTCGTGTTAGACAAGGCATTGCTGGTGGGGATGATTGACTCGGAGTATGGCAAGGCTGGTGGACAGGATTTTGAGGGTAGACAGTAGGTGTTCGGGGACTGTTGAAGGAGAGGCAGAGGCTATGGATGGAGCTTGGGCTAGTGTCTACGGGGAAGGCGATGGGGTAGTTATAGATGGCCGAGGGGCAGTGTATGAGTATAAGGCGAAGGCAAGCAGGATGTTGGCCCACCAGTTGAGGGAGCAAGAGGCGGCGAGGGTGATTAGCAGAATAAGGATGATGAGGATAGGGTGGTGTTGGACCTGGAGGGGGTGGACTTGGGGCCACTGCTAGCGAGGACGTATAATGAAGCAAGGGAGAAGGGGGAACTCCCCACTACATTGTCGCAGGCTTCTATCTCCCTGATATTAAAAAACGACAAGGATCCGGAGCAGTGTGTGTCATACCACCTGATATTGTTACTGAATGTAGACGCCAAGCTGTTGGTAAGAGCGTTGGCCTTGCGAATCGAGGACTGTTGCCCGGGGGTGATGGGTGTTATTTTACTGGGTCTAATAATATATATTGTTACTAGTTGCTGTTAATGCAGATGGTCTGATGGTGTGAACCTGAAGAAACCATGAGTCTTCAACTGAAGCAAACTAATTTATTAAAGTAACAATTGATTATATCTGAGTTCGACACTGCGGAACTAGCTCTAGAAATCAAGTAATAAAATATGATTCAATTAACTGATTCACAACTAAAAATACTAACTACACTGAGAGCTATCTGTCATGCACTACTGCTTACTAAACACTCCTGGGTAGAAAGAGACCAATATCGTTTAGGAACTGCTATTTATACTTGTAATGGCTTCTAGTGGTAGGGTTACAACTAGATGTTATAATTAACCCTTTAGTTACATATACGTATAGATGTCATTACAATAGGCAAAGATCAAACGGGGTTTGTGAAGGGGAGGCAGTTGACGGTGAAGTGAGGAGGCTGCTTAATGTAATCATGATGCCTTCTGAGGGGCAGGACGTAGTGGTGGTGATGGACGTGTTCGATCAGGTGGAGTGGGGATGTCTGCAGGAAGGGTTGGGACGGTTTGGGTCGGGCAGTGATTTGGACTGGGTCCGGTTGCTTTTCATGGCGCTGGTCGCAAGTGTGCAGACGAACTGAGTGAGTTTGGGGTATTTTGGGCTGCATTAGGGACGAGGCAGGGTTGCCCCCGCTCGCCGTTGCCTTAACGGTTGAGCCGCTGGAAATGGTGCTTAGGGTATCGAGGGACTGGAGAGTGATTGAGCCAGGGGGGTGGGGGTGTGGGTGGGCGTTGAGTACAGGGTCTGTCTCATTTAATGCAGACAACCTATTCTATATCACAGACCCGTTGGGCCGTATCAGCGACATAATGGGGATTTTGGAAGAGTTTTTTGCCGGTTTTCCAGGTGTACGTTGAATATGGGAAAGAGCGAGGTGTTTCCGATTGAGACGAGAGGTCAGGAGGGGAGATTGGGGGAGCTGCTGTTCAGGGTGCTGGGGGCGAGTTTCAGATATTCGGGGTTGGGTGCAGCTGCACAAGTGGAACCTTGCTCTGCTGGGGGAGCAGATGAAAGCGGACTTTAGGAGGTGGGATGTGCTGTTGCTGGCGGGGCGGGTGCAGACAGTTAAAAATAACGGTGCTGCCAAGGTTTCTGTTCGTTTTCCAGAACCTCCCAACTTTCATCCCGAAATCATTTTTCAAGAAGGTTAATGCGCTGACCTCTGGGTTTGTGTGGGCATTAGGAGGGTTTTTCTGGAGCGAGGGGGCTTGCCCAGCTGATTGTGATGGACTTCTATTGGGTAGCAATTATATGGTGAGGAAATGGGTCGTGGGGGAAGCACCGAGTGCAGAAGTGGTGATATTTGGGGTGTTGGAAGATCCGGGAGTTCAGGGGATGAGAGAGGCTGATGTTTTGGTCTTTGCCTCCCTGATAGCCCGGAGTCGGATTTTAAAAATAACAACGCCCTATTTCTTCCTGCAATCACTCTTGAAGCGAATCTTTCTTTCCACACAGTCTTTCAAATAAACGAAAACATTGGGGTTTCAGTCATGTATCCGAGTCACAGTTATGGCCTAGTCTGAGATCTTAATAAAATTGAGGACTTGTCTGAGATTCTTAAAATATAATTCCTTGTTTGGCTTGGGATAATTGAAATTAAGACCGTGAGTGTGTGTGGAATGATTGCATCCTTTCAGGTTTTGGAATTTAAATAGGAATGACTGGTGTAGCCACCTGGGTTGGCCACTTCCCGATTTTAAAATGGAGATTCGCAAAGAACGCAGGGAAAATTGGACAGTATGAGAAAACAAGCAGTTTGCAGAGTTCTTCTGTATATTCGAGTTGCAGAAAGCAGACAGCATTGAAACCAGCAAACTGAATATTAATGAGCGATTCCCAGGCACAATAGCAACAGTTAGGATAATTGAGGTAAAACCAGACTTCTCGGCGCCAGCAGGAGTCCAAGACAAAAGAGGCTAACGAGCACCCAAGGACTGCCCAGCGATCAGGAAACAACCCCAATATTGGGGAATTCAAACCGATCGATTGGTACGTGATCCAATCGATTGGAGTCAGGTACGGGGTCCGCCCAAAAGGGCGCGAAGCCCCTGGGGCCTATAAAAGACAGGTCCCAAGTTCAATTCGCTCTCTTGGCAGTTTCTCTCGATAGACTTCTCAGCAGGGTCACGCAACAGACCGAAACAACATTTGACCCTGAACTGCCTTGCAGCTGCACCAACAAGTAAGTGTCCAGTCAACACACGCTACGAGATAAGCGCTCCTGACCCTTAGTCCGTGCCAGGTGGAAGCCTGCAGTCTCAGGATTAAACAAGAGGCCATTGTTCCCTGACCCAGTGGGTTCCTTTTCCAGAAGATAAGTATTGGCCTTTAGTGGTAGAAGTAGCTTAGTTTTGTAGTATTTATGCATGAGTAGCGATTGACTGTATATAATAAATGTGTTTTGATTTGAACCTTACTAACTGGTGTATTGAGTTATTGATCAGCACTTGAACTTGAACCTCGTGGTGGTATCATAAAGATACCTGGCGATTCTAGAGCAAGGTAATAAAACAGAGCCAATTGAGTGTAAAGCACACTCACCACAAATGAAGATTGCTCTTTCAGTTGCAAATATTTTCCTGGGTGTGGAAGCAATTACTTTATGTGGTTTCCAAAGGGAGACTAAAGCAAAATGTTATGGTTTGGTGACGAAGCTGCAGTTAACCTTGACAAAAAGGGTGAGGAAGGTTGAGGCAAAGCAAGCAATTGCTCAATATTTAAGTTTGCCAGAGAGACAGTCTGAATCATTAGAATTAGGTCAAATTTGATTACCAATAGAAATGAAGAAATTGGAAATAGAAGCAAAGGAAAAGGAGAGATTAGCAATGGCAGAAGCAAAGGAAAACAAAGAGGGCTTTTCAAAAGGAAATGAAAAGGAGGAAGAAATGGAAAGATTTGCAAAGGAATAAGGTAAAAGAATTTGAACTTAGAAACTGGCACTCCAACATCAACTTAAAAGGTTGGAGTTAAAGGCAAAAGCTGAGGACGGTCCAGAGGAAGAGGAAATACTTCCTCGTCAAAAGTTTAGTAGGGTTTTGTTCAAATAGATTCAAGCATTGCCAACATTTGATGAGAAAGATGTGGAAGCCTTTTTAAATTCATTTGAGAAATGGCTAAACAATTGAATTGGCCAAAGACCACGTGGGTAGTATTTGTTCAAACAAAGTTAGTAGGTAAAGCTAATGAAGCATTTGCGTCACTATCAAAGGGAGTATACAGGGATTAAGATAAGGTGAGAAAAAACATTAAGTGCACATGAATTAGTGCCAGAAGTCTGGAGACAGAAGTTTAGAAAAATCTACGGCAAGAACAAGGTCAGACGTATAGAATTAGAAAAAATGAAACACAATAATTTTGATAGGCAGATAAGAGCATTAAAAATAGACCAAACATATGAGGCTCTTAGAGGGATAATGTACTTTCACATTGTTCATACCATCATTTGATATCATAAAACATAGGAGCAGAATTGGGTCACAAGGCCCATTTGAGTCTGCTCCACCATTCAATCATTGCTGATATTTTTCTCATCCCCATTCCACTGCCTTCTCCCCATAACCCCTGATCCCTTTATTGATAAAGAACCTATCCATCTCTGTCTTAAATATCATCTTGTTCTCCTCCCTCTCAATACTAAAGCAAGATAATTGTTTAACATTTCTGCCATCTCTATGATTACCGATGGAATAATTCCTTTAATGGTCCATTCCCATTCCACTCTTCCATTTTTTTTATTGAGCTCGTAAAATCTTTTGCTCAGTTTACACTTTAAATTGCCCACTATATTTATTTACTTATTTTGAATGTTTCCCATTACCATTCTACATCTTTGTTGCTAATTTTCCCATGATCTATTCTGAGCCTCTCAAAATTAGCTTTTCTTCAAAGGATTAACTAACTTTTTGTCATACTTGTGTCTTCTCTATCATCAATGGGCAGCATAGCAGACAAAGGCGGCATGGTAGCACAATGGCTAGCACTGTTGCTTTACAGTGCCAGGGACCCGGGTTCGAATCCCGGCTTGGGTCACCGTCTGTGCGGAATCTGCACATTCTCCCTGTGTCTGCATGGGTTTCCTCTGGGTGCTCCGGTTTCCTCCCGCAAGTCGAAAGACTTTGATTTGATTTGATTTATTGTCACATGTACCGAAGTACAGTGAAAAGTATTTTTATGCGGCTGAGAAACGTACACAGTACGTGCTTGTTAGGTGAATTCGACATTCTGAATTCTCCCTCGGTGTGCCCAAACAGGCGCTGGAGTGTGGCAACTACGGGATTTTCACAGTAACTTCATTGCGGTGTTAATGTAAGCCTATTTGTGACACTAATAAAGATTATTATTATTATTGTCAGCGTAAAATGAATATGGTCACCGTAAACTAGATGTTTCCCTACATGTGCCTTCTTATCTGCTCCGGTTCATTTTCTGTTACTAGATCCGATATTGAATCTTCTCTCTATTTTATATATTGGATTAGAAGATGTTCCATGCTATAGCGATTCCATTCCCTTATATCCTTTACCTAACGCTGACCCCCCCCCCCCCCCCAACCGACATGATTATTATTCTGCTTTTTACTAATTTGTCTGCATGTTTCCTCCTCCACCTCCCACTATTGGGTGGTCTGTAGATTTCACATATTAGTTTGATTGATCCTTTATTATTTTCGATGTCTATCCAGATGGATTTTATTTGCACTTTGTTGATGCCTCCTTCTGCTATTGTTATCCTTAATAAGTACAGCTACTCCACCTCGCCATGTTTCCCATCTATCTTTTCTAACTCTATGATCTTGCGATTCTTTTGTCCATGTTTGCACCAAGGCTGTAATGTGATCAAGAAACGTGTGGCCCAAGCGAATCCCAAATTGAGCGTCCAGTGAATAGGTTGTCGCTGAGTAAGTACCACTTGATTGCATTGTCAATGATATTTTCCATTACTTTGTTGATGAATAAGACAAGACTAATGGAGGTGGTGGTGGGGGGTTGTAATTAGCGCATTGGATTAGTCTTGCTTTTTAGGACATAACTGGGCAATCTTCCACATTGTCGGGTAGATGCCAGTGTCATAGCTGTGCTAGAATAGCTTGGCTAGAAGAGTGGCCCATTCTGGATCACAGGTCTTCAGTGGTATCATCAGAATATGTCAGGATCCTCAGCCTTTGAGATATTCAGTGTCTTCAACTGTTTCTTGATATCACTTTGAGTGAATCGAGTTGGCTGAAGATCGGAATCTGAGATGCCGGGGACCTCAGGAGGAGGCTGAGATGGATCACCCACTTGGCACTTCTGACTGAAGGTGGTTGCAAATGCTTCAGTCTTGCCTATCAAGCTGATATGCTAGGTTCATCCATCACTGAGGATGGGGATTTTGTGGAGCCACCTCCTCCCATTTAGTTATTTAATTGTCCACCCCCGAAACCTTTGGAAATAATGGAAATTCCCTGTGATATCACTGCAGGTGATACACATACACATTTGTGTATATCTTTTTCATATCTTTTTAAGCCATTTCTCTTGAGGTTACAGCAGTGTCTGGGATTAGAGAGCCCCATGCAATTTACTGGCACAAGTATTTACCAGTTCCTGGGAAAGAGAAGTGGAGTTTATCTTCACTGAGTTTCTGCTAGCACTGGATATATCACACAAAATTGTTTCCAGAATAACGTGCACACCACCTTTCTAACCACTTCTGCTGGCATTTGCTGTAACATGTATTAACATGTCCTAGCCAATATTTATACCTTGACCAATATCACTTTTCTGATCATTAACACATTGCTTTTTGTGGGAGCTAGCTGTGTGCAAATTAACTATCGCGCTTTCAACTTTACAAGAGTGCTGACTGCTCACTTGAAGTATTTTCGTCTCACTCAAATGTGCCGCAATTTATTCAGAGCAGTGACAAACATCAGTGGCATATTCCTTTACTTTGTACTGTAAATGCAAATTCTGACCTATTTCCAAAACCTCCCAATGAAGTAGGGACAAGCTGTTGTCATACTGGAAATGTGTAGTATTTTGCCATTCCATCAATACTTTTGATCTAAATATTCAAACATAAGACAAACTTGTTTACGGGAAGGGTGACATCTTCTATTTCTCTGTTTACTCTGATGTCTGTGCGAAGTAACATTATGAATGCAATAATTTATTCTGAAATTTGTAAAATTAATAGTCCTAAAACTTTTTTTTAAAAATGTATATTTTCTGAGGTTTTGAATAATTCCTGTTCCAATGATTCATAATATTTTTATTAATCACACATAGTATCAGCTATCCTGTTCTGGGAACTGTTTTATGGCACTTGGTGTTCCAACAACACTGCTACATATTTTGTGTGAATGTTTTACTTGTGGGATCCTAAATATTTGTAGTCTGAAAAGGATATAAATATTCATCTGTTGGTCAAATTTAAAAAATAGTGTCGACAGGCACAACCCAAGAATCTCCACAACATTGCACGGCATTAGGTGCACAGAAACAGGCCATTCTACCAGTAGGCTCATGACTTAATGCTCTGCATGAGCCTCTTCCCAGCCTCCTTCATGTAATCCCATCAATATATGCTTATCTTGTGCTCCCTTGTGCTTATCTAGATTCTCCTGAATGCATCGATGCTAGTTGCATCAACTAATCCCTGTGATAGGTCTTTCCACATACTAAGCACTCTGAGTAAAGACGTTTCACTTGAATTCCCGATTGAATTTATTGGCCACTATCTTGTTTTCATGGCCCCTAGTTCTGGTGTCCCCTGCAAGTGGAAACATCCTCTCTGCAGACTATCAAAGACTTTCATTATTTTAAAAACCTCATATCACCTCTCAATTTTCTCTTTTCACAAGAAAATAGTTTGAGCATGCTCATATTTTAGTAATAGCTTCAGTGCAGCTATCCCAGTAAATTGTTTTTGTATCTTCTCCAGTGCTTCTACATCCTTGTTATAACATGGAGAGCAGAACTGTTTGCAAAACTCTCAATCAAACGTGGTCTAATCATGGATTTATTGGCCTGCATTGTAATTTAGTGATTTGTGTGACTGAACCCCAAGATCAGTCTGCTCGCTGATCTAGGAAGCAGACTTCCTAAATCTGCTAGGATCTAGCAAATCCTAGCTCTGCTCCCCTACCCCGTCAAATAGTTATTCGCCAAGGAGTATATGGTATCCTTATTCTCCCCACCTAAATGCGCTACTTCACACTTTTATATCCTGCATTGATGTTCATTTGCTCATTACATGTTTTTTCATAGAATCATAGAATTGACAGTGCAGAAGGAAGACATTCGGCCCATCAAGTCTGCACCGACCCTTGGGAAGAGCACCCTACCCAAGCCTATACCTCCACCCTCCCCGTAACCCAGTAACCCCACCCAACCTTTTTGAATGCTAAGGGCAATTTAGCATGGCCAATCCACAGAACCTGAACATCTTTGGACTGTGGGAGAAAACTGGAGCACCCGGAGGAAACCCACGCAGACATGGGGAGAAAGTGCAAACTCCGCACAGACATTGACCCAAGCCGGGAATCGAACCAAGGACCCTGGAACTGTGAAGCAACTGGGCTAACAACTGTGCTACCATGCCGTCCCCGGGAATACCAGGGCAGGCCGTCTAATGACATGCAAACGTTCTTTACTGTACCTGCGTTCCAGACTGCGTTGACGCTGCTGTCGAGGTGACGGAGAATCGCGATTTGGCGTCAAATTGGCGGCCACCACAATTTTGGCGTCGGAACTGATTCTCCACCCAATCGTGTGTTGCGATTTCATTATCAGCCAACGGAGAATCTTGCCCCACATGCCTGACAATTATGTTTATTGCTAATTATTGCTCGTTTTATATTTATTCAAGAAAAATTCAATGAAATACACTCTGATTTCAAGCTGCATCTGATTAATGCCTAATGTAAAAGATAAATCTGTTCTATAAAGTTTGCATAGTGGTCAATTCCAACTGTTATATCCTAATGGCCAAAAACTTATCTGGAGTTGCTCTGACTCTGCTTCCATACATTCACTGAGTACCATGGTGTAGCCACCGAAGTTGGCCATTCCCTGGATACAAAATGGAGGAACGCAAAGCATATAGGATAAAATGGACAATGTTTGCAGTGCCAGCAGGCTGCACCTAGCAGGTGTGGATTCTGTCTGCTAAGAAAGCAGACAGCCCCGAAACGAACATTCCGCATACTAATGAGGCAATCTCCGGGATAGTTTACATGTTAATGGAACGATTCCAGAGACAATGGACACAAATGGGGAAGCAACTGCAACATTGTAAAGGATACCAGACACTCGGGCACCAGCAAGGTTCGAAAACGAAGAGCCTGAAAGCCCGCCCAGTAGCTAAGGAACAGCCTCGGTATTGGGGGGATTCAAACATATCGATTGGGAAGAGACCCAATCGATTCCAAGCAGGGTAAGGGAGTCCGCTCAAAGGGGCGCGGATCCCTGGGACCTATAAAATGGTTCAGTCTTCTCGTCCAGCCCGCCTCTCTCCTTGACCAGCACTCCTCCGTGGACCAGCACCTCGACCAGCTTTTGCCAAGAAGACCTTGAGAGAGAGGAGAGGGTTCAGACAGCAGCCGCCAGCAAGTAAGTGTCTCACAACGATCGCTACCAGAGATAGACACGCCTGACCCCTTTTTAACTTATACCAACATGAAGTCTGCAGACCAGAGCAGAGCAAGAGGCCTTGTTCTCTGACCCGGCAGTTCCTTTGAGATAAGTATTAGTTTATTTAGCGGTAGGAATAGCTTAATCCTTTTAGCGTGTGCATGGGTAGTTATTATAATTGTATTATAATAAACTTAGTTGTTTGAACTTACTAATTGGTGTATGGTTTTATTGCTTTGAACTTCACCTTGAACTTGTGGCGGTATCTTAATGATACCTGGCGACTCCAGAGCTAAGTAAAGAAACAGAGCCAAATTGAGTGTTAAGCACACTCACCCAGAACTACCAACATTTAGTGGCGAGATCCGGACGGGACTCGATTAGAAGTGGCCCCCCCACTCCGAGAGAACCCAGAAATTTGAATTGGAAATCCAATTGGGAAAAAGGAAAAACCACAGGTGTTCAAGGAGTTCAAATCAATAGTCATAATTCGGAAGTGTGTTTTTGCATGCGTAACTAACAGGGCTGTAAGGTTAAACCGAGAGATTTTTGTGGCGTCAAACTGTCGGGAGTTTTATAATCGGAACATAGCGAAAGCCGTACCCATATTTAAAAGCATTACCTTATTATCCCCGTTCTAAATTATAGAGAGCATAGAGAAAGAGAAAATGGCCATGCAGGCAATGGAACGCCTCATGAACCCAGAGCAGTTCGTGGTCGCAGCGACCAGCAGTAGCAGAGTAGGCCAGTGTCCCGTATGGGAGCTGGAACTCAGGAAGTACCTCAAAGGGAAAGGATGGCCCCTTTGGAGTGAATTTTGTTTGAATGAGGAGACAGGTCCCGGGAGTATAGGACACACTTGGTGGGAGAACCTATCTCAAATTCATTAAAAGAGTTTAGGAAAAGCATGCAAGCCGATGGCAATTGTGTCCTGCTTGGCACAATTGCGAGGCACAGAGGAGGTCGTTCGGACGCTCCGCAAAGAATTAGAAGAAAGGAATAGGATGAGTCAAGTGGATGTCGGGGACATCGAAAAGGAAAACCTAGGTTTGAGACAACGACTGGCAGAGAAGGATAGAGAGGTGGATGGTGCCAAGAGGGCACATCAGTCTTGTCTAGCCCATCTGAGCAGTTCCCAAACCCAGTATGAGAAAGCCTATCAGGATGTGCAGCGAGCAGTTCTGATAAGAGAAGATTCAGAGAAGCAGGTAGAGGCACTGCAAAGGCAATGCTCTGACCTAAAGGCAGCTTTAAGAGCACTCCATGCTGCCACCACTGAGCAAAGGCAAAGCACAGTGGATCACGCGAAGTGTAGGAAGCAGATTGCGCAGCTGCAATCTCTGCTTTCCGTACAGAATGGGTTCCAAGAGATATTTGGAACCCAGTTAGATGAGGAAAATGCCCCAGATTGGCAAGAATTGAGCGAAACAGCGCAGCGCTATGTTCAGGGAACATGTGCGCCAGCAGCGCAACAGAAAAGGAAAGCGCCCCAACCCCCCACAGATCAGATAGCACCCGCACCTATGAACCTAGTCACCACCCAAAGAAAGACAACCACAGAAGGCGCACCCGAGGTCATATACACCACCCCCTTAACTGTAACATAACTCAGGGACGCGTGTGAGAAAATCACCCCGTTCCTCACCACTGCAGACCCCCACCAATTTTTCGCGAAAGTGAAGCAACAGGCTACCATGTACGGCCTGGATGAGCGAGAGCAAGTAAAGCTCAGTGTTGAGTTTAGACTCATCAGGAGTTGCAGCCCTCCCCGACCCACAGAACGTTGGAGGAGGCACATTAGAGGAAATGCATACATCTATTTTAGATGCAATAGGGTACAATAGAGGAGACCCAGTCAAAGGCCTAAATAAGTGTAGGCAGAAGAGGACAGAGCACCCCACAGCATTCGCAGGAAGGCTGTGGATTCATTTCACTGCCATTTTTGGCGATTTAGACCGAGCTCATTTAACCCGCGATAATATGGTTAAATGGACCCGCACCATAATCTCCCACGCCACAGATGCAGGACAGTCTACAGTAGTTATGACCCCTCAGAAGAGGCCCATAATGAAAAATGGGTATTGAAAAGATTGTCCCGCGCTTGGGAGCAATCCGTCCAAGGCAAGGTTAAAGGAAAGACCCCAGAAGAAGCTCAGGCTGCAGCAGATATACAGGCAGTAAGAGCGCACCAAAACCCCGCATGGGTAAATGAAGGAAAGAACAGCCTCCCACAGAAGTCGCAGGAATGTTACAACTGCGGACAGTTAGGGCATTTCGCAAGGGAATGCAACGGCCCACAGAAATCTCAGAGAGGCCAGCAGACAGGCACTCTGACCAGGAACAAAGCAAAGCCAATCCATAGTATAGAGACGCAGTCAGGACAGACCAATGTGGATGGAACGGACTGACGGTGTTCGGGCTCCCCCACTTGGGTCTGTGACAAACTCTGGGACCGATCCGGAAGACCGGTGGTCACAGCAAAGATTAGAGGGAAGCCCATAGAATTACTTTGGGACACAGGAGGGTCCCGCACAACCATTAATTCCTCCACTACAGCACAGGCAGACATGTGGCCCACCACATCCACAATTACACTCAGCGGATTTACAGGTCACTCACAGCAGGGACACATTACAGCCCCTGTATCAATTCAGCTAGGGAACATCTCCACCAGACACCCTGTCGTTTTAGTTAATCCCGCACAGCAGAACACATACTGGGTATTGACTTCATGAATGCCCATAGCCTGTCGTTTGATCCAGTCAATCAGTGTGTCTGGAGAATGGCAAAATCGGACAGAGCACCCGCAACCCACACAGTGGGAGAGTATGCGAACAGGATTAGCGCAGTAGGCGACTATTGTTTTGACCCGACCACGCTTAGCACGGACAAACAGGTTAGGGCAGTTTTGAATAAACACAGGACAGCATTTGCCAGTCATCGGCACGACTGCGGCAGAATGACTGGACAAGTTCAAGTTACTGGACCTGACCCGAGACCACAGAGACAGTATCGATTTCCCCTAGAAGCAGAGGGAGAAATTGGAAAAGTTATAGAGAGCTTATTAGAGCAGGGTGTACTTAGGACCGTAGCCTCAACTAATAATGCACCTATTTGGCCAGTGAGGAAGCCCGACGGATCAAGGCGTCTGACCATTGATTATCGGGAACTCAACAAAGTAACCCCAGCAGTAGCCCCCACGGTAGCAACAAGTCCCGAGACCATGCTCAAGCAGGGTCTCCACTCCAAATATTTCACGGTATTGGACATTAGCAATGGCTTCTGGTCAATCCCATTGGCAAAGGCGTGCCAGTACAAATTTGCCTTCACATTTAAAGGACAGCAGTATACGTGGACATGCCTCCCACAAGGATTCCACAATTCACCCTCCATTTTCCACCGACAGCTGGCAAATGGATTAGCAAAATTTTCCCGACCCGAATGTCTGATACAGTATGTGGACGACCTATTACTGCAGACAGACACCAAGGCGGAGCACATCACGCTTCTGTCCGAGCTCCTGGAAATTTTACAAGAGATTGGATGTAAAGTTAACCCCAGAAAGGCCCAAATATTAGAGAATCAAGTGATGTATTTGGGTACAGTCATCACGCACGGCAAACGCGAGATCGAGTTCGCATGGTGGTTAGCATAAATGCTTCACAGCTCCAGGGTCCCAGGTTCGATTCCCAGCTGGGTCACTGTCTGCGTGGAGTCTGCACGTCCTCCCCCTGTGTGCGTGGGTTTCCTCCGGGTGCTCCGGTTTCCTCCCACAGTCCAAAGATGTGCGGGTTAGGTGGATTGGCCATGCTAAATTGCCCGTAGTGTCCTAATAAAAGTAAGGTTAAGGGGGGGTTGTTGGGTTACGGGTATAGGGTGGATACGTGGGTTTGAGTAGGGTAATCATGGCTCGGCACAACATTGAGGGCTGAAGGGCCTGTTCTGTGCTGTACTGTTCTATGTTCTATATAAAAGAATTGAATCGATTGTCAAATTGCCCCTTCCCCAAAATGTTTCAGCCCTCTGGTCGTTTTTAGGACTGGTTAGGTACTGTCGGAACCATATCGATGGTTTTGCGACAAAGGCAGCTCCACTTCCAGACCTCCTTAAGAAAGGAGCCCCTTGGGAATGGCTTCCACAGCATACAGAGGCTGTGGAAGAGTTAAAGAAAGCCCTTAGCGCAGCACCCGCGCTACAAGTTCCAAACCAACTCTCCCCCTATGCAATAGAGGTTGCTAGCACCGATCTGACCCTCTCGGCCGTGCTCCTTCAGGAACGGCACAAGCAGCTACGACCAGTGGCTTATGCCTCACGACTTTTAGACCCCGTGGAACAAGAATTTTCAGCCTGCGAGAGGCACCTACTAGCAGTTTTTTAGGCAGTTTAGTACTTCTCGTACATTACCGGACTTAATCCCATCACCATTTTGACCATTTTGAATCGAAGATTTAGTACAGGCACAGAAGCAGGACGAAAATCTCCGGGAGATTTTCAAAGGAAACTCTGTGGCCCAGTACGATAAATTCAAACACGCTTTGACCACACATGAGGGTGTGATCATAAAAGATAAATTGTATGTGGTTCCTGAACAGGACAGGAATCAAATGATTGCCTTATTGCATGACGGCCATGGACATCAAGGGATCGACCCTACCACAATACACCATAGATAACTCTGTTGGTGGCCCAACTTAAGACAAGATGTAACCCACTATATAGAGAATTGTTTAATTTGTGCGCAGAATAACCCGGAGAGGTATTCAAAGAAGGCACAACTCAGCCACACTCGCCCCGTTAATGGCCCCTGGACAAACCTCCAGATCGATTTTATAGGACCATTGCCCCCTTGCAGGAATGGCTATAAATATGTTCTGGTGGTCATAGACACCTTTACCAAATGGGTAGAGGCATTCCCTTCACGCACCAACACAGCAAAGACAGCCGCAAAGATCCTGACCCACCACATCTTTACGAGATGGGGTCCCCCAGAAGTATAGAGTCAGATCGGGGATCTCACTTTACAGGACGGGTCATGAAGAATGTCCTGACCATATTCGGAATAAAACAGAATTTTCACATTGCGTATCACCCCCAGTCAAGCGGGATAGTAGAACGCATGAATCGGACCTTAAAATCGACCCGTAGGAAGATGGTACAGGAGAACAATTCGACTTGGGATTCAGTGCTCCCATTCGCACTAATGTTCATCCGAAATACAGTTTCATCATCTACAGGTTTCACCCCACACACACTCATGACCGGACGACCTATGAAAGGATCAGAATTCCTTTTAGGAATGGACATGACCAGCCCAGAAGTGACAGCCCTCACACACGAGAAAGCAGTCAAAGAATTAGTTGAGACTGTGAGGTCTGCACAGTTAGCAGCCGCAGTAAAATTGGGAAAAAGACGGAAACAGAGCAGGGCCTGTTACAACAAGAATGTACACCCCACAGAATTTCAGGTTGGGCAACAGGTTATGCTATCTGTTTATAACCCCAGCATGTTTTTGGCTCCTAAATTTTCCGGCCCGTACTCAATTTCGGACAAAATCAGCCACTCAGTTTATAGGATTAAGTACCCCAACGGTAAGACTGCATGGATTCATATTAACCAGCTAAAGGCTTATGGAACACAGTCAAACCACTCGCACCATGTCCTGCTCGATGCAGCAGAACACCTTGCTCCGACCACAAGAGACACATTTCCACCCTCCCCCTCACAGACCAGTTCCTCATCGGACTCGACCTCAACTCCGCCCACTGACTCCAGACCACTCCCCGGAACGCCCACAAGCTGCCACAGCAGAGACAGTAACAGTGACTGTGAGACTGAGGACAGCCACAACACTCCACCCTACAGCCCCCACTTCAGCGACTACGATCCCGACTCCAGTGACCCCATGGAGATCACTTACATTAAGAATTCAAACCCACCACCCAACACTGACGACCCCGACAACGCTCCTTCAATTCTAGACCCCACGATTTGGCACAGTGACAATTCATGGAGACTTGTCCGCAATGACGAGAGTGACCCCCGGTCACACAATGCAAAGATTGCATGCCTGATCCATACAAGGGTATGGGATCTGGGAGAAGAGGATGACTTGATGTCTGACTCCCGACACAGCAACCCCTTTGCGACCCTGTTCGCAGAGAATGATGAGAAGTGAGGTGTCCAGATGATGTAAAAAGAGGAACCGCTTGAGAGAAGCGCTGTCCTTTCTGATGGAACCTGCACGTATGTTTGTCTGTATGTTTGTTAAATGTTTGATTTGGAGGTTGGCCACTTACTTTTCAGCTGAAAAGCTTGTGACCACCTCACACGCACGTTAGTTTGTCCGCAGATATTTCTGAGAACTTGACTCATCTGAAATGTCTGGAGCCCAGCTCAACTTTTCACAAGGAGCATCTTGGCTCCTCCCGCTTTTTTTTTAGGTGCCCCTCTATTCTGGAAATAGAGGCTGCAATTCCACTACGACTACATTCTTGCCCGTTCATTTCAGGTTGCTCAGGCAGTGGAGAAACGGCATTGAGGACCCGCCCTGTCTGAGGACCCCCCTTTGGTCAGCTAAGCTCGGGTACAGCACAGCACGCCCTACCCGGCAATCCCATACAACTCTTACCCGTCGCGGCCCATACGCAACTCATTAGACCTTTTATTTCTAAAACTTGGTTTCATTTTGTTTAAGGTAGCCCTTCGGCCACCACTCCATATGCTATTTACATCCAAGAACATTTGGGATGGTAAATTGCGACACTCTGCGAGACGGCTCGCACTGGTTTAAGATAAGTATGTGTCTGGTCCTAAATCCGTTTTTGAAAAAAAAAATGAGGGAGTCACATGGAGGTGACCACCATAAAGGGAAAATTGGAACAAGAGGACAGATATACTTAAAGTCAAGATATTAAGCTGAACACTAACAGATAATATGCTTGATCCCCTTAGCTTTTGGACGTTCAGGAAAGTAACCGAAGCAACAACACAGCAAGTTCCCAAAAGAGAAGAGAAGATGAAGAGCACTCAAATTGCTATGTTTTTAGCTGTTGTGGCATCTGTGTGGTTGCGCGTGGATGCGGACCCCCTTTCCCACAGTACAACGTTTGCTAACTTCTCCCAAACCCAGACCACCCCCAGCCCAGTCAATGGTACTAAACAGTACCCCGACCTGGTGTACCAAGTTTCTGACATGGTACTCCTTGTCATATGTAATAGAATCACTCTTGGTGATGCAGCCCCATGTATCATAGTCCAGACCCTCAGGATGAGGAAATGGAGAAGGAGAGCCCACTGCTCACGTGCCTCAACAGTGTACAGAGTACAATCCCCCATTTTCGGATTCCACCAATCCCCCCCAACCCCTTGATGTATATTAAAGGATTTAATTTTGATACGATCTGTAAATAAAGATTATTGCGGATGTATTATAATGTTCTGTGCTCGACTGCCGAGTCAGAAAACAAAATGTAAAGATGCTGTTGTATGAATGAGGAAGGGTTTAGAATGTTATAGAATGTTTTAAATGTGAGATGAGAATAGTTTATTGAGATAGTTAGAGGTTCCCGATTCGAATTGGTAATGCATGTCCCCTTTGACATAGCGCCAATCAGAAACTGTTAGTTAAAATTATTTTGCTATACATGCGTCGATACGGTCTGGGGGTGTTACAGTTATTATGGGTTATTTTGTTGCATTTCATTGTTTGTCGTTATGTTTTATATTTTCTGTAAAAAATTCCAATAAAAATTATATTAAAAAAAAAAAATTATTTTGCCATAGTTGAGGAAAGATAGAAGCAATGGAACTCGCTGAGGTCAGGGGACCCAAAGACTCGCTGAGGTCAGGGGACCCAAAGACACCATAGTTAGGTGATCCTTCATGATTTCTCATTCGTCCCTCAGCTAACATTGCTATATAGCATATTACCTGTCTATTTCATATTCTGTATGCAGGACTTTGCTATATGTGGAAGCATACAGAAATTGGCCATCATATTTGCCAAACGAACAACACTGACTACAGCTCAAAAATAAAGGACTAGCTGTGAAGTGTTTTAGGATATCATGAGGTCTCAAAAGGTGCCAAAAAGGGTTGATAAGTGAATTTATAAATTGAGAGTACAAACTTACAGAAAATAAGAACATATATAATTTGAAAAGAAAGAAACTAATGTCTGTCTGATTTGTTTTAGTTCTTCAGAAGCTGGAGTAAAAGGCATAAATGTAACATGATTATTTTGTTGACGACAGCCATTAATTGCACTAAGTTGTGAAAGTGTCTGTGATGAATGGTGTCAATAGTTGCTGTAACGGTACCTTACCTTTAATACATTGGCACTTTAAGACCGGGCTTGGAACCCTGGGGGACTCTGCCTCTGACTCCGCCCCCAGGAAACGGTATATAAGATGAGGATCACTCGGCAGCATGTGATGAGCACACTTCTCGGCTGCTGTTCAGTTCTCTGTTGATTAAAGCCTTTGAATTACTAATCTTCTCTCCTGTGTCGTAATTGAGGGTATCTCAGTGTCTCACTTCATACAGTGGCTTGCTCAGAGAGAAATGTTATTAATGTTAGACGTAAGCCTGAAGGAGATGTGAATCATTGATTTTTTTTCTTCAATTTCTTCCAGCAACATATCGTTCAGCAATTTTTATCGTCATCCTGCTTCAGCACTCGTACTTTCACTGTAGAATTGCCAAAGAGATAAACCATTTTCCATAAAAGAAAAACTTGTGTATTAATAGTTGAGAGAAATCCAGTGTGTAATTGAAGACTTACTACCTGATCTTCTACATAACATGAATGCCTAATGGACAACAGCCCTTAGGAAATTCACAGGACAGGCACAGAAATTAAAGCCATTTATATTTCTGCTTAGTTACTCCATTTGAGAGCATTTCCAACACCATCCACTTAATTATTGAGAGCCACCTCAGCCATTGTTCTATGATACTATGCCAGTAGTTATGATTTTTCTATCAAGATCACCCATGCTTCACTGAAGGGGGAAATCCATGGGCATCAACTACATTCAGTAACTCACGACTGCAAAACATGAGATCTTGACTTTCAAAATTCCAGCTCTTAAAGTTTTTTTATTTTAATTAAGGCACCGTATTTATTCTATATAGTTTAACTTTTCAAAAGAGTATAAGGGGGCTGGTTTAGCTCACCAGGCTAAATCGCTGGCTTTTAAAGCAAACCAAGCAGGCCAGCAGCACGGTTCAATTCCCGTACCAGCCTCCCCGAACAGGCGCTGGAATGTGGCGACTAGGGGCTTTTCACAGTAACTTCATTGAAGCCTACTCGTGACAATAAGCGATTTTCATTTAGGGGCTGGTTTAGCTCACCAGGCTAAATCGCTGGCTTTTAAAGCAGACCAAGCAGGCCAGCAGCACGGTTCGATTCCCGTACCAGCCTCCCCGGACAGGCGCCAGAATGTGGCGACTAGGGGCTTTTCACAGTAACTTAATTGAAGCCTACGCGTGACAATAAGCTATTTTCATTTTTCATTTCAATTACAATACTCTTTTTTTTTTTTAATGATCATTTTATTCAATAGGTGAACACATTAAACAATACTACATTTGGAACATGAAAATGTGATTTCATTACTGTGCCCATCGTTCAATTCAAACTTTGATTTCTGAATGATCACAAATTAATTTAGTACATGCAAGCAATGCAGTCACTGATTTTTAAAATGGTTTAATTACAGTTATATAGCAATTACAGAAATATAGATTTTTTTTCAAAAATTATTTTAAAAAATTCCACTCATGATTTGACTTGATATAATTAATTAAACAAGTGATAAGTTGACAGTACAAAGGAATGTATCTCAGGAACATTCACAGAGCAATCCTCTTATGATAAACACGTAAATAATAATAGATAGAATTTTGACAATGAATTGATGTTGTTTTGCTTTAACAAACAATAATACCATCAACTATTATCTAACATAGCTTATTTGAGCAGAAAATAGCATAATTAATTTTGTTTCTAATTAATTAACTTGACAAATAATCTAGAAGAAAATATGCTTAGATGAGACATTGCAGATAACTTTGTTAGCTATTATTTGTAAGGGCTACAATCCCGAGACCATAATTGTAAATTTGATTTCATTCGCTTAAAAACTGTCAATCTTAAAACATCAGCTTTGCAATTCTTTACAAATGAGAAAATAATGGTTCATCTAGCTAATTTCTTCAGTTTCCTCGTTTCAGCAGTATTCACTTTTGTCAGTTCTCTTTTGTAGTTCTCTTCATGCTGTAGAGATGATTTTTTTTATTGTAAATATGAGCAGTCATGAAAAGTTGAGTAAATTAAAATTTTTGCTTTCGAAAAACCTATTTTGCTATTTTATTTTAAATTTAACTTTAACCCGAGGCTATTTTTTAAAGTCAATTTATCATCACCAGTTGATTAGAAAAGTTCTGTATAGGTGTCAATGGACAAATAGCTGGCACCTCTGCCAGTATGATTTAGAACATCTGCACCTATTTTTATTTGTGCAGTACAAGTAAACTATTATGTCCCGATTATAAAGCGCAGCTTTTATATTTAGCGCCTGTATAGATTATATAACTGTTCATCTTGTCAAGTCAGAAACAAGGTAAAGGTTTATAGCCTATCCTTGGAGCTATGCTACTGCCCGCAAACTGGTGAACAATTTAGTGCCACCATAAAGTCATATTCATTTTTCATAAATTTCTGCAAGAAGCTTTAAAAATGTAAAATGAGGAGTGAATATATATTTACTGTACCTCTCCATATAGTTAATGATATTCTTTCCAATTTCAGACTCCGGGTTCAAACAGGTTCTTCTACCATTTCTCAAGGTGACACTGCAAGGTGAGGGGCAAGGATAATTAATGAAAGTTTTATTTCATCTTGAATTCATTTTATGGTGAAACAGATAAATGATGGCTTACATGATTTCCACATTTTCACAAAAATTCTGTTTCAACAGGATTTTAACATTGCTCATTTTCATTGAAGAGTGTAACCCGTTTATAGTCTCGATGCATTTACAACGACTCTTGTTAGGCAGGCGAGGTTGAGCTGAAAAAGAAAATAAAAAAGACATTAAATAGCTACTACCGAGTCTTTGTCAACCAAATTCATTCATCTCGAGTAACAGTAATTTTTTCCACCTGAAGTTAGAATCTAGTTTAATGTTTATCAGAACTTTTCAAAATATTTTTTAAAAAGCAGAATACAAAAGTTAAATCCACACCACCTTACCTTCTGCAAATGCCAGACATAAAACAATAAAAGGCAACACATTGAGTAACACTTTGCTGACCATTTTCTGTTAAATCCCTTCTACTTCCTCTTCAGCTTCAGATGTTTTTGGTAATGAGTTGAAACCCAGTAGTTGAGCCTCCTTTTATATAGACTGTGTGGTTACGTTTGCCAAGACAATTAGATAACATCAAATGCTTACGTAATTGGAAATATGCAGTGGGGGCAAATTTCATTTTTGCAATGGAAATTCTATCATAAAATCAAAATTACCTCCATGACTAGGAAAATAGATAGTTTAAAATGAACGTCGATGATGTGATTATTAAATGCATTGTTATTTAAAAGAAATCAATTAAATAAGTTAACATTGAGGTTGGTTATGAGTTTTGTTTAATATTGTCATGTACAAGTTCCAATCCAACAAAAAACTGAACGATGTAATGGCACCCAAGTGATATGTAAAACTATGTGAGCTTAGTTTTGAGTTTATTATTAGATTATGAAACTTAACATTCAAAGAAGTGAGGAGGCAGTGGCATAGTGATAATATCATTCAACTACTAATCCAGAGATCCAGGGTTCTAATACCTCCGTGACTAATGGTGAAATTTGAATTCCGTGAAAACCTAGAACGAAAAGTCTAATGTTGACCATGAAGCCATTGTCAATTGTTGTAAAATCCCAACTGGTTCACTAATGTTTTTAGAGAAGGAAATTGCCATCCTTACCTGGTCTGGCTTACATGTGACTCTAGGTCCAATGTGATTGACTCTAAAATGCCCTCTGAAATGTAGACCAGTTAGGGATGGGTAATATTAAATGCCAGTGAAGCCCATGTCCCCTAAATGATTTTTTAAAAATTTACTCTAATTACTCCAACATGCTTTAATATGGATATATACTGTGTGATGTCGCCTAATTTAAATTTTATGAACTTTTTGAAAAAATTATTTTGGTGAATATTTAACTATAGCTCTTATTCTATCTGCAATGCCAGTCTTTTTATTAACTAGAAAGAGTTTATATCAACTATATCATGGGGTGGAATCTTGTTGCAGTGTTGGGGGTCTCGCCTGCCAGCTGGAGAGTCAGTGAGAGTCCTCCAGTGCATCTTTTTACGAAATTTGTCAAACCACATGCCAATTGGGCAATGGTGGTCCTTACCCTAGAATCAAGACCCTGGATGTGGAATTCCTACCTAGCGAGAACTGCTGGCTAATCTGAGGCTGGCAGCTCTCGTACTCAGCAGCACCACTGAAGAGGCCATGGCTACTGCCAGATGGGCATACTGGGAATCCCAGGTGGCAGAATACTCAGACCTCACAGGTAAGTATTGTGGGGAGGATTTGTATTTTTGCAGGGTTGGGGTGACTGGGAGAGGAGTAGGGGATTCGGAACCAAGAGCAGGGGTTGACTCTGTCTCCCGCCCTTCACCGTCGCAATATCCAATCTCTCAATCTGGTTGCCTTTGGGTGAAGGGCTATTCCCCCACCCCTCAATCTGAGATGACAAGTGGTCTGCACAGTTTCACCTGTTGTGCACACCACATGGTGACAAGTCATTAATTAGCCACTTGTGTGCCTCAATTAGTCGTAAACTAGGAAGGTCGACAATGGACTCTTCCCCTTAATCCACCCCATGGTCCCGCCTCCCCACCACTACAACCAGACCTTGCTTCTGGTGGAGGCAGAAAGGCAGCGGAGTTCAAATTTGTCACCATCTGGACAAGATGAATGTCCTTCCAAGTTTGCGACCAACAAAAGTAGAATATTTCGCCCCATAAAGTGAGCCTTTTAACAAAATTTGTTAAGTACAAAGTTTGACATCTATAAATTATATTTCCTTTGAAAATTATTTTAATGTTGGTTTTAAAAGCTAAGTGCAAACTTTTTAACTAAAAAATATTCAACTAACAAAACAGAACAAAATACGTTCTGAATTTATAATTTGCCGGGACTTAATTACATAACTTCAACTTTAATCGATGGCTTGGTTAAAATTATTTTTATTTTTAGTGATTGTGCATAATGTAATTACATTTTTGGTCACAAATAGCGATCATGTTTGAATTAGAGATAGCATTTTGACCCTCACAGCCAGGGGGCAATAAAGACCTGCTGCAACCAATTTGTGCAAGTTTAAAAAGTTCAAAACATTTATAAGGTCTACACAAACAACAGTTAACGTGCTTTTCAGTGCGATAAAGTATAATGATTTATGCAATTAACATTTTAAAATGTTGACATTTCTGCCTTTGCCTATTTGTTAAAGATGGGTCAAAATAATATCATTAAAAACACATGTAAATGTCTCTACCTAAAATTTATCAGGCTAAGTATAAGCCACTTGGTAGCCAAAATACCCTACGAATGTGCATCTATTCTTTCACTCCATTGATAATGCTTTCAGTTATCCAATTTTCCTTGGTTACACTGAGTCTCTTTGAGTTTTATTTAATGCCATTTGCAAATATTATACATAAAACATGCACTGGCAGTATGTTTTTTCTTTTCGATTAATTAACATTTAGGGTGTTTTGTCTATTCTTTCATGGGGTGTGGGGATTGTTGGCTAGGTGATAGAAATCTAACTTTTTAATATGTAATAAGTTTAAAGGAAGAAATGGTTTAGAAGTAAAATGGTTTATTAAAATTGTTTATTAAAGTCACACATTTCAAACATGACAGTGAAAGCTGCTGAATAGCATGGGAATGATCGGATTAAAATAGGCCAGACCGAAGCAAGGACACATTTTGTTAGTATGACAATCTGAGCAACGTTCCTGGTCCAATTTTCATGGCAACAGATAAAGCTTGGTGGGAAAGCAATATCTCAGTCACACCATATCAAAATTTGATGGTCAGACATTTCAATCGAATTGAATGAACTATAATTATTATGACCCAATCACAACCAGAAAGGAGACAGAACATTGATGATAGCAATTACCTTAAAGCTAGGTGCCGGTTTTGAACAATTCATCCCGGGATCATCTTACTTCATTTCGGAAACTATTTCCTGTGCTTGCTTTGAAAGCTGCCATTTTGTCTATTTCCAACTTCTCTGTATTGTGTATTTTGATTTGAAGAAATTATCACGAACTGTAATCTGTATTGAATTCAACTCAGTCATCTGTATTTGCTTAGACAAAACAAACTTTCTAAAACTGACCTGATCAATAGGTATTTTAAAACTGACTGAATAAAGCTACAATTTACTCCAGGCATGAAGATCTATTTTATGTTGTGTCGAATGATATATGAGTGCGGCAGCACATGGATCTGTATTTGGTTAATATATCTATCATTAGGTCAGTATTTATATTCCCATTCCTAATTGTCCTCAAAGGTGCTGGGCCACCTTCTTGAACCACTGCAGTCCACGTCGTGTAGGTACACCCACAGTGCTGTTAGCGTGGGTGTTCCAGAATTTTGACCTACCTGTTTTCCAGCTCTGTTTGAACATTTCATGTTTCTCCCATCAAATTTCAAACCATTAAGAACATTTCAGAAATCAGCAATTTCTGAAAATATGCATTCACTAGCAGGCACAAAGGACCTGCAGTAAGAGTCTTCTAATACTTTTCAGTAAACCAACAGTGAAGTGCGCAATGTTAGAAATAGATTGGTGCCAAAGATAAAACACAGATGAAAAGCAATTTATTGCAGGAAGCCTATAACACAAACCAGCTTGTTCTCTTTTTGGAAATGGTTGCCAAGTTATTGAGAAGGAAGGATTTGAAAGAGTAGGATCATTTGTATTTGAAAGGAAGTTAAGTGTATAGCTATTCTATTATCTGTATAACATCAGCGAGTCTAACACATTGAAGTGTGTATAATTGCACTTAATACCAATACAGTACCTAAATGAGTATGATGATTACTCAAATGTACAACCTGCTTTTTCAGGTGGCAAAGTGAAATCATTCACTCTTAATCAAGATTTGAAGTTTAGGGGTGAAATTCTCCCAAAAAATGACTAAGTGTCATTTTGGGCAGGAATCACCCTGTAAACCAGGTTGTGATTCACCCACACTTAGTCAGTCTCTTGGTGCTTGTGGAAGTTTTCACTGAAATATCCCACACTTGGATTTTTTCTGGAGTGGGGAACTAAAGATGCCTGCAAGACCAGCTCCTCCGAGTTCGGGGTGCCCAGAGCTCAAAGTTGAGTTGGAGGTTCCTCACAGTCCACACCACAGACATGTGAACAGTAAATTCCCCCACCCCACCGCTGACATGGGCAACAATCCCAACTCTCGACTCTATAGGGGCAATCTCCACACATCACTAAATGACCGTGTCACCAACCATCCCCGCCTGCACAACCACGCAGACACGTGGGTCACCAGCCCCACCCCCATCTATCCTCATAGATCATCCACCCTCGATTATCAGGACTCCCTATGTACACACTTCAGCCCCCCTTCACCTTCTCACCTTTCATACCCCCTTCACATCCCCTTCATACACACCTTTCCCCTCCCCATTCATATCCCTCCTCATTTACACCACCTCCCCATTCACAGGCTCTTCCCATCCATGCCCCCTCCACCCTTCGCAGCCCCCTCCACCCTTCGCAGCCCCCTCCACCCTTCGCAGCCCCCTCCACCCTTCGCAGCCCCCTCCACCCTTCGCAGCCCCCTCCACCCTTCGCAGCCCCCTCCACCCTTCGCAGCCCCCTCCACCCTTCGCAGCCCCCTCCACCCTTCGCAGCCCCCTCCACCCTTCGCAGCCCCCTCCACCCTTCGCAGCCCCCTCCACCCTTCGCAGCCCCCTCCACCCTTCGCAGCCCCCTCCACCCTTCGCAGCCCCCTCCACCCTTCGCAGCCCCCTCCACCCTTCGCAGCCCCCTCCACCCTTCGCAGCCCCCTCCACCCTTCGCAGCCCCCTCCACCCTTCGCAGCCCCCTCCACCCTTCGCAGCCCCCTCCACCCTTCGCAGCCCCCTCCACCCTTCGCAGCCCCCTCCACCCTTCGCAGCCCCCTCCACCCTTCGCAGCGCCCTCCACCCTTCGCAGCCCCCTCCACCCTTCGCAGCCCCCTCCACCTTTCGCAGCCCCCTCCACCCTTCGCAGCCCCTTCTACCCTTCGGAGCCCCCTCCACCCTTCGCTGACCCCTCCACCCTTCGCAGCCCCCTCCACCCTTCGCAGCCCCCTCCACCCTTCGGAGCCCCCTCCACCCTTCGCAGCCCCTTCTACCCTTCGCAGCCCCTTCTACCCTTCGCAGCCCCTTCTACCCTTCGCAGCCCCTTCTACCCTTCGCAGCCCCTTCTACCCTTCGCAGCCCCTTCTACCCTTCGCAGCCCCCTCCACTCTTCGCAGCCCCTTCTACCCTTCGCAGCCCCTCCTACCCTTCGCAGCCCCTCCTACCCTTCGCAGCCCCTTCTACCCTTCGCAGCCCCTCCTACACTTCGCTGCCCCTCTACCCTCTTCGCAGCCCCCTCTACCCTCTTCGCAGCCCCCTCTACCCTCTTCGCAGCCCCTTCTACCCTTCGCTGCCCCTTCTACCCTTCGCTGCCCCTTCTACCCTTCGCTGCCCCCTGTACCCTTCGCAGCCCCCTCCACCCTTCGCAGCCCCCTCCACCCTTCGCAACCCCCTCCACCCTTCGCAGCCCCCTCCACCCTTCGCAGCCCCCTCCACCCTTCGCAGCCCCCTCCACCCTTCGCAGCCCCCTCCACCCTTCGCAGCCCACCCCACCCTTCGCAGCCCACCCCACCCTTCGCAGCCCCCTCCACCCTTCGCAGTCCCCTCCACCCTACGCAGCCCCCCCCCACCCTTCGCAGCCCCCTCCACCCTTCGCAGCCCCCTCCACCCTTCGCTGCCCCCTCTACCCTCTTCGCAGCCCCTTCTACCCTTCGCTGCCCCCTCTACCCTCTTCGCAGCCCCCTCTACCCTCTTCGCAGCCCCTTCTACCCTTCGCAGCCCCTTCTACCCTTCGCAGCCCCTTCTACCCTTCGCTGCCCCTTCTACCCTTCGCTGCCCCGTCTACCCTTCGCAGCCCCCTCTACCCTTCGCAGCCCCCTCTACCCTTCGCAGCCCCCTCTACCCTTCGCAGCCCCCTCTACCCTTCGCAGCCCCCTCTACACCCTTCGCTGCCCCCTCTACCCTCTTCGCAATCCCCTCCACCCTTCGCAGCCCCCTCCACCCTTCGCATCCCCCTCCACCCTTCGCAGCCCCCTCCACCCTTCGCAGCCCCCTCCACCCTTCGCAGCCCCCTCCACCCTTCGCAGCCCCTTCTACCCTTTGCTGCCCCTTCTGCCCTTCGCAGCCCCTTCTACCCTTCGCAATCCCCTCCACCCTTCGCAGCCCCTTCAACCCTTCGCAGCCCCCTCCACCCTTCGCACCCCCTTCTACCCTTCGCAGCCCCTCCTACCCTTCGCAGCCCCTTCTACCCTTCGCAGCCCCTCCTACCCTTCGCAGCCCCTCCTACCCTTCGCAGCCCCTCCTACCCTTCGCAGCCCCTTCTACCCTTCGCTGCCCCCTCCACCCTTCGCAATCCCCTCCACCCTTCACAGCCCCTTCTACCCTTCGCAGCCCCCTCCACCCTTCGCTGCCCCCTCCACCCTTCCCAGCCCCCTCCACCCTTCGCAATCCCCTCCACCCTTCGCAGCCCCCTCCACCCTTCGCAGCCCCTTCTACCCTTCGCAGCCCCTTCTACCCTTCGCAGCCCCCTCCACCCTTCGCAGTCCCCTCCACCCTTCGCTGCCCCCTCCACCCTTCGCTGACCCCTCCACCCTTCGCTGCCCCCTCCACCCTTCACAGCCCCCTCCACCCTTCACAGCCCCCCTTATTCCCCTGGAAGAAAGCCTGTTCAGCCACAGCCGAGAGAGGGCATGCAGGTTTCATCATCATTGAATGGGGCTGCTCGTGATGACGCCTCTGCTATGTCTCAAAAAAATAGCAAAACCACGGCGGGTGAAGTTCTGAGAAAGACATTTTATTTATGGTGAGAGACTTGAAAGCAGTGCGCAAAGTAATCAAAAAAGCCAATGGAATGTTAGCTGTTAAGAGGTGGGAGCATAAGGGTGAGAAAAAAATCCTTCATTGAAACAGAACCTTGTTCAAATTTGGACACTACCTCAGGAAGGATTTATTGACCTTGAAGGGAGTATAGCACAAATTGACCAGATTTATACCAGGGATTAAAGGATAAATAATCCAGACAAATTGGACAAATCTGATTTTCCTTCCCTTCAGTTTAAACACTTGAAGGGTCTAATCAATGTCTTTAAAATGGTAAAATGCTCTGGTAGAGAAGATACAGAGACATTTTTCCTCTGGCAGAGAATCCTGAACAAGGGTTATGATCTTAGAGCAAGATCGTTTTGGACTGAAATCAGGAAGCATAGCCTTTCACAGGAAAGAACAGTGGAGGTTTGGATTTCACTTTCCTAAAGACGCAGATAGACTTTTATTCGTTATTGCTGAAAAGAGAGACACGTTGTTGAAGCTTGACAGCTTACGCTCGTCAGGACCAATGCAAGAAAGCCAAATTTCAAACTATCACAACAGTTACACTACAGGAGAAAAGAGTGCTGATTAGTTGGCAGGGTTACCAGCTTCACCAATCAATATACATGTTGGGATTTGTACAGCTCCACATGATATAAGGTTGACCTTATTAGCAATCTTGCAAATCAGGTCCTATCCATTTTTTCCCCTTGCAAATCGTTTTGCTGATACAGAACGTGAATATTGCTGAAGCTTTTCATCTTGCATTCATCAGGACAAACAAAACAATGCCAACTTTCAAATCATTACAACAATTTATACTACAGGACAAAAATGTACTGATTAGTTGGCAAGTCAACTCTGATTGACCGTGGTGTTGTCGTGGAGAAAGCAACAAGGAACTACAGGCTTCCCAAGGTGTGCAGAAACCGAGCACATCAAAGCTATCTTGTGGAACAATGGCTATCCTGATCAGACCATTATTTGTCATGTATCACATTTGTAAATGGGTCAAAGACCACCACTTTCAGGCATATGAAGTGTCTAGTTTATCTTCAATTAACCTGGAAAGGTGAAGTATGACAAAATTTGAACAAAAGGTTCAGGAAGCGGTTTCATGCTGCCATTATGCCGTGGCAATGCGAGTGACATTTTCCACTAACAGAGTGCTGCCATCAGCCTAAAATCATGTTCGGTCTACCACACAATTGAGAAATGTCATGTATGAATTTCAGTGCCTGCGAGATACCAGGTAGGTAGGCTTTTATGTCCCAACAAATGCTGATTGAATCAAGTAATATGTTCCTTTGGCTCTTCATAATAGGCAGAGTACAGATTGTACTCAACGACTTGCAAAACTCAAAATAAAACATCTACTGTTTGATGAGATCCCACTACTAGACAGCACTTTCTGAATAATCCTGAGTATGTTAATACATACACGAACAACTAATTTAAGATAATCAGTGGACCTTGCAATGTTGCTCATTTCCACTTGCTAGAAGCAACATGCATTCATACGTAGGGACCCATTCTCTGATAACTAAAGGAACATGTTCAAGCCGTGTGCCTTTTTTGAATTACCTGGGACCTTGGAAAGCCTATAGTCCCCTGTTGCTTTCTCCATGGCAACACCTCAGCCGATCTAAGTTGATTTGCCAACTATTCAGTACCCTTTTGTCCTGTAGTATAAATTGTTGCAATAATTTGAAATTTGGCATTCTTTTGTTTGTTCTCATGAGTGCAAGATGAAAAGCTTCAGCGACATGTCTCTTTTTTCAGCAACATTCAAGTTCTGTGCTAGCAAGTAAATTTGTAGATGAGACAAATCTGGGTGGGAGGGTGAGCTGCGAGGAGGCTGCAGAGTTGCTTCAGTGTAATTTGGACAAGTTGAGTGAGTGGGCAAATGGAGGGCAGATGCAGAATAATGTGAATAAATGTGAGGTTATAACTTTAGCAAAAACAGGAAGGCAGATTATTATCTGAATGGCTATAGATTGAGAGTTGGGTATGGTCAACAAGACCTGGATATCTTTGTACACCAGTGGCTGAACGTAAGCATGCAGAGGCACCAGGCAGTAAAGACGGCAAATGGTATGCTGACTTACATAGCGAGAGGATTCGAGTACAGGGGTGTGTTTCTGCAATTATACAGGGCCTTGGTGGGATCATGCCTCCAATACTGTGTGCAGTTTTGGTTTCCTTATCTGAGGAAGGATGTTCTGGTTGTAGAGAGAGTACAGTGAAGGTTTACCAGACTGATTCCTAAGATGGCAGGACTGAGAGCTTGAGTCGGTTATAGAACAGTACAGCACAGAACAGGCCCTTCGGCCCTCGATGTTGTGCCGAGCAATCATCACCCTACTCAAACACACGTATCCACCCTATACCCGTAACCCAACAACCCCCCCCCCCCCCCCCCCCCCCCCCCTCCCTCCCTCCTTAACCTTACTTTTTAGGACACTACGGGCAATTTAGCATGGCCAATCCACCTAACCCGCACATCTTTGGACTGTGGGAGGAAACCGGAGCACCCGGAGGAAACCCACGCACACACGGGGAGGACGTACAGACTCCGCACAGACAGTGACCCAGCCGGGAATCGAACCTGGTTAGAATTATATTTGCTGGAGTTCAGAAGAATGAGGGGAATCTCATAGAAACCTATAAAATTCTAACTGGACTAGACAGGGTCGATGCAGGAAGGATGTTCCTGATGGCGGGGGAGACCAGAACCAGGGCTCACAGTCTAAGGGTATGGATAACCTATTTAGGAATGAGATGAGGAGAAATGTTATCACCCAGAGTGGTGAGCCTGTGGAATTTTCAACCACAGAGCAGTTGAGTCCAAAACAGTGTATGTTTTCAAGAAGGATTTAGATATAGCTCTTGGGGCTAAGGGGATCAAAGGATATGGGGGCGGGGTTGGGGGGGGGGGGGGGGGAGGAGGAAGGCCGGAACAAGTTACTGAGTTGGATGATCAGCCATGATCATTTTGAATGGCAAAGCTAGCTTGAAGTACTGAATGACCTCCTACTCCTATTTTCTATGTTTCTCTGTTAACTGTTTTAATTAAGTGTATCAATTAATCTAAAGCAAACATGGTTAAACAGAGTTGAGGTACAGATCAGCCATTATCTAATTGATGGGTGGAATATTTTTGAAGGACTGAATAATCTGCTACTGTTCTTATCTTCCATCAATGTCAATTGCACAGTATAGTTCCTCAACGGTGGAACCAATTTTTGCATTATGCCCCTTCAAAGAGCTATGTCACACTTAATTGCCTTTGTGTTGAAACATCACACACAATTCCAAGAAATATCCCTTTGTTATTCATTATCTTCAGGGCAGGAACACATAGTATTTGAAAACTTATTCTTCAGTATTCCACTGGGTAAATGTGAACACATTAAAGCTGTAGATGCTTGCGAAGTACCCTGTGGCTGCCTGGAAGGATCCTGTGGCTATCAAGTTGAGACCAACATTGACCTTGAATATCACTATTAATAGAGATCAAAGGATTAATTATCAATGATTGAATCAGATGGTATATCTCAGTCACAGTGTTTTGGGTGAGCCTAATTCTCATAATGCATTATTCTTCTGAGATACTCAGTTGGCTCTGTTTTGGTGGATGTGTTGCTGGGATGACATGTTTTTGCCAGTTGTAGGCCTCCTATTTCCTCTGCATTGATGGACTGATTTCTCCCGCTCCTCATACTAATGTGTGCATGCTCTCAGATATAAAAAAAACACTCTGTGGCAACATTCAACTTTGGCAAGAAATGAAAAAGAGAGTTGGATAATTGTACGGTCTGCCTAATTTCATTTTTGTTGAAACTAAAGGATGAAGATCCAGGTAGGGTGTATATTGTGTGGCTGATTCACCCATTTTACAGCCGTGCCCAGGATGAATTTCACTCTCTCTATCTTACAAATTTCTGATATGGTTGATGTGAAACTTCAAAACCGTTGGTCCATAACTTCCTGACTCCCCAAGGTCGGATTTTGGGGGGGGTATCCTAAAGATGCCTCTCCGAATTTTCCAGGTAAGGCTGTACCCAGCAATTGCCCGGAAGCGCTAAATTCCCCTGGACAATTGCACTGGGCTGGCAACCATCCGACAAAGCAATTTAAATCGCTAACTTCGGATGGTTCTGCCAGTTTAACACTCATAGTTACACTGATAGAGTTAAAAGGGGAGAAAAAGCACTTGAAACTTCAGAGTAACAATTTGAAAGACCCAGACCAAGCCCCACGTGGGACCATCCCCCCCCACCCCCCAACGACCCAAATGGACCTGCCCACTCCCCACAACTCGGCCATCCCCTGCCAACCCAAACGACGCTCACCTCCCAACCTAACCCACACCCCCACAGATGTCTGACTCCCCTCTCCAAGTCAGGAAGGTCGGGTGAGGTGAGACAGGTGCTTAAGAATTTAAGCACAGTTAAGTGAATACGGGGTGGTAGGCCTCCGCTGATTGCCACTTCGAGGAAGTTATGGCCCTTTCTCACTAATGTTAGCAGTGCCAGGTCTGCTCTTGAGCCAAGAACACTTTTTTTGAACATAGTATTCCCCTCCACCTTAATCTTTGGCCTCATCTGGGGCCTCATCTACGGGCTGATTTAGCACAGTGGTCTAAATAGCTGGCTTGTAAAGCAGACCAAGGCCAGCAGCACGGGTTCAATTCCCATACCAGCCTCCCCTAGCAGGCGCTGCAATGTGGCAACTAGGGACATTTCACAGTAACTTCATTTGAAGCCTATTTGTGACAATTAGCGATTTCCATTTGAAATGAAATGAAATGAAAATCGCTTATTGTCACGAGTAGGCTTCAATGAAGTTACTGTGAAAAGCCCCTAGTCGCCACATTCCGGCGCCTGTCCGGGGAGGCTGGTACGGGAATCGAACCGTGCTGCTGGCCTGCTTGGTCTGCTTTTAAAAGCCAGCGATTTAGCCTTGTGAGCTAAACCAGCCCCATTTCATGTCATTTCATCTTTCTCTCAAGCTCACGCCAGCAAACCACCCTAAGTTAATGTCCAGCCAGCACCCTGCGCTGCTACAGTCTCATAAATTCCCCTCCCCTGCTCTGAAGGTCTCGCCCTCTCCTTGAGTCTAGCCAAGACCCCATATCCCCATTCTCAAGTTATCACCAGCACCACCCACCCCTTCCCTGCCCAACACCGCTCCCACCACCTCCCCCCCCCCCCCCCCCACCCCCAGCTAACAAGGTCCAACTAGCACCCATGAAACTTCAGAGTAACTTCATGACTTTTATTTCACCGAGTTGTTAACCTTGAGGAGACCTCTGATTTTTAAACTGTACCCCTGAGTTCCAGATTCTCCCAAGAGGGGAAACACCCTCACCACATCGACCCTGTCAGTCCCCCTCAGAATTTTATGTTTCAGTAAGATCACCTCTCATTCCTTAAACTCCAATGATGGTAGGCCCAGCCTTTCCTCATATGACAATCCCTTCATTCCAGGAACCAGCCTGCTTTGAACAGCATTAGCTCAGTGGGCTAGACAGCTGGTTTGTGATACAGAAAAAGCCCAGCAGCACGCGTTCAATTCCCATACCAGCTGAGAATTCTGAATTCTCCCTCTGTGTAACCAAACAGGTGCCAGAATGTGGCGACTAGGGGCTTTTCACAGTAACTTCATTGCAGTGTTAATGTAAGCCTACTGTGACATTAAAAATATTATTATGATGCAAATATTTCCCTCAAGTACCAAGACCAAAACTGGACACCGTACTCGAGGTGGGGTCTCACCAATGCCCTGTATAGTTATAGCAAGGCTTTGCTACTTTGGCGGCACAGTGGTTAGTGCTTTGCCTCAGCACCAGTGACCCAGGTTCGATTCCAAACTCGGCCGACTGTCTATGTGGAGTTTGCACATTTTTCCCGTGCCAGCTTGTGTCTCCTCTAGGTGCTCCGGTTTCCCGCCACAGCCCAAAGGTGTGCAAGTTAGGTGGATTGGAGATGCTAAAGGTTTGGTTACAGGGAGAGAGTGGGAATTGGGCCTAGGTTAGGGCACTCTTTCAGGGGGTTGGTGCAGATGGACTGAATGGTCTACTTCTGCACTGTAGGGATTTTATGATTCCATGTAATACCGACCAACATTCCATTTGCATTCCTAACTACTTGCTGTGCTTGCATACTAACCTCTCGTGATTCAAATACTAGGACACCTTGATTGTGCTGTACCTCAGAATTTTGCAATCCCTCTTTAACTCTTGGCCTAAATCTTCCCATCTGCATTGGATCCCCTATTTCCGGATCTCATAAGACAATGAAATACTAATTTACCAATCTCCTGATGGAGAATCCTGTGGTACTCAATCAAGCAGAAAACCTTGGAGACATTAGCAAATGGTCATTCCCTGTCCTGTGAACACCACCTAACCTGCGCATCCCGGGACACTAAAGAGCAATTTTAACATAGCCAATCCACCTAACCTGCGTGTCGTTAGACTGTGGGAGGAAACCGGAACACCCGGAGGAAACCCACGCAAACACAGGGAGACTGTGCAGACTCCGCTCAGACAGTCACCCAAGTGCAAAATTGAACCCCGGCCCCTAGCGCTGTGAGGCAGCGGTGCTAACCATTTTGCCACCATGCCTGTCGTGTTCTGATACATATTCGGCACGAATCTCCGGACATGTAGGGCTCTCGCTTAAGCCCAACGTAGCCAGTGATTGCGGGGAAAGTCCTCCAACGAGCCTCTGAACTGCCACCGTGCCTCTTTAGGTTCTCCGATGCCCCGCAAAGCGTGAAGTCGGAACCCCGCCCCAAATGAGTGGGACTGAATGATGCTCACGGAAGTAGGTCGTAAACCTACTTACGACTTACCTGAGCGGCATCCACTGGCCTCCCTCAATTCTTCGGCCTCCCCAGGGAGGCTGTAGCCGGGTGTCAATCAGTGCTGGTCCACACAAACGTGGACCAGGCGGAACGGCACTCTGGGTTGGGGGGGGGGGGGGGGGGGGGTGTGGTGGTGTGTCACCCGGGCCACTGGAGACCTGTCGTAGTCAAGGTCAGTGCAGGGTGGTTCCCTGGCCTTAACCCAGAACATGGGCACTGCCACCCTGGCACTGCCAATGTGTCTGGGTGGCACTGCCTGGGTGCAAGGATGGCACAGCCAAGAGCCAGAGAGCGAGGTGGGCCTTGCCCATGAAATGATTGGGGGGGGGGGGTGGCCTTGAAAGGTGGGGGAGTGCAGGGCAGGCAAGTAGGAACCTCCAAGAAGTTGGGTGATGGGTGGGGGTTCCTGGAAAGGAGGAGGTGCTGTAAGGGGCATTGGGGGTAGCTGAAGAGAGGGGACCCCATAGAGGGGTGTCCTCACTTGGGGTGTGTGGGGTAGTGTCCATGTGTGTGGTGGGTGAAATTGCCGATGGGTAGTGGGTGTAGCTCACTTACAGATCGGGTTTAGTTCCCCAGTACTAAAGTTGATCCCTTCACAAAGTCAGGAATATAGATTGTAAATAGTTGATGGTGCAGCATTAATCCCATTTGTTACAGTAGTTACATCATGAAAATTATCCATTTATCCTGATGCTCTGGCATGACTTTAATTCAGTGACATGTCTCACCCTTCAGCTGGAGTGCTGGCAAGAAGCCTGCATTACCTCTGGTGGGAAAGACCTGCCTTAACTCACCAGCAGCAAGCCTTCCCTGGGATAAATCCCACTCCCTGATAATGCCTCCTTCTTGTAGAGTCTTTCTTTCTCAATTGAATAGTTCTTAGTTGAGAGTCATGAAATATCTCCTGAAATATTTACAACTGCTTCATTAATCCTGTTACGTTATCGGCTTTTTTCCTCTTCCACTATGGACGACTCCTTCTTCATACCATTGTAATTGTCTTTGTTTAAGTTCAAAACTCAATTTTCAGACCCACATTGCTTACCCTCAAGTTGAATGTGGGGCTGGATTCTCCATTATTGGGACTATGTCCCCATGCTGGCGTCAAAACCGTGGCAATTTACTCCTGAAAATCCTGGATTAAAGGGACACAAATTCCCAGCCCTGCAGAGGGCTAGTATGAGACCCGGAGTAAATCCCGTAGCTTTTGCTACAGATACGCGCCCTCGCACATCTGGGTCAGAGGCCGCGCATGCACACTTCGGCTGCCTCCAGCGTCCGAGCTGTGCTCCATGGCGATTCGGACCGCTAAGGTAGACCCACAAAGGAGACCCCTCCCAATCGGCTGTGCGCCCTACCCTCAACCCTCACCGAAAATTCCCCAGCTGCCTATTAAGGCCCCCCCCAGCCTCTGATCCAGTCGCCCCTGGCTAAGTGAGTATCCCGACCGGCTGGACTAGGTTAGATGCACGGTGTCGGGACTTTGGCCGGTCGGGGGCGGAGGATGTCGGAGCGGGCCTCTGGCAATGGCCCGAGGTGACGCGGCATACTCTCCAATGACGCCACTTTTTGGTGCCCGGAGAATCGGCGAACCGCCGCCGGCCCCAATTTCTGCATCAAACTGGATTCTCCGCCTCGGCACAGTCCGCGATTTCGGCGTTGGGGTTCAGAGAATCTAGCCCATGAAATTCCATTATGTTATGATCACCTTGCCAAGAAAATCCTTTAATATGATGCTACAAAAGCTGCAATCGTTATGTTTTAAACTCTCCCCTTTAATCCAAGATGAAATTAAATAATTTGGAAAGGGGGTTGTGTCCTCTTATGAAATCTTCCCAAAGACAAGCCTATAAGACATTCTCACAACAGGGATAGGAGTCCAGGCCAAAACGTACTGAAACTAAGGTGCCAGTTTTAATACCTGTACACAGAAAAGGAGGCAATGTTCTACACACAGACACACAGACTCTCGGAGGCAGTCAGCCAGGGCGATTTGAGGAACAACACCGGCATTGCTATGCCTCGCAGAGGAAAACATTGTTTCCAGGTTAACCATCAAGCAGCATTTGAAGAAATTAAATTTGTTGAAGGTTAAAGACCAAGGAATTGCCAGAAGGTTCCTTGCTACCAATCCTCGCTTTGAAGATCGGGTGAAAGGGACTTTGTTTAAAAGAATGCTGGAAGATTCACCCTGGAAAGGCAGGGAGAAGAGATCTGTTTAAAGTCAGGAGTGTGGGATTTTAAAATAAGACTATATTGCAGCTGAGATTGCAGTTTAATTTATAAATGGTGCAGGGTTTTTGATTGTGTAAAGAATTTAATGGGACATACTTTTACTGTCATTTAGTCTATAATTTACCAACTTAATGTTTAGTCAGTGTTGATTTTAATGAGTTTTCTACAGTAAAAGTGTTGAAACACAATATCTTGTTTGTGTTGTTATTGGTGTCGGTCACTGGGATGTTCATCTCTTTTTAAAAGTTATCATTCTGTATGGGAGCATAACATAACAATGTGGTAATTAATTAATCCTGTCTCATTACACATAACCAGGTCTGAAAAATCTTGATAAAAGCAAATTACTGCGGATGCTGGAATCTGCAACCAAAACAGAAAATACTGGACAAACGCAGCAGGTCTGACAGCATCTGTGGAGAGAAAAGGGAGCTAACGTTTTGAGTCTCTTGACCAAGGTCAGCTTTGACAAAGAGTCATCCAGACTCGAAACATTAGCTCCCTTCTCTCTCCACAGATGCTGTCAGACATGCTCAGATTGTCCAGCATTTTCTGTTTTTGTCTATAAAGCTTGTTGGTTCCAGAATGTATTGCTCTAAGAAACTTTCTCAAATACAGTCAATGGATTTATCCTCTCGATCACTTTTGTCAATTTACTTTGTCCAATCTTTCCAAAGGTTAAAAGCTCCCACAATAATTGAAGTACCTTTCTTATCAGCCACCTTTACTTTTTAAATGTTTTGACTCCAGCGTTGTAGGGAGGCTTCAAATTACTCCCACCAGTGACTTACTTCCTTTACTATTTCTTGCCTCCACCCAAACTGATTCTACATTTTGATCCTCTGAACCAATTTAATTTATCACTCATGTACTGATCTCATCCTTTGTTAAGAGTTACCCCAATCATTTTTCCTTTCTCCCTGTGTTTCTGAAATGTCCAAAAAGCCTTTAATGTTCAGGGCCAGCCATGTCACTTTGCAACCATGGGTGCAATTTAATTCAGCCTGTTGCGGCAGGAACCATGGCAGCCAGGCCCACCTACTGGCAATCAATTATTACAGCTGAATTCTCATTGGAACTTTCCATCCATTTGATTCTTTTATAACCTGTCAAAAATGTTTTCACAAGCGATTCTTGGAGTGGATTTATTTTTTCTGAAAAAAGTCTGTGGTAAATTGACCAAAAACAACTTTCTGGTCAGTAGGGCAGCACGGTAGCACAGTGGGTAGCACTGTTGCTTCGCAGCTCCAGGTTCGATTCCCGGCTTGGGTCACTGTCTGTGTGGAGTCTGCACGTTCTCCCCGTGTCTGCGTGGGTTTTCATCGGATGCTCTGGTTTCCTCCCACAAGTCCCAAAAGATGTGCTGTTAGGTGAATTAGACATTCTGAATTCTCCCTATGTGTACCCGAACAGGCGCCGGAGTGTGACCACTAGGAGCTTTAAACAGTAACTTCATTGCAGTGTTAATGTACGCCTACTTGTGACAATAAAGATTATTATAAAGATTATTATTATAATTTGTGAGATCCCGTCTCTTTTAATTTTCTTGGTGCTCTTGCTAATTCAAGTTATACCCAATTGAAAACGGAATAGAAAATGATGAGTAATGACAATTTGATAAAGCATGCTGCATTTGTCAAATTGGATTGTCAAAATATTACAATTATGTATTAAATACAAGAACACCATCAATGATCATCAATTGTCCTTTAATACAATACAAACATCACAATAATTCCAAAAGTTACATAATATATTTTCTTACAAGAATACCATAAAACTGACACAATATAAAAGTAACCATTCACTTCAAAGGTCACAGCATGTCATGAACAGTGACAAAAACCAGGAAAATTCGGAACTTGAAAGCTTTTGGGCAAAAAAACCCAGCTGGAATCCTAGGGATTAATGTGAGGCTTAAACCTTTATTATTTTGTTGTACCTAATCTAAAATAGCTTATTTGTACCAAAATCTGTGTCAGCATAATTATAAACGAAAAAGTGCAGCCACTGAAAAAGACAACAAATTGGGGTTTTATAACTGCTTAAGAGGCAGCCAATTTGTGTTGCACACAGGTGCCTGAATGACACTGAGTTGTCAATCAGCAATGATTGTCCAATCTTTTCGCTACAGGCAGCTCAATTAATTAAATGTAAAAGTAAGAATTCAAAGCTTATACGAAATCAATGATTTTTTTCAAGCATCTTCTGATGAACAGATGGATTTCAAATTTCTGTGCAATTGGAGCACTCAGCCAGCAATATAAGAATTCCCATTCGTCTGCAATTTGTTCACTGGTTGATTTTCCTGTGAAGAAATGTTGGATTAGTATATTGAAAAAATAATAATTCCAATGATCGAATGTAATTAATTTTTCAGATATCTTTTCTAGTACAGTTTTTTAATTCAGTTGAAAATGAGTTGATCACCAAAAAAAAGCCTTTCCTAATGATAATCTTTATTCGTGTCACAAGTAATCTTACACTAATTCCGCAATGAAGTTACTGTGGAAATCCTCTAGTCGCCACATTCCTGTGCCTGTTTGGGTAGACTGAGGGGGAATTCAGAATGGCCAATTCACCTAACAAGCACATCTTTCAGGACTTGTGAGAGGAAACAGGAGCACCAGGAGGAAACCCACGCAGACACGGGGAGAACGTGCACACTCCGCACAGACAGTGACCCAAGCTGGGAATCGAACCTGAATCCCTGGTTCTGGGAAGCAGTAGTGCTAACTAAACCTCATTTGACTGCACCTTCCAAACATGTGACCTCTACCACTGTGAAAGATGAGGGGAGTTGATGCATGGGAGCATCATCACCTGCACATTCACTTCCCAGCCACACATCATACTGGCTTGGAATTATAGCGGCATTCCTTCACTGTTGCGGTGTCAACATCCTGGAAATCCCTCCCTAACAACATTTTCATATGGAATGCAACATTTCAAGAAGGCGGCTCATCACCACCTTCTCATGAACAATAAAGGGATGGACAATAAATGTTGGCCTCACAAGGTTCCCAAGAATAAATTAGAAATAAGGGGCCTCAGTCTCCAATTGTCATTAACCCAATTAATATGAAATTGAACCAATAAAACAAAAACATTAATACTGAACAATTTAATAGTTTCATTGGTATATTCCAGTTTCCAGTCCATTTCTTTGCAAAGTAAATACTTTATTAATATAGCGAGCTTTGAAAAAGTGCCCACTAATAGTACCGTTGAGCCAAAGAAAATGAATACAATTTTAAAAGCCTTCCTTAACTAGTACAATCATCAGAATAAGACCATTTCTTCCTGGGGTTGTGGTTAATGTTGTTGCTATGGCCCAATTTAGGCAAATTAAATCTGCAATCGTCATAAAATCGTGGAAAACATGAATGCAAGAGGTATCCGTCTTAACTCACATTTAAAATCTCTGATCTTTTATGTTGTTTTGAATGATTTCACCTAGATTGTACTGATTTTAATTGTGTAAACAATCTAGCCTGTTAAATCGCTCCTGTTTACAACATTACGCACAAATATGTTTACATTTCTTACATACTTACTTTCTCATAAGAGCAATCATTTTCCTTCCGACATTGGAGTCAGGGTTCAAGCATATCCTGCGATTTTGCAAGTTGACACTTTGGGAAGATTAAACCACAATTAATTGAAAGTCATTTCATCTTAATATCTGTTTATTAAGTACAACCGTAAATAAGAAAAACAGTGACTTACATGATCTCAATGTTTGGGCACAGACCCTGTTTAAAGAAAATTTTAACATTGGTGATCCCCATAGATGGTTGCAACTCTTCTGCATGCTTAATGCATCTGCAACGTCTCTGATTAGGCAAGCGTGGTAGAGCTGCAATAGGAAACAACAGGCTCTTAAACTTTCATTGACAATTCGTAAAACCCAGTTGTGTTAAAATACAACAGAATTGTAATCCATAACATTGTATTTTTACTGTTAAATTCAGAATTAAAAGGATCCTATAATCCTAAAAGATCCTTACCATCTGCAAACACCAGGCACAGAGCAATGATTGAAAAAACAGTGACTGAGGTTTTGCTGACCATTTTTCTACCAAGTCACTCCTACTTTCCCTTCGGTGTGAGATTCTTCTGTGCAGAAGCAAGAGGTGAGAGGTTTTTTATATACTGTCTTTGGGGTTGTAATGACATCAAGTGTTCCACACATACCAAGATTAAATTTGTCATCGGAATTTTTTTTTTAAACTACAGCAGATATCACTAGGTTGGTGATTAGAAAATATTCCAAATCCCAGTATGGGTGAGATTTGAACTCATTCAAAACCTACCCATTTGCATTTCCTGCTATTAAAATTAAGGGTTAAAATGAAATAGTGAGATTCTTTGTCACGTTGAAATGACATAAATGGTAAACAAAATAGCATTGCTGCTATGAAATTTGCTTGCCAATTCATTATACTTAAAATTAAACCAACAGAAGGCCATTGAGCATCCATAGCAATGCATGAAGTGCTGTGCGTCTTGTAATCAGGAGCTGAATTCTGGGATCCGCTTGGTGCCTCTTCTACTTCATAGCATTATAGAGCTCACAGTGCAGAAGGAGGCCATTCAGCCCATCGAGTCTGCACCAGCCTTGGAAAGAGCACCCTAATTAAGCTCAAACCTCAATCCTATCCCCATAACCCTGTAACCCCACCTAACATTTTGGACACTAAGGGGCAATTTAGCATGACCAACCCACCTAATCTGCACACCTTTGGACTGTGGGAGGAACCGGAACACCCGGAGGAAACCCACGCAGACACAACGAGAAAATGCAAATTCCACACAGACAGTCACCCAAGGGTGGAATTGAACCTGGGTCCCTGGAGCTGTGAGGCAGCAGTGCTAACCACTGTGCCACCCTGTCGCCCCTTTCATGATTTCTAATGAGGACCAGAAGAATGTGTGCTTTCACTGAGAGTCTGTGCACTTGTAATGTGCTATTAAGGCCCTGAGGAAAATGCAATTGGGGTAATAGTTGCATAATATAGCCACAGTACCTGAACAAATCTCCACTCAGCATCCTTATGAAATGCAAGCTGCCGTGATATCATGGTTGTGTTATAATTTGCTGACTGACCTCCAAGGGTCTCATTAGTATATAAATGAATGTTAGAGTCGGGTGACCTCAGACTGACTAGGGAGCTGGGAGAGAGATAGCAGTTTGTGAATGTTCATACTGCTGTTCATCTATTGTTTTATATACATTTGACCCACAGTTAAAGTTAATAAATCATTTATAGCTTTAGCTACAAGTGTTCTTGTAATATAAATCAGGCCATCCGGCTAGCTCAGTGGTCAACACTGTTGCTTCACAGCGCCACGGTCCCAGGTTCGATTCCCGGCTTGGGTCACTGTGCGGAGACTGCACATTTTATCCGTGTTTGCGTGGGTTTCTTCCAGGGTGCTCTGGTTTCCGCCCACAAGTCCCAAAAGAAGTATTGTTAGGTAGTTTGGATATTCCTAATTCTCCCTCGGTGTACATGATCAGGTGCCGGAGTGTGGCGAGTAGGGAATTTTCACAGTAACTTCATTGCAGAGTTAATGTAAGCCTACTTGTGACACGAATAAAGATTATTATTATTGTAATTATACATGGTACCAGGGTTGGATGGTATTAAACACTGAGAAAAAGCTATCAGCCTGCTATGAGGTCCACAAAGATTTGAAGATTTTGCAGTCTGCAAGAATGAACCACATGGAGCCATTGAAGCCACCAATGAGTCTCAAATGTCATGGAAATGTGGACAGCAACTGCCGTGTGTTTAAACAACAATTTAGTCTGTTTCTTACTGCAGTAAATTTAGGAGATCAATCAGAATCGTGTACCGTAGCGATGCTCCTAACAGCCGCAAGGCCCGAAGCAATTGCGTTTAATACGTTTAAGTTTGCAAATGATGAAGATAGGAATAATTTTAATGAAATATTGCAAAGATTTGATGAACATTGCACCCCCAGAAAGAATGAAATTTATGAACGCTATCTGTTTAGATCATATTTACAGAAGACAGATGAATCCATAAATCATTTCATCACTGATATAAAGTTAAAACCTGTACTCTTTCTGCGATGGAATCTTCCATTCCAGGGAATGGTTGCTGAGGGAATCGGAGCTGACCTTGGAACAAACAGTTAAGATTTGTCAGGCTCACGAACTAGCAGCATAGCATTCTAAAATGTTTCTCAGTAATGGTGATGTATTCTTGGAGGGAAGCTCTCCGGTTGCTGCCCTTTTTCATAAAAGGTGGGATACTTCCTGAAAATGGTGGGAAAGTTGCTGCAGCTGCTCGCACACCAACAAACCGGTTAAAGATCAGGACAAAATAGTTCTGTGTGAAAGATGTAGCCAAAGACACAAATTAAGACACTGTCCAACGTTTGGCAAGTTTTGTTCCAGATGCAAAGAACAAAAATCACCTTGCTCAGAAATGTTACTCTAAGTTCAACCCCAGATCAGTACCACAATGGAAGACACAGTCTCCAGTGAGGGAACATCACAAAAAATTCTCCCGCACTTAAAAAATGCAAATTGATGCTCCATTTAAAGTAAATGCAGTTGATGAGGACAAATGGCTGCTACCACGTGACGTGAACGGTACAGTGGTCCAAGTGAAATTAGATACTGGTGCCAAAGCAATTTAATCAGCATGCCTGATTTTAAAAATCAGCCAATTGGAAGAAATCACAAAATACCTCAGAGATTATAATAGTTCAAGCATTAAAGGTTATGGTGCTTGTGAACTGAGTGTGGTGGTGAAGAACACCATTTATTTTGTCCGATTCTGCATTGTCCGAAGGCTTAGATTCATTATTAAGTCATCAGTCCTGTGAAGAATTAGGTCTAGTACAGTTGGCATATAGCATCCAAAAAGGATTGGATCAACACTTCAATGATTCTGAGAACATTATCAGCAAATTCAGCGATGTGTTCACAGGTTTTAGTGCACTGCTATTCACCAACTAAGTACAATTTGAAGAAGATGCATTATCTAAAGCACCGATATAAACTAAGTATTGACATTGCTTAAGTTGTAGGTCTGCATGTCAATCTCATTTATACCCTACCACCCATATCAGATATGAAACCACAAGTTTGTCAAGAAGATAGAAGAACCTACCAATGGGGTAAATGCCATGGTATGTGTGGAACAACAAAATGGTGATACTCATATAGGCATGGATCCCAATGATCGCAACGAAAAAGTGTACATATTGTAAAACAATCATTACAGAAAGCAATGGACAGCCAATCTGATCCATATTTCATGAAATACGTTACAAAGCGTTACCATTGTCACATGGTAGATCGCCAGCAGAGTTACTCATGAATAGTAGGTTGCGTAGCACACTTCCCTATTTGGAAAAGGATGAGAATGCAGAGGTACTCCAGGAAATGCAAAACATTAAAGCAAAACAGAAACAGTTCTATGATAGGGTGTCTAGAATGTTACCACCTCTGAGTAGTGATGACATTGTGAGAATAGAAAATTCAGGCAATTGGTCGAGAAAAGCCATTGTACTTGAAGTAGCCCCTCATTCCCACAATGTACAGGCAGAGAAAGGGTTGGTTTTAAGAAGAAATTGTTGAGCACTCTTGAAAACCAGAGAAGACTTTCACAACAACGTGATGGATGACGAATCTGAGCAGCCCGGTCAAACTTTGAGAAGATCAACCAGACTCAGAGGAAAACCTGATCGACTCAATTTGTAGATTTGGACTATTTGTACATGAAATGAAATGAAAAATGAAAATGAAAATGAAAATCACTTATTGTCACGAGTAGGCTTCAATGAAGTTACTGTGAAAAGCCCCTAGTCGCCACATTCCGGCGCCTGTCCGGGGAGGCTGGCACGGGAATCGAACCGTGCTGCTGGCCTGCTTGGTCTGCTTTAAAAGCCAGCGATTTAGCTGAGTGAACTAAACCAGCTCACATATTATGTTTGCTGTTCTTCTGTGTGTATGTTTTATATATATTTATTTGTTAAACCAGATTTTAAAATATTTAAAGAAAACAATTAATACTGTTAGACTCTCAGGCTAATGATATCTCATGTAAATATATTGATGATAATATATTAATTTATTCCTTCAAAGGGAAGGGGATGTCGTAATATCACGGTTGTGTTGCAATTCACCGACTGACCACTAGGAGTCTCATAGAACATAGAACAGTACAGCACAGAACAGGCCCTTCGGCCCTCAATGTTGTGCCGAGCCATGATCACCCTACTCAAACCCACACATCCACCCTATACCCGTAACCCAACCCCCCCCTTAACCGTACATTTATTAGGACACTACGGGCAATTTAGCATGGCCAATCCACCTAACCCGCACATCTTTGGACTGTGGGAGGAAACCGGAGCACCCGGAGGAAACCCACGCACACAGGGGGAGGACGTGCAGACTCCACACAGACAGTGACCCAGCCGGGAATCGAACCTGGGACCCTGGAGCTGTGAAGCATTTATGCTAACCACCATGCTACCCTGCTGCCCCTGTGTATCATCGGTATATAAGTGAATGATAGTCAGGTGACCTCAGATTGATTAGCGAGCTGGGAGGGAGGTTGCTTGTGCATGTTCATACTGTAATTCATCTGTTGTTAAACAGGGCATGTACTTTGTTAGTTTGTTGTCAGTCGCTGCTGAGTTTGTTTCCACTGACTTCAAAATTGTTTTGAGGTTTCCAAAACTGAAATTACTCAGATTCTCCAGACTGCACCCCATCTGCTTTCTTTGGCAATTTCTCCAGGGAATAATATTGGTGCCTCCTTTGTATGAACGAAGGCTATTCCTCTGGGATTCCTCTCTTTTTGAGGGTTCTGTAGGAGATGGATCAGAGAAAGTTTGCTCAAAGGTGTGTTTAAAAACTGAAGCAATTAGGGAAGAATTATGCTGTTATCTAGTCATCTGAAAATGGCTGGAAAATCTGAAATGTTGTACGAGCTGGAGCTGCTTGAGGAGGAGGGCGAGCTGCAGCAGTCTGCAGCAACGGAGCGTGCAGCAGTGGAGCATGATGGGAGGCAACCGCTGAGGATGGAGATCTGGCTGCCCAATAGGCTGAGGAGGAGGAGGTGCAAAGGAGGGCCTCCATGAGGCCTCATGTGTATCGGCAGCCCCTGTCATTCGAGGATCTGCCGGTCCGGGCATGCCGTCGAAGACTCCAGCTGAGCAGGGGGACAGTGCGACATATCTGCCAGGTACACCTGGCACAGTGGGTGAATGGAGGAGGACACCCGTTCCCGGTGGCCACCAAGATGACGGTCGCGCTGAACCTTTATGCCACGGGGTCCTTCCAGGAGCCAAGTGGGGGCTTGTCCGGGATCTCACCGAGCTCGGTGTACAGGTGCATCTGCGCTGTCATGGAGGCCCTAAATGCCCAGAGAGCATCCATTTCAAAGTGGACGAGCCCACCAGGATACCCAGGTAGCATGGTTCGACGCCATCAACAGGATACAGGCCGGGGGGGTGGGGGGTGGGGGTGGGGGGGGGGGGGGATGATTGACGGGTGCATGTCACTTTATGAGCACCTGCAGTTGACTGGCCACTCTACACAAAGGGGTTCTACTTGACGACCGTGCAGCTGATATATGACCATCAGGTGCACATCATGCACGTCTGCGCCCAATACCCGGGTAGTGTGCACAACGCCTTTGTCCTGGCACATTCAATGATTTCCGGCCTCTTCAAGGCGCACCCCCAGCTGGGAGGTTGGCTCCTGGGTGACATGAGTTATCCACTGTTGACGTGGCTGATGATGCCTACCCGGAGGCCACAGACATACGCAGAGATCCGTTAGAATGATGCCCACGCCCCGACCAAGGGAGCGAAGGAGCAGTGCTTCGGCATCCTGAAGATGTGGTTCAGGACCGCTCTGCAGGGGCCCTCCAGTATAACGCTTAGCAGTTGGATAGCATTGTGGTGGCCTGCTGTGTTCTCCTCAAAATTGCATAGCAGAAGGTGATGTACTGGAGGAGGATGAACATCAATCCTCATTGGATGAGGAGGATGGGCAGATTATGGGGCCTGGGAAGGCAAGGGAGGCCACACAACGTATGCACCATGGCCAATGCGCACGGGACGCTCTGATCACCTTCAGGTTCACCGACTCGTGGGGGGTAAAGGCCAGGGGCAGCGGCACTGCATTCTGTGCCCCCGCCTGCAGCCCTCTCCGTGATGTATACATACCATATGATGGGGTTGCAGGTTCTGGGTTGGGAACATAACAGTGGGTATGGCCCACGGAATGGAGGACGGTGTCAACCCGCTCTGCGATGAGAGCTGGTGCTCCGCATCGATCGACCGACAACGCTGACTCCTGCCCATGGTAGCACTTTTCACCAGACAACTGGGTGGTCACTGCATGTGGGCTGGCCATTCCATCACACGGTCCCATTGAATTCCTGGGTGGGGGGGGGGGTGGATGGGGTGGAACACTGGAGGGGTGAGCACTGGCTGAACTGCGGCCCCTAAGCCCAGCCCACCCCCAACATCCAGCCAGCCCAGACTAGCCCACCCCTCACACCCATCTGACAGAGCACCGAGGCAGGTGGTAACATTGTGAACAGGTGTTTATAAATTCAAAAGATATAGGAGTCGAATTAGGCCATTCGGCTCATCGCGTCTGCTCCACCATTCTATCACGGCTGATATGTTCCTCATCTGCTACCTACAGTGCTACAATGAAATCGATTGTGTTCCACGTGGCGCTGGTGCGAGCCCCTCAACAGTCGCTGAATTGGTCCAGGTGCGACACCAGTTTTGCTGTTGTGGATGTCCACGAATTCCTCCTCGGTATTAACACTTAGTCTCAGGAACAGAGAATCCGCCCCTTGGGTTGAATGGGGTGGGGGGTGGTTGGGGGTGGGGAGTGATCGACACCTTATCGACCACTACCAATGCAAGCTCACCTGTTCCAATGAGAAGAAGGTCTTGTTCCAGGAGGCTGTATATGGCAGCAGTGTCATCCTGGGAAATCCTGAGTGTCCTGAGTCACCGGTGCTCAGAATGCAACTGGTGCTCGTGCTGATGTTGCTGCTGCTGGTATTTTTGGTGGTAGTGTTGCTTGTCATCTTGTCCCTCATCAGAGCTACAAGGTAGAGCTGCATACGTTGCTGCCATGTACTGGTGAAGGCTTGCAGTCGGGAGGTGCAGCTGAAGATAAATGAAGTTCAGGGCAGGTGAAGCAGCTTCACTCACCTGTCAAGAATTCTCAGAGAGAAAAGTGCTTTGCACAACAATCGTTCACCTGGCCATGGCTGGAGCTGTTCAGTGTAAATACAGCCTTTCAGTCTTGTTAGTTTCAGTAAAGAAGCTCTTCTCACTGTGCACTCATCTTGGTGACAAAGCCGGAGTCACTGACTGGTTGGGAAACAAGTGCCCTTGCTCAGAAATCCGTAATTGAGGATTAAAACAGAATTTAATTACCTATTATGGTATTTAAATGCCTCACCAGGCAGATGAACAGGGACTCCCTTCTGACCGGCAATCCAGCCTCAAGAAACCCAAAGTAGGTGTGTTGATATTGGGATCCAGGCCTGGTGTCACTTTTTAAGGCATTCAACCCCACAAACACACCTAAAGCTGCTTCTGTGAAAATTCCACCCCAGGAGTCCCATTTCTTCCAGTCAGTGTCTATACTTTCTTTAATTATTCAAGTGATGTGGGTTTCACTGGCTAGGCCAGTGCTTGTATTACCCATCCCTAATTGCCCTTGAGAAGGTGGTGGTGAGCTGCCTTCTTGAACCGCTGCGGCCCATGTGGTGTAGGTGCACCCTCAGCTCTGTTAGGGAGGGCGCTCCAGGATTCTGACTCAGTGACAGTGAAAGAAGAATGATATATTTCCAAGGCAGGGTGATAAGTGGCTCAGAGTGAAACTTCCAGGTGGTGGTGTATCTGCTGCCCTTGTTCTTCTAGATGGTGGGGGTCAAAGGTTTGGAAGGTGATGTCTAAGAAGCCTTGATGAATTTCTGCAGGGCATCTTGTAGATGGGATGCATTTTTGCTACCGTGCCCCTGTGATGGAGGATTTCCAATGCAGCTCTTCCAAAGTGATCAGGCTGCAGGACCATGTCCATTTTTCAGATTCTCATTGAAGTTGTAAACTTTCATTTCCTGCAATGAAAGAATTTGGAGGGTTCGGAGTGTGAGAAGTGAAACATGTGGAGAGGCTGGAACGATAACATTTGGGGAGTACAGTTGTGAGGGATGGATGCGAAATGGCGCATAGGTAAGTGTGAGTGTCAGTGTTGGCTTTTCAGGTCGGGATTTATGGCTGTGCCTGGAGACAAACGAATGAGTGAGTTTTCTGATGTGTTGAGTAGAGGAGTGCTGTCCAGAGGAATGCTGGGCAATTCAGAAAAATGTTGGTGGGCACCTGATCTATTGGCATCTTGCCAAACTAAATGAGGTCATTGAATCTTTTGTGGCACTGAATCCTGGTAAGTGGTATCACACTCCTTCTGCTCGCAGCCTCAGCAACCGTCAGTCATGTCTGCTTTGTGAGAGCTGCACACCTCTTCCTTCTGGAGGATTGGACCAGATCTTCTGCAAAATGTCAATCATTGTCAGATAGTTGTTCTACTCAAACGTTTCCTTGCCTATACGCTGCTCCGCATTTCTTGTTGGGTCCTCCAAGTCCAGCTCCTTCAGAAACGCGGACAGCAGTGTTCCATTGCACTGCTGTAGGGTTGGGTGGGGCTGGATGACACGCCCCTTTTCCATGGTACTAGCTGCCATGTGGTAAATTTAAATATCAAGTGTGAATGTTTGTGAATGGGTAAATGCGTGAAAGGGTGAGTGAATGAATGAATGGGTTGGGCGGTAGGATGGTTAGGTGGGTGAGGTAAGTGAACAAGGGTAGGGGAGAAAGGTAAGTGAACAAGGGTACGGGAGAAAGGTGAGTGAGGTTGTAGGTGGCTCGGATGCAGGTAGGTGAGGTGACAGGTGGGTAAGGTAGCAGATGTGCAGGGTTGTATGTGAGTAGGTTGGCAGCTGGGAGGATGGCCGTTGGGTGCAGTGACAGATTGGTACTAGTGGCTGATGGGTAGGGTGGCAGGTGGCTGTGATGGGTCGGAGGTAGTCGGGTTTGGCCGAGTCAGGTGAGCTAGTCAGGGTAGGTTGTGGGATTAGTCAGGTGTTTGGGGGGGGGTGTGAGGGGAATAGTCCGGTCTGTATGGAGGTGTAGTTGGGTTGGGTCAAGTGGGGGGGGGGGGGTAGTTGGGATGTCGGGTGGTATTGCGGGGGCTGGGGGGGCTCAGGAGGACTTCGGCGGGGGAGGGGGGTGCTGGGGCAGTCATTGGGAATGATTACTAGGATTTTTCTGTTTAACATTTCCTGGATAACTACTCAGGTAAGTCTCACGGAACTGTCTGAAGTATCTAACTCCAGCTCAGAGTAGGAGACATTCACGAAGGCTACTAGGGAGCAGGGTAATTGCCTGTCATAAATTCAAGTGTTCCGGACAATTACCACAGATGTCAGTATGCTGGGACCTCTGCTGGGTCCTGATGGCCACTTTAGGTCCTGGGATTCCTGGGGTCCAGTCCTGCTGTTGGATGTATGATTGGGGTGGAATCTTTAGAGAACTGATTGCTCTGACCTGACTTTTCCCAAACATTGGAGGTTGGCTGATTTGGTCTCAGTCGATGCAGAGACCAGAATATCTGGGCCATTACTTCCCTTCATGCCTCCAACATGATGTCCAGGGAAGAGTCCAAGAGTCGGGTGGGGCAAGCTTTCCCCGTTCTTGCCATGCCTGCACTTCTCACATTCCCTGAGAGTGGAGAATTTGGAATTGGCATTTTGCCATTCTCTTGCAGGAGTGGCCTTGTGGACAACCCAAAGACACATGGAAAATTTGAAAAAACTAAGGATTTCTAAGCAATTCCTTGAATGATTCCCATTAGGTAAATGGACGCAGTGACTCACACTTAGGTCATACTTTCATGTATTCCAGCATCTTGCTGGTCTACTTTTCCCTAGCCAGCGAAAAGGTAATGAAAATCTCATGGGATTTCTGTTGGAAAGTTTAATTCAGAATCACACCCCAATATTACCCCCCCCCCCCCCCCCCCCCACCCCATTACCCAACTTAAGCGGATTACTCCTAAGCTCAAAAACGTGGGATCCAATGCTTTGAAAAGTAAAAAAATCAAGTCAATCTTTATTTAGTGCCAGGTTCATCTCTGTATGACTAATTAACGCTGAATTAACTTTGTTTTGGAAGAACATGATGTAGTCATTTGGGATAGCCACTCACAAAGGGAAATATGGCCACTTGCAAAGAATCACGGGAAATATGGCCAATGCAGGATCCAGACAAACTCAGAGCTGAAGTGTATATTTGCCACCAGAGAATCAGACACTATCGAAACCCCCAGCCGATTTGCATTCTAATGGCCCATTTCCCCAGGACAAAAGACTTGTACTCAGGTATCAGATACAGATCGGCGCCACTTCCTCCACCCAGGAAGCCCAAACAGCCAAGGTCAATGAGCGTTCAGGACACGCCCAGCCATCAAGGCACCCGCCTCTTTATTGGCTCAAATCGAAGGCAGTAATCGAAGCCTGCCAAATTATTGGGTCCAAAGCTAAGGACCACCCAAAAGAGCGCAAACCCCCCCAAAGGATAAAGAGAGACACTGCCATGTGTTCGATCTCTTTTGGCCCTGGCACACCGGCACTCTTCGGCCCGGCCTATACCTGAAGCCAACCGCAGCACCACGACCGGAGGCAAGTTCAAGATCAACGATCGCTACCAAACGAATGAGCCCAGAAGAACCGAAGTTACTTCTCCAGACCCAGCCACTCCAGATCCGAACAAAGGCCTTGTTCCTCTGCCAAAGCAGGTGCTTGAAGTTAAGTACAGGTTGTTGTAGTGTTAGGTATAATTTAGCTTGTAGTGTTTTTCTGTTGCATGTGTGAGTTAATCTTGTGTGTAAATAAACTATTATTGAACTTGAACTAACTGACTGGTTGTTGGGTCTTCGATCGATATCCAGTTGAACCTTGTGGTGGTATCATTTAATACCTGGCGACTCTGAAAGCAGTATCCTCATTAATAACGGTCAGACTAATATCTGACTAAAGTAGATACCCCAGACTTGGCAACACTAAAGATTTAAATCGCTTATTGTCACGAGTAGGCTTCAATGAAGTTACTGTGAAAAGCCCCTAGTCGCCACATTCCGGCGCCTGTCCGGGGAGGCTGGTACGGCGCCTGTCCGGGGAGGCTGGTACTATCCCACTATTGGCGATGCCGGTGGGATAGTATTCCACTCATTAAAAAGAGCAACATTATTGGCGTCTCCCGTGCGAATTGGTAACAATGATTACTAAGAAGCAAAACGATGACTAAATATTCACTGGAGTTTCCCATCAATAGAAACAGCATGAATATGCATCAAGTCTGATCAACATCAGATAGATAGATAGAGAAATACAGCACAGAACAGGCCCTTCGGCCCACGATGTTGTGCCGAACTTTTGTCCTAGGTTAATCATAGAATTTTGGACACTAAGGGCAATTTTTCATGGCCAATCCACCCAACCTGCACATCTTTGGACTGTGGGAGGAAACCGGAGTACCCGGAGGAAACCCACGCGCACACAGGGAGGATGTGCGGACTCCACACAGACAGTGACCCAAGTCGAAATCGAACTTGGGACCCTGGAGCTGTGAAGAAATTGTGCTATCCACAATGCTACCGTGCTGCCCTTAAGAAGAATTTAATCTACACTCCATTATTCTACCCTAATCCATGTACCGATCCAATAGCCGCTTGAAGGATCCTAACGTTTCCGACTCAACTACTTCCACAGGCAGTGCATTCCATGCCCCCACTGCTCTCTGGGTAAAGAACCTACCTCTGACATCCCCTCTATATCTTCCACCATTTATCTTAAATTTATGTCCCCTTGTAATGGTGTGTTCCACCCGGGGAAAAAGTCTCTGACTGTCTACTCTATCTATTCCCCTGATCATCTTATAAACCTCTATCAAATCGCCCCTCATCCTTCTCCGTTCTAATGAGAAAAGGCCTAGCACCCTGAACCTTTCCTCGTATGACCTACTCTCCATTCCAGGCAACATCCTGGTAAATCTCCTTTGCACCTTTTCCAAAGCTTCCACATCCTTCCTAAAATGAGGCGACCAGAACTGCACACAGTACTCCAAATGTGGCCTGACCAAGGTTTTGTACAGCTGCATCATCACCTCACGGCTCTTAAATTCAATCCCTCTGCTAATGAACGCTAGCACACCATAGGCCTTCTTCACAGCTCTATCCACTTGAGTGGCAACTTTCAAAGATCTATGAACATAGACCCCAAGATCTCTCTGCTCCTCCACATTGCCAAGAACCCTACCGTTAACCCTGTATTCCGCATTCATATTTGTCCTTCCAAAATGGACAACCTCACACTTGTCAGGGTTAAACTCCATCTGCCACTTCTCAGCCCAGCTCTGCATCCTATCTATGTCTCTTTGAAGCCAACAACAGCCCTCCTCTCTATCCACAACTCCACCAATCTTCGTATCATCTGCAAATTTACTGACCCACCCTTCAACTCCCTCATCCAAGCCGTTAATGAAAATCACAAACAGCAGAGGACCCAGAACTGATCCCTGCGGTACACCACTGGTAACAGGGCTCAAGGCTGAATATTTGCCATCCACCACCACTCTCTGTCTTCTATCGGTTAGCCAGTTCGTTATCCAACTGGCCAAATTTCCCACTATCCCATGCCTCCTTACTTTCTGCAAAAGCCTACCATGGGGAACCTTATCAAATGCCTTACTAAAATCCATGTACACTACATCCACTGCTTTACCTTCATCCACATGCTTGGTCACCTCCTCAAAGAAGTCAATAAGACTTGTAAGGCAAGACCTACCCCTCACAAATCCGTGCTGGCTATCCCTAATCAAGCAGTGTCTTTCCAGATGCTCAGAAATCCTATCCCTCAGTACCCTTTCCATTACTTTGCCTACCACCGAAGTAAGACTAACTGGCCTGTAATTCCCAGGGTTATCCCTATTCCCTTTTTTGAACAGGGCCATGACATTCGCCACTCTCCAATCCTCTGGTACCACCCCTGTTGACAGCGAGGACGAAAAGATCATTGCCAACGGCTCTGCAATTTCATTTCTTGCTTCCCATAGAATCCTTGGATATATCCGGTCAGGCCCGGGGGACTTGTCTATCCTCAAGTTTTTCAAAACGCGCAACACATCTTCCTTCCTGACAAGTATCTCCTTGAGCTTATCAGTCTGTTTCACACTGTCCTCTCCAACAATATGGCCCCTCTCGTTTGTAAATACTGAAGAAAAATACTTGTTCAAGACCTCTCCTATCTCTTCAGACTCAATACACAATCTCCTACTCCTGTCCTTGATTGGACCTACCCTTGCTCTAGTCATTCTCATATTTCTCACATATGTGTAAAAGGCCTTGGGGTTTTCCTTGATCCTACCTGCTAAAGATTTTTCATGTTCTCTCTTAGCTCTCCTAATCCCTTTCTTCAGTTCCTCCTGGCTATCTTGTATCCCTCCAGTGCCCTGTCTGAACCCTGTTTCTTCAGCCTTACATAAGTCTCCTTCTTCCTCTTAATAAGACATTCAACCTCTCTTGTCAACCATGGTTCCCTCACTCGACCATTTCTTCCCTGCCTGACAGGGACATACATATCAAAGACACGCAGTACCTGTTCCTTGAACAAGTTCCACATTTAACTTGTGTCCTTCCCTGACAGCCTATGTTCCCAATTTCTGCACTTCAATTCTTGTCTGACAGCATTGATCGAGGGCAGATCCCCCTCGAACTGCCTTTCTGCAGCTGTTATACCATCTCTAATTAATAATACCACCCCCCCCCCCCCCCCCCCCCCCCCCACCTCTTTTACCATCCTCCCTAATCTTGTTGAAACATAAGGTTAGGTGGCTTGGCCATGCTAAATTGCCCCTTAGGGTGGGTTTGCAGGAATAGGGCCGGGGAATGGGCCTAGGTAGGGTGGTTTTCGAAGGGTCGGTGCTGACTCGATGGGCTGAATGACCTTCTTCTGCACAGTAGGTATTCTATGATTTACTTCTGCTATTGTAACAAAAGAGTACTAAAAGCAAGTGTTAGCACTATGAAGAATTATGAAGACTGTTGTCTCTTAACGTACATTTATATATTGTGGCCAAGTTTCCAGGGGACAAATCAGTGATGCCAGAAGCATTTGCCTCAAACTGGCAGTTACCTGTCACTTCTTACTCCCCTCCCACTTCAGCCTTGCCAAAGGCTACTAATGAGCTGGAATATGGCTTCTGACTTTTTACAAATGCTTTCAAAAACTTATCTCCTATTCTGCCACATCCTTGGGTTGACAAGAAATATTGGCATTCAGGCCACATAAATGCCAAATAAGACTAATTCCCATAAGAAAATGCCCAACCGCCTGACCTGACCTTCAAATGACCTTCATTGTCAAGACCCACAAGAGCAATACCTTTTGAGTTCACCACTGTGGGATAATGGTGGCATAATGGTCATGTCATTGGAATCTCAAGACCAAGGCTAATACCCTCGGGACATGGGTTCAAATTTCATCACAACAGCTGGTGGAATTTGAATTCAACTAAACTCAATTGATTAATAACAAACCTGGAGTTGAAAGCTGGTCTCGATAATGACACCATGGCTACAAAACACCCATCTGGTTCACTAATGTCTCTTCAGGAAAGGAGCTCCGCCATCCTTTCTTGGTCTGGCCTCCAGGTGACTCCTGACCCACAGCAATGTGTTTGACTCTGAAATGACCTAGCAAGTCACTCAAATCAAGGGCAGTTAAAGCTGGGCAGCACAAGCTCTCCTTGCCAGTGATGCCCAGATTCCAAGAAAGCATATTTGAAAAAGCCCAGGTATTTTAATTGCACTAACTTCATCAACATTGTGACTACAACAGCAGCACAGAGACTTGGGTACTCGGACGAACAGCTCAAATCCTCCATAGAATCCCTGCAGGGCATTTGGCTCATCGAGTCTGCACCGACACTATCCAGGCCTAGTCCCCTCCCTATCCCCATAACCGTGCCTAATCTGCACCTCTTTTGGACACTCAGGGCAATTTAGCATGGCCAATCCACCTAACCTGCACATCTTTGGGCTGTGGGAAGAAACCCAGGCAGACACCGGGAGCATGTGCAAACTCCACAGTCACCCAAAGCTGTAATCGAACCCCGGTCTCTGGCACTGTGAGACAGCAGTGTTAACCACTGCGCCATTGTGCCTCCCCTCCAGAACCTGCACTTCCTGCCTCCCCTTTGCCCACTCCTTCCCTATCCACACACCCACAACAAAAGCCTTTCCATCATTTACAAGGCTCAAGTCTGTGGAATGTTCACCACTCAACTGGATGGGTCCAGCTGAAGAGAATATCCAGAACAAAGGAATCTTCCATTTGACTCAATGTCTTCCTTCTCAAGAATAACCACTGAAGACCAATAAAGGTCACCCTTGTCAGCAATGGCCACATCATCAGAATGAACAAAAGAATTGCAGAAGTCTAGCTATGACTTTTTTTGATTATGAGTAGGCATGAATCTATTGAAATTAGTCAGTGTGTTTTTTTAACCAGTGAGAAAAGTGTTAAACTTGCTGAAATATGTGACGTTTGTTTGGTGGGTTTATATGCTTGATAACGATACAGCAAAATAAATATTTGGTTCTAAATATGGCCACAATAAATTTGAATGTAGTATATGGTCATGAAGAAAAATTATGTGAATTAGAATTTGATCTTCCGTAGAAATCTGAAGTACAGCGACTTTATTACTATTTTGGACTCCGATAATCATTTGCTTTTTCAATGTGTAACAATATTTATAAAACCGTATTACAAAAAATGTTTTGCCATCAGCAGGATCAACTGGAATTAAGCTGGTATTCAGCATCAATCAGTAATTATAACTATCTGGGAGAGACAAGTGGAAAATATTTTAGATAAATATATCAAGATGCTGTGGTAATTTTTAGCCAATGGAACAGATCATGCAGTTGCTGTCTGAGCATTTCCTTTCTGGTTGCCATCTGCAAAAAGGTGTGAAAAGCATCTCTGCTATCAGTTCCTGTGCTAATGACAGCACAACTTTTTTTAAGAACTACGTTGTGGAGAACATTTAAAAAATCTTCTCTATTTTAAGTTAAATGTACGATATGAAGTATATAGTAACACAATGTTATTTGGATCTATGTGTGCATTTTTTGCTTTCACTCCACCTTCACATATATATTTTAAAATAAAATATCCAATCTCTTTTGACCTGTTACAATTTAGAATCTTCTGCTCGGTGATTGACATAAAAATGCCTTTTGCCCAGTATTATTGTTCATCTGAGACTTTACCAGCAAAATGACATTTGCAACGTTATTTTTGTTTCAATGGTTATTCTAGAAGAATGTAGTTGGCTGTTTTGGAGGAAATGGGAGAAAACAATTCTGTGTACTGAGCACCACAAAAATGTTTACAGGTGCAACAAATGTCTGGTGTACAAGACTGTTACGAAGCTGGTTGCACAAGCAGTTTGCAGCGGCAACCACAGCAAAATTCACTGCCCTCCCAAAAGATCACCAGTAATCACAATTGTGATTCTAAAGTTTTAGTACATCTTTCAAAATGGTCTGTGTCTCCCTTAAGACCAGCATTGCTGATGGCCACACACTGACACAGTATAATCTATGCTGTGACTTTTTAAAATGTATTTACTTAAATTTTACTACCCAAGCATGTAGTACAAAGGCAGACAAAATTATATAATTGTTGGCAGCAGGGATAGGATATTTTATTATCTACTGACCTGCTAAGTTACAAATTAAATAAATTAAAATAAACAAAGTTTAAAGAAGGGAATTATGAGGCTAGTCGTACAATAGTTTGGAACATTAAAATCAAAATTGTAAAATAATAAAGAAAGTTTCTTTGGCAATCAGATATCAATAGTGAATATATGTAATCGTGATAATAGCCCTGAATTGTTTTTTTGTTTCCGGAGCTGGAATGACTTAGTATTTTTTTCAGGGAAGCTGTTCTGGTATATGATGTGGAGATGCCGGCGTTGGACTGGGGTGAGCACAGTAAGAAGTCTTACAACACCAGGTTAAAGTCCAACAGGTTTGTTTCAAACACGAGCTTTCGGAGCACGGCTCCTTCTTCACCTGAAGAAGGAGCCGTGCTCCGAAAGCTCGTGTTTGAAACAAACCTGTTGGACTTTAACCTGGTGTTGTAAGACTTCTTACTGGTATATGAGGCAGCTCAGTTCCTTTGTGATCCTGGAAGTGACTACAGCTCAGTTCCTTTGTGATCCTGGAGCTATTCTCTGATTCTCTCACTAACTACTGACTTTATTTTGTGTGCCTCTGCCTGAATATCAGTAGTGTAAGAACAGGGGTTTCCTGGACTCAAATTACTCTTGGGGTCAGTTGCACATTTTGAGATGAGACACAACGGATGTCAGGATCAACTGTTAAAGTGGAAGTGAAATATTCTTACAGTGGAAGGCGCGGATGATCTGTAATTGAATAATTCTGAAGTAGGAAATATTGAGGAAAACACTTGTACTTGTTCTTGACTGCTTCTCAAAGAATCAGAGCATGAGCAGATTTTTCGACCCTTAGACCCACCACTCAAAGACATGAGCAGGAAAGGCAAGAGCTCAGGATGTTCAAACAAGGATCTTGTTTTTTAATAAGCCGCTCCTTCTTTCAAAATAATGTGACAGTGATCACTTGGAAGGACTCAGAAATGATCAATGTTCTTCCAGAGTTAGTGGGGAATGTATTGGATAGCTGCTAAAGTCGGGTGTGTCGGTGGTTTGCAATACATGATTACCCCACACCCGATCAAAGCAATGCAGATAAGAGGCAAACTTCTTGCTATCTACTTATTTCCATGATCATGGCATGCAATCCAGCACTGGTCTGCAGTACTTGAAGCCAGACTGCATCTCTTAAAAGTGAGGTGCATTCTGAGTGCAGCAGTTTAACATCGGTCGGACCCAAAATGGAGTTGCAGGAAAGAGAGTGAGCCCCTAGGTTTTCAGTTACCACATTCTAGAGTTGCTGGTGCATGAAGTAGTCCAGAGGAGAGAGGTTCCTTTCCCTCAGGAGAGCCTCCAGGCAAGCACGCCGAATGCAGTGAGAGCAGGTGGTCTTGGCAAAGTCTAGCATTGAGGGCCTGCATGCAATACTGCAAGAAAATTAATGACTTCACACCAGTAGTCAAGGTCAGTAAATACATCTTTACATGCCTAATCCTACAAACTGCACCATTAGTCTCACACACTTGTGATGAATACAGGTAATTGCCATATTTGTAGTTTGTATTTTTGCATTAAACTACTAAAACCTAGATTAAAATGTTTCCAGACAGTATGTCTACTAGAGCTGTGATTAAAAGTGAGGTAATCAGTTATTTTTCAGGAGAAATGTTTTGCCAATAGATATTAAAAGCCATTTACCTGTTTGCAGATCGAGAGCTAATGTAATGTTGTAACAGTTTGAGCCTGGCTAAACAAATCAAGGCACATCTTGTAACAAGAGACAAAGAATGCCTTGTGCTTTGAATGCAGCTGCTGCAGCTAATGAGAAGAGTCGGACTAACTGGAAAAGAGAGTTGCTTCCAGAACTGTAAGCTGAGCAGAAAGTTTTCAACTTGGTCCTAAAACAAGGTTTATCCCTCCATTGATTCTGCATCAAGATAAGCAAGTACAACCTGGTTGTTAACTTTATACATAAGTGCTATTTGAAATATATGGGTTTGCTTAATTGGAATGTAGAGGCAGGTTTCAAGAAGCAAGTTAGGAAGTTTCATCTGTTAACTGTAAATCTATTTCTTTGTTTCTAATGTGCTTAACTCTGCATTCAAATTAGTTTGTTTTAATATAAAAGCTGTCTACTGGTCAGTATTATCACTCCTGTGATGCAGTAACATTTCTTTCCAGTTTGCAAATGCAAATAGTTGGGCTCTAATTCGGGATCTTAACCAAAATTGGGATTCTGGTCCAGACCCATAACACACTATTTCATTCACGTACCTTTCATCTTATAAACCGCAACTCAAACTTCGCATTTATATACTTCACCTCACTCTCAGCTGTTCACATTGCTGGAAGCTGCCTGTTCACATTTCACAGCTTCCACATCCTGCTAACTATTCAAATAAGGCAGGCATATCACCCAAACAGATGGCAACACATTCATTAACACTTCCCCCTCTCTTAAAAGACAAGGCAATGCCTAATAGGTGACAACAGCAGCAAGCATGACTGTATGTCATACATGCTGGTGATGGTGCTGGACATAATTGGAGCGGCCATCAATGAAGCAGTGACCAGTGACATTGCTGAAACCATCGAGGATGATGGTCTGCTCCTGCATAATGCACTTTCTCAAATCCCATTTCACTCCCATCCCACAATCTGTTATTATGCACATCTTGCATGCAGCTCTTGCATTCCCTTCTTTCTTTACCCTAACTCTGTCTTTGTGCATTCTTGCTTTCAGATACCCAAGAGATGTGACCAGACCAGTCAGTGATAGTTAGCACTGAAGACCTAGAGGGAGAGCATAAACCTCTGAGGAATATACACTGATATTTAATCAGATATCAGCAACCACCAGCTCAGATATTGGCACTTCACGTTCGTTAGTGGGTAGCTTAGAAGGGGGATCTGGAAGAGGTGAGTCACCAAATACAATGGGCTGCAGTAAGGCCATGGGGAAAGTATGGCACCTGGAGCAACTCCACGAAGGACGAGCTCACAAAATAAATGGGGCAGTGCATGAAAAAGACTAATGGGCATGGACACCAAAACACTTGGTTCATTAGGAGCCTCCCTTTTTTTTCCTTTAGTCTTTCATGGGACGTGGCAAGGTCAGCATTTGTTGCCCATTCGGAATTGCTCTTGAACTGAGTGGCAGTTAAGAGTCACCACATTGCTGTGGATCTGGACTCATGTGTAAGCCAGGCCAGGTAAGGGTGACAGATTTCCTCCCCGAAGGGGGCATTAGTGAACCAGATGGTTTTTTACAATCAACAATTGTTTCATGGTCATTAATTAGACTTGTAATTCCAGATTTTTATTGGATTCAAAGTTCACTATCTGTTGTGGTGGGATTTGGACCTGGGTCCCCAGGTCTGTACCTTGGATCTCTAGATTACCTGTTCAATGACAATACCACTCCGCCCACTGCCACCTGCTTCCAGAAAGCCTATTGCCATTGTCAAGCAGCACAGAGGATCTGGCTCCAACCCAGCACAGAGCCTGGAGTCCATCCTCTCCAGTGTGAAAGTGGTGGCCAACCCCATAATAACACTTACAAAACCAAACATGATGCAGCATCTATTGTCAATGCCTCAGTTTCTGTTGTAGCGCAGACAGAGCCACACAATGTCTAAATGCTGCAGGGAAAGCTTAGACTGAGATCACAAAATGCAAGCCCATCTTGATATCATGCCGACCAGTGAAGAGTGTAACAATAGCCTCCATTACTGGGAGCAGCTAGGTACTCAGAGGCCTTCCAGTAACAAACAACACCTATCTCACATGTAGTACTTCTCCCTACCGACTTGACCAACTTTTAAAAACTGTTTCAACAACTTCGAATTCTTACAAACTTTGCTTAAGCCAGAAGATATTAATAAGGAACTAATCTGCAATTTGGATGGATTCCTTTAAATAGTGCTGGTGATATATCCCTTGCATAGCTGAACTCAATTTACATTTTTAACATCTCCAACAGTTAAAACTTGTAATAGTTAATTTTCGGCACCAAGGGGTTATTTGGCAGAAACTACCACCTATCACATTGTTAAAGGAGTACTTAGGCAAGAATGCGCAAGACTTAATTTTCTGTGGCATGCTTAGTTCATACAATTACGGTAACTTCACACAATTCAATGCATTTTAAAGGTGAAACAGACAATTAAATGCTATTTTTGAAAAGCTTTGGCAAAATGGCACAACTTACACAAAATCTTTCTAGTATTTGAGTTTAACTGAGCATTTGTCTTTGACCTGAAGCTGCTGCAATATTTATGCATAAATAACAGTGAAGACCATGAGCTTCACCACTATTTCAACAGGAAAATTATACCAATTTGAAAAATAAATTGGCAATGGTTTCAAGAAGTAAATAACTATTCAGATTTTTAGTGGTTTGGAAGTTCAACTAAATAAACCAAAAGTAACGGATATGGTTTGTTAAACTTTAAAATTTGGCCACTAGACAATTATTGCATAGTTTGATGGTACTGATTCAGTATTAGGAACTGTTTAATCTTGCAGGTGGTTAGAACTCCTCAGAGATACCAATCAAACATTGCTTTCTATTACTTTAAGATATTTCTCATGATCATTTCATCATTTAACACTTTTTAGCTAACTCAAACCAACTTACACCACAATGATATCTGTGTTTTCCCCAGTGATGGTTTAGTTTGTGCATTGTGAAGTTATTGGATCTCTGTTCCAAGAAACACAACCAAAAAGTACCTGAGGTGCAAAGCTTGGGATGCAAGGTCAGCACGAGTGTTTTCTATAATTTGTCAGTGATTTTGCGAATGTACCTCAGTTTAGTCTTGTATTTTCTTGAGGTGCATTTTTTCTAGTGCTTCATTTAGTTTGGAAAATTTTGGTTGCATGCACTGAAATCATTAAAAGTGAATGTGGGTGCAAATAGGCAAACTAATATAGTGCAATGTTGGCTTTCAACTTGAGCAGATTGGAATGTAAAGGGGAGGAATTTATGCTTCAGTTGTATAGAGACTTGATCGGATCTCATCACACCTCAGGAACACATACTGGCCTTGGAAAGGGTATAGTACACATTCGTCATGGTAATGGAGCATAGTGGGTTCAATTAAAAACACACATTGCAGGAAGTAAAAGAAGAAACTATTGGAGATACTCAACAGGACAGGCAGCATCTGAGGAGACAGAAATAGAGTTAACGGATGGAATCTAATGGTCACAGCAGTGGGCCCATCCCGGTCTCTGGGAGCTGTGGTCAATCTCCTGGGCTGACCGGAAGCAGTGGCCACTGCCAAAACTACAAGACGCCCGAGGAGGATGTTCAGCGCAGGACAGCGCAGGATGTTCGGAAGCTGTGACAGTGGATATGGGTGTATGGGGGTTGGCATAAAGGGCAGGGGGTGTCGATCCCTGAATCACTCTATTTGGCAGAGGGAGATAGATCGGTGTGATGATCGGTATTTACCTTTAATACCTTGCCCCTTTAAGAGGCTTGGAACCCTGGGGGACTCCGCCTCTGGCTACGCCCCCAGGAAACAGTATATAGGATAAGGCTCCATGTTGCGAGCACACTTCTCTCGAATGCAGTCCTGTTCTCTGTATATTAAAGCCTTTGATTACTGACCTCGCTCTCACGTCGTAATTGAGAGTGCCTCAATTTAATATACAGACACATCAAGATGGACAGTGCTCTAAAACCGGAGAAGCTCAACCTGGACGCCAGGTCGCCGGAAGCCCGGAAATGTTTAAACATTGGCTCCGGTGTTTCGAGGACTATCTGGACTCCTCAACGACTGATGTCGACAGCATTCGCAAGCTGCGCTTACTACATGGCCGGGTGAGCCACCGACTCTCCGCCGTGATCGAAACCGCTACGACCTATGAGGCGGCGGTTGAAATATTGAAGAAACGCTTCATAAAACCTACTAACGAGGTACACGCCAGACATTTGCTCTCAACCTGCAGCCAGCGTTCCGATCGAAACGCTGGACGAGTTCGTGGAAAGACTCAGTGCGCTCGCGAGGAACTGCGACCACAAAGCAGTGACGGCAGAAGAACACAGGAACTTACATATTCACGACGCCCTTGTGTCTGGTATCAGGTCCTCATACATCTGGCAGCGGCTCCTAGAAGACGGGGCAAAGGATCTCCAGGGCACGGTAACGCTTGCCTCTTCTCTCGAAACGGCCCACCGTAACCTCCGTACGTTCTCCGTGGACCTTGCGAACCCCTCTCGATCCCCTCCAGACTCGGCCACGCTACAGGCCTGTGCCACGTGACGATCCACTCACTCCGGGGGTTCCCCATGCTTTTTCTGTGGCCAAGGCCAGCACCCACGTCAGCATTGCCCGGCCCGATCCGCGATCTGCAACGACTGCGGGAAGAAAGGGCACTTCGCGAAAGTCTGCCTGGCTGGGCCCAAAGGCCACAAACAAAACCCTCATCAGGCCCAGAAATCAAGCTCCCGGTCTCACAGACGCGTCATCGACCTCATGCGAGTCATGGGAGCGGCCATCTTGGCGGCGGCCATCTTCGAAACCCGACACGTTCGACCGGCGGCGGCGGCCATCTTGTGACTCCGGGCGGCCATTTTGTGAGTTCGACTCTGACGGCCTGCAACTAGGAGCGATCACACTCGATCAATCGCAGCTGAAACACCTGCAAAACTCAATGATGCGGGTGCGAATCAACGGCCACGAAACTCCCTGCCTATTCGACTCCGGGAGCACGGAGAGCTTTATCTATCCAGACACCGTAAGGCGCTGCTCCCTGTGCACCCACCCCACCTCCCAAACTATCGCCCTCGCCTCAGGGTCCCATTTGGTTCAAATCACGGGGTATTGTGTCGCTGACCTCGCAATTCAAGGCGCTAAATACTCCCGTTTTAAGCTTTACATCTTTCCTCAACTCTGCGCCCCCCTGCTGCTCGGCCTGGACTTTCAGTGCAGCCACCGGAGCCTGACACTGAAGTTCGGCGGACCCCTGCCCCCACTCACGGTATGCAGCCTGGCGACACTCAAAGTTGCGCCACCCCGCCTCTTCGCGAACCTCACTCCCGACTGTAAGCCCGTCGCCACCAAGAGTCGCCAGTACAGTACCCAAGACATGACTTTTATCAAGTCAGAGGTTCAGCGGCTACTAAAAGAGGGGGTCATAGAGGCCAGCAACAGCCCTTGGAGGGCTCAAGTATTGGTAGTCCGCTCCAGGGAAAAGCAACGAATGGTAGTGGATTATAGCCAGACCATAAACCGCTTTACACAACTCGATGCTTACCCACTTCCCCGCATAGCAGAAATGGTGACTCAAATCGCCCAGTATCGGGTATTCTCCACGGTTGACCTCAAATCGGCCTATCATCAACTCCCTATCCGCCCAGAGGACCGCCCCTACATGGCTTTTGAAGCAGCGGGTCGGCTGTTTCACTTCCTCAGGGTCCCCTTTGGTGTCACAAACGGAGTCTCCATTTTCCAGAGGGCGATGGATCAAATGGTGGACCAGTACGGCTTACGGGCTACCTTCCCGTACTTGGACAACGTCACCATCTGCGGCCATGACCAGCAGGACCACGACGCAAACCTGAGGAAGTTCCTCAAGACTGCCCGGGCCCTCAACCTCACGTACAACAAAGAGAAATGCGTGTTCCACACAACCCGGCTAGCCATCCTCGGCTACGTTGTGGAAAACGGGGTCCTAGGCCCAGACCCCGACCGCATGCGTCCCCTTAAGGAACTCCCCCTCCCCCATAGCCTCAAGGCACTCAAACGGTGCTTGGGGCTTTTCTCCTATTACGCCCAGTGGGTCCCCAGATATGCGGACAAAGCCCGGCCACTCATTAAGACCACGGTTTTTCCCCTGACGGATGAGGCCCAGTCGGCTTTCGACCGGATCCAGGCCGGCATCATCAAGGCCGCCATGCACGCGGTGGACGAAGCCATTCTCTTCCAAATAGAAAGCGATGCACCAGACGTCGCCCTGGCTGCTACCCTCAACCAGGCGGGCAGACCAGTACCGTTCTTCTCCCGAACCCTCAATGCCTCGGAAATTCGGCACTCTGCAGTCGAGAAGGAGGCACAAGCCATTGTGGAGGCCGTGCGACACTGGAGGCACTACCTAGCTAGTAGGAGGTTCACCCTCATCACCGACCAACGGTCGGTCGCCTTTATGTTCGATAACGCACAACAGGGCAAAATAAAGAACGACAAAATTCTGAGGTGGAGAATAGAGCTCTCCACCTATACGTACGATATTAAATATCGCCCGGGGAAGCTCAACGAGTCCCCAGATGCCCTGTCTTGCGGCACGTGCGCCAACGCGCAATTGGACCGCCTGAGATCCATCCACAATGACCTCTGCCACCCGGGGGTCACCCGGCTTGCCCACTTCATCAAGTCCCGCAACCTACCCTACTCCACAGGGGAGGTCAAGGCCATGACTAAGGCATGCCAGATCTGTGCGGAATGCAAACCGCAATTCTATCGACCAGACAAGACCCGCCTGATAAAGGCCTCTGGGCCCTTTGAGCGACTAAGCGTGGACTTCAAAGGGCCCCTCCCGCCCACCAACCGCAACATCTATTTCCTCACCGTCATCGACGAATTCTCCCGCTTCCCTTTTGCTGTCCCCTGCCCCGATACTACCTTGGCCTCCGTGATCAAGGCACTGCGCAGCATCTTCGCTCTGTTTGGTTTCCCCGCTTATATCCACAGCGACCGGGTTACATCATTCATGAGCGATGAGCTGCGTCGTTACCTGCTCAGCAAGGGCATCGCCTCGAGCAGAACGACGAGCTATAACCCGCGGGGAAATGGGCAAGTGGTGAGGGAGAACGCGACAGTTTGAAAGGCCGTCCTCCTAGCCCTACGGTCAAGGAGTCTCCCTATCGCCCGCTGGCAGGAGGTCCTACCCGATGCCCTGCACTCCATTAGGTCGCTGCTCTGTACGCCCACGAACGAGACCCCTCAATCGTTTGTTTGTCTTCCCCAGGAAGTCCACCTCTGGGGTCTCGCTTCCACTCTGGCTGACGACTCCGGGACCAGTCCTACTCCGGAGGCACGTGAGGAGCCATAAATCCGATCCCGTAGTCGAGAGGGTCCAACTGCTACACGCAAACCCTCAATACGCCTACGTCGAGCACCCCAACGGCAGGCAGGATACCGCCTCCCTGCGAGACCTGGCACCCGCTGGCTCTCCCACCGACCCCACCGACTCCCCCACCAACCCCGACATTTTCCCCACTGACCCCCCCCCTTCTACCGACGCTCCCCGCCCCGCACCGACCGCCGACTCCGACAGTGCCTCCCCCATAGCGCCCCCTGCCCCCCAGCCGGCGCCGGCACCGACCACCCTAATCACCCCTGATACCCCCCCCCCCCCCCCCCTCTCCAAGGCGGGCAAAGGCTCAGTCAACCGTGCTCCCGGATAGACCACCATCGGAACCGACCGCACCACGGCGCCACCACCGGAGCAGCGAAAGTCAGCACGGACGATCAGACCACCACAAAGACTGAACTTATAATTTAAAACACTTCACGCCCGACGGACTATGTGTTTTTTTTAAAACCGGGGATGAATGTGATGATTGGTATTTACCTTTAATACCTTGCCCCTTTAAGAGGCTTGAAACCCTGGGGGACTCCGCCCCCAGGAAACAGTATATAGGATAAGGCTCCATGTTGCGAGCACACTTCTCTCGAATGCAGTCCTGTTCTCTGTATATTAAAGTCTTTGATTACTGACCTCGCTCTCTCGTCGTAATTGAGAGTGCCTCAATGGGTCTGATTAATAAGTGGATCAGGGGTTATGGGGAGAAGGCAGGAGAATGGGGATGAGAGACTATCAGGCATGATTGAATGGCGGAGCAGACTCGATGGGCCGAGTGGCTTAATTCTGCTCCTATGTGTAATGGTCTTATGATGCCTGAGAAAGAGGGATTCCCCATGGGGCCACAGAACGGCTCAGAAGGGTTTAGCTGGCGGCTTGCCGAAATGGTATGGCCCTTGCCCACTGCTGCTTGAATACGGCAATGAAGGATGTGACTCTTAAGTGGCCATTCTCAAACATTTCCACCCCAGACTTAACTGGAGGGAACTGGGGATTTTGGGATGGTGTTGGTTGCAGAATGTGTCTCTTTAAGAAGACTTCATTAGTCTTATGTATATTAACAAAAAATCAACTACTGTTATCAACTACTTGTAGCTATATACATATATACAGTAAAGGGTACAGGCAGGGAGCTATCTCCATATCTAGGTTTTAACATGTGTCTGCTCAATATCACAGTGACCCTTGTCTGGATAATGTATATCCTTACATCACTGTGTGTGTGGTACTGAACTCAGTCCCACATTAACTCTGTGTGTGCCATACTACAGGAATGGCGTGGGCTCTCCAACCGGGGTCTTTACAACACTCCCCTACCTTCCAGCCCACTCCACTCTGGGGAAACATTAAATTCAACCCAATGTTTCCGGTTGATGACCTATCATCAGAACTGTGAAATCAGGAAGTACATTTTCACAACAGGTTAGTGAAAAACCAAAAGCCTTTGCCCCAAAAGTTAATTGAAAGTTTCAAGACTTTAGAGAATAGGGGCTGGATTCTCTGATTCTGCGGCTAAGTCCGCAGGATCCACCTGGTCTTACGACCAAAAAGTCTAGGCCGCCCCTGCATTGATGCTCCGTCCGGTGGAGGGGGGGGGGGGGGGGGGGCTAGCAACCGCACCGGGTAAAGCCCCTGGCTTTACCTGCTGATACGGACGCAGAACAGCCGGGTCCGTGGCCACGCAAGCTCACCGTGGAGGCCTGCGGCGGCTGCACGTGCAACATGGCGCCGGCTGCGTGCAGACCCAGCCTGCTAAAAACTGCTCCCCTGTAACCCCCATCACCACCCTTGGAGCATCCCAGGCCCCACCAATCCCCCGCCCCCCAACCGACTTTGGGGGCGCTGGACACATCAGGCTTATGAAAATTCAGAGGGCACGTGACCGACTCCGTTGGGAAGTTGGCCCTTGATTTTGCCGTAAAAATTTCAGCCTCCCGGGGGAGCAGTGGATTGGGTCATACCATATCTGCGGGTGGGGTGGGAGGGGGCCACCAAGGAAATCCGGGGGTTTGTTGCATCGGGCTGTGTGATGCGCAGGTTGTTGGGCTCCGGGTTGGGGCTGGGACCGGGGCTGGGGTTGGGGCCGGGGCCCGAGCCAATATGCGGTGCGGCGTGGGGAGGATTGAGCCTCTGATGGATTCTACCATCGTGGTCCTGGCGTGGTGGACCTCAGGGTGGGCCAAGGTGGCTCCCTTGGCCCACTGTGAGGTCCACCACACCAGGGCACGATTGTAGAGACCACACGTGAACTGCGCCCGCATAATTCCTGGCTGTAGGGACCACCGAATCACGGAAGGGCGGAGCATAGGGGGCTCCATTTGCATTTATTTACATGCTCCCACTAGCAGGCGGTGTGGAACTTGTTCACGCTGCCAGTGGGCGGTTCGGACGCCTGATTCACTGTCCCATCGGGAAATGCATTCCGGGTGTCCTGGGGCAGAGAATCCAGCCCAGGATGTTTTAGCAAATGAGGAAGTTAACGAATATGGTGCCAAAGCAGATAAATGGAGTTGAGGCAAGGATCAACCATGATCTATTCAAATGGCAGAACAAACTCAAGTGGTTCAATAGACATCTCCTCTTCTTTTGTAACTGTTTCTAAGGACAGTGGTAGCCAATTACACGGAGCTTTGGACTTGATTGGGATTATTCAGTCTGTGATGACATCAACCAATAGCATTCCTGAGCCTGCCTATCCAGCACCACCATGCTACAAGGAATTGTCAAAGATGTCACTGTTGCTCTGGATTTTGACATTGAACTTGCTTATGTTTGACAGCCTCTAATGTCTTCACATGAGATAGCTTTGAGCATTGGTCATTGAAAGACAAAAGATGCCAGAAGGTGAATAACGTGCTGTTCTTTTAGTTTGCATTGAGCAGGAGAACAACACCTCAAGAAATTACTTTTCTTTGTTTCCCACCATCTCACGTTCACTTGCTTAAGGTCACAGACCGGGAACATTTTTTTCTCTCTCCACAAATGCTATTTGACCTGACATGGAACATAGAACATAGAAAAATACAGCACAGAACAGGCCCTTCGGCCTACGATGTTGTGCCGAACTTTTGTCCTAGATTAAGAACAAATTAATCTGCACCCCATCATTCTACCGTAATCCATGTACCTATCCAATAGCCGCTTGAAGGTCCCTAATGTTTCCGACTCCACTACTTCCACAGGCAGTGCATTCCAGGCCCCCACTACTCTCTGGGTAAAGAACCTACCTCTGACATTCCCCCTATATCTTCCTCCATTCACCTTAAATTTATGTCCTCTTGTAATGGATTGTTCACCCCGGGGAAAAAGTCTCTGACTGTCTACTCCAGTGTTCTTCAAAGTCGGGGGCGCGACCCGCGGGTGGGTCGCGGGCGGGTGTCGGGATGGTCGCGGAGCCGTTGTCCGCGACACTCCCGATTGCGCAAATCCCCGCGCAGCAGCCGGCTTTTCAGAACGCCGGCTGCATGCGGCCGCGACCATGTTAATAAAACAATTCGGCTGCATTGCGCATGCGCGTCGATAATCGGGGACACATGCACAGTATGGCCGCTATTTTTTTTAAACGGTTGCAGCTTTTTGTTTCACAAGTTCTGTAGTGGTTTTTATTTATTTATTCATTTATTTTACTCATTTTATTTTTATTTTTTTTACAAGTTCGGGGCGGGGGTTTATTTGATAAAACTTTACAAGGAAAAAAAATCAGAATTTTGGACAGATGGAGACTCCATACTTCCGACACAGGAAGGCTTCACCTTTATCCAACAGGTTCCATTGGAGGAGTGTGTACGAGGGCCAAAGGGACCCAAAACCATTTCCTCCATTTTTGGCAGCAGCAGAAAAGGTAAGAGAAAATGGTGGGTCGCGCAGGTTGGCCGGCGTGGGTCGCGAAGGTCGGCTGGCGTGGGTCGCGAAGGTCGGCCGGCATGGGTCGCGAAGGTTGGCCGGCGTGGGTCACGAAGGTCGGCTGGGTTGGGTCCCGAAGGTTGACAGGTTGGTAAAAATGGGTCCCCGGAAAAAAAGTTTGAAGAACACTGGTCTACTTATCTATTCCCCTGATCATCTTATAAACCTCTATCAAGTCTCCCCTCATCCTTCTCCGTTCTAATGAGAAAAGGCTGAGCACCCTTAACCTTTCCTCGTAAGACCTACTCTCCATTCCAGGCAACATCCAATAATTTCTAGAATTTTCTGTTTTTATTTTGGGCTCACTTTATGTTATCAATCTACGTTATAGGGAGAAAAGTTTGGAAACATGTAGAATATGACAGGGAACCAATTTTCCCACAAGAATCAGAGGTGAATCAAGATTTGTACTGATGGAAACACAGTTTCCAACACGTTTTAAAAATGCCTTCTCTGCAAAATGCGCCACTCAGTAATTCAGTCGCACTGTGCTCTGCACATGTTTCTATGACCTGTGGCTTTGAGTCAAAAGTGGAACCTGGTGGAAGAGCAGGTAAGAATTGTGTCCTTTAAAGTTTGTTGGAGTTTTTCGTATCGGTTGGAAAGTTTCATTATTTCTGCCATATTACATCACTTCAAGAGTGTACAATATTACTTCCGGTTGCTATATACCACTCATATTTTTGCTGCAGTCTTTTATTTAAAAGTCTATTTGCAATAGTTGCTTCCAGTCGCGAATTCATTTACAGCCAGATGAATGATGGGTCAGAATACTTAAGTTGGTGCTCTAAACCGGTGGACTCATTTTAGGGGGATGTGGTTCCTCAATGCTCCCATGTAAACTTCCATGTAATTAAAAACAGAATTAGATTTACTCAGTCTAGTAAAGATCACTGGGAGACTGGCTAAAGCTGGCCTGAGGTTAGTTTAGAAATATAGAAAATAGGTGCAGGAGTTGGCCTCTTGGCCCTTTGAGCCTGCACCACCATTCCATATGATCATGGCTGATCATGCAAGTTCAATATCCCACTCCCACGTTCTCTCCATACCCCTTGATCCCTTTAGCCGCAAGGGCTACATCCAGCTACCTCTTGAATATATGCAACAAACTGGCCCCAACAGATTCTACAAGTTCACAACTCTCTAAGAGAAGAAGTTCTTCCTCATCTCAGTCCTGAATGGCTTACCCCTTATTTTAGGCTGTGACTCCTAATTCTGGACAACCCTAACATCGGGAACATTCTTCCCACATCTAGCCTGTCCAGTCCCATCATGATTTTATATGCTTCTATGAGATTCCCTCTCATTCTTCTGTGCCGAATTTCGGAGGCATGGAGGCTGCGGGAAACGAATGCCATGGGCCTGCCTACCTGGTTGAGGGTGGCAGCCAGAGCGACGTCTGATGCAACGCTCTCGACTTGGAAAGAGAACGTCTCATCGACCGCGTGCATTGCGACCGTGGCGATGACGGCTTTGATACGGTTGAAGGCATGGTGAGCCTCGGCCGTCAGGGGGAAAGCGGTGGAGTGGATGAGTGGGTGGCCTTTGTCTGCATAGTTAGGAACTGTAGCTTGGGAAGAACCCCAGGCATCGTTTGAGGGCCTTAGGGCAGTGGGGGAGGGGGAGTTCCATGAGGGGGCGCATGCGATCGGGGTCGGGCTCTAGAACTCCATTTTGCACCACATAGCCGAGGATGGCTAAGCGGTTGGTGCTGAATACACACGTACGTTAGGTTGAGGAGTTTGGCGGTGTGGAGGAATTTTGAAAGGTTAGTGGCGTCGTCCTGTTGGTCATGGCCACAGGAGGTGATGTTATCCAGGTACGGGAAGGTGGCCCGCCGTCAGTACCGGTCAACCATTCGGTCCATCTCCCGTTGGAAGACTGAGACCCCATTAGTGACGCCGAAGGGAACCCTAAGGAAGTGGTAAAGGCGGCCGTCCGCTTTAAACGCAATGTACGGTCAGTCCACCTTGCAAATGGCGAGCTGGTGGTAGCCAGATTTCAGGTCCATTGTCGAGAAGACCCGGTACTGTGCAATCTGATTGACCATATCAGATATGCGTGGGAGGGGGTACACGTCGAGCTGCGTGTACCGATTGATGGTCTGACTGTAGTCAACGACCATCCTGTTTTTCTCCCCAGTTTTCACAACTACCACTTGGGCTCTCCAGGGACTGTTGCTGGCCTCGATGATACCTTCCCATAGCAGCCGCTGGACCTCAGACCTGAAGAAGGTCCTGTCCTGGGCGCTGTACCGTCTGCTCCTGGTGGTGACGGGTTTGAAATCCAGTTTGAGGTTTGCAAACAGAGAAGGCGGGTCAACCTTAAGGGTCGTGAGACCGCAAACAGTAAGGGGTGGTAAGGGCCCGCCAAATTTCAGAGTGAGACTTTGGAGGTTGCACTGGAAGTCCAGGCCGAGTAGCAAGGCAGCGCAGAGGTTAGGGAGGACGTAGAACCAGAAGCCGCTGAACTCTACGCCCTGAATGGTGAGGGTGGCGGTGCAGTACCCCCGGATCGCCGCGGAGTGGGATCCGGAGGCCAGGGAGATTCGTTGTGTGATGGGATGCACCGCGAGGGAGCAGCGCCTTACCGTATCGGGGTGGATGAAGCTCTCTGTGCTCCCAGAGTCAAGAAGGCATGATGTCTTGAGAAACGCTGGCGGATGTACGCCGACCCTATGCCCATAACAAAAGCGTCCCTGATTAGGAGTTCGGAATGTTCAACGGCCAAAACGGCCTGGCAATCGCAGTCCCTCGTCAGGGCATGCAGGGCACCCAGAAATCTTCCACAGACTCATTGGGGAGTTGATGCCATGTGGACAGGAGGTGCCTGGCGTAGAGTTTGTTGGTCTGCTGGGTGTAGTTCTCTTTCAGAAGTGCCATGGCCTCAGCGTAGGTGGGCGCGTTCCGGATGAGGGGAATGATATCGGAGCTCAGCCGTGTATACAGGATCTGGCGTTCCTGTGCCTCTGTGGGTTATTCTGTCGCAGATCCGATGGAGGCTTCAAAGCAAGCTAGCCAGTGGGCGAAGGCAGACTTGGCGTTGTCTGCTTGAGGGTGCAGCTGCAGGCGATCCGGCTTGATGCGGAGATCCATCGTTGTAAAATCTCTGCTTAATAAATTGATGCACTATCAATTACAATGAGACGAGAGTAGAGAGTAATCGAGGCTTTATTACGCAGAGATGTCTAGCCTCCTGCAGCTGCTGCCGAAATGGCTGCAGCTCGCTGAGCACACACATTTATACTCCGCCTACTGGGAGGGGCTAGCAGGCAGGGATCTACCCCCGTACCTATAGTACAGGAGCCTTACCATATGACATCTCGTATGTGATATATACAACAGTGGTGACTACCACATTCCCACTCTCTGCTCCCTGTCTGCCAACCAATTCTCTATCCACGTCAATATATTACCCCAATATCATGAGCTTTAATTTTGCTCACTAATCTCTTGTGTGGGACCTTGTCAAAAGCCTTTAGAAAGTCCAGATACACAACATCCACTGGTTCACCCTTGTCCACTCTACTGGTCACATCCTCAAAAAATTCCAGAGTATTTGTCAAGCATGATTTCCCTTTAGTGAATCCATGCTGGCTTGGATCGATCCTGTCCCCACTTTCGAAATGCTGAGTTATTTCATTCTTAATAATTGACTCCAGCATTTTCCCCACCACCGATATCGGGCTAACCGGTCTGTAATTCCCCGTTTTCTCTCTCCCTCCTTTTTTAAAAAGTGGGGTTACATTAGCTACCCTCCAATCCACTGGAATTCTTCCAAAGTCTATAGAATGCTGGAAAATGATCACCAATGTGTCCACTATTTCTACGGCCACTTCCTTAAGTATTCTGGGATGCAGAGCATCAGGCCCTGGGGACTTATCGGGCTTTAATCCCATCAATTTCCCCAATACAATTTCCTGGCTAAGAATGATTTCCTTCAGTTCCTCCTTCATGCTAGACCCTTTGACCCCTAGTATTTCTGGAAGATTATTTGTGTCCTCCTTCGTGAAGACATTTTCAAAGTATTTGTTCAACTGGTCTGTCATCCCTTTGTTGCCCATTATGAATTCACCTGATTTTAACTGTAAGGGAGCTACATTTTTTTTCACCAGTCTTTTTCTCTTCACATATCTATAGAAGCTTTTGCAGTCAGTTTTTATGTTTTAACATAAAAACATAGAACATACAGTGCAGAAGGAGGCCGTTCGACCCATCAAGTCTGCACCAGCCCACTTAAGCCCTCACTTCCACCCTATCCCCGTAACCCAATAACCCCTCCTAACCTTTTTGGTCACGAAGGGCAATTTATCATGGCCAATCCACATCTTTGGACTGTGGGAGGAAACCGGAGCACCCGGAGGAAACCCACGCAGACACGGGAGAATGTGTAGACTCCGCACAGACAGAGACCCTGCGGAGAATCGAACCTGGTGGGACCCAGGCGCTGTGAAGCCACAGTGCTATCCACTTGTGCTACCCTGCTGCCCCTTTCTGTAAGCTTACCCACGTATTCTATTTTCCCCCTCCGAATGAAATCTTTTGTCCTCCTCTGCTGAATGTTAAAGTTCTCCCAGTCCTCAGGCTTGCTGCTTTTTCTGGCTAATTTATATGCCTCCTCTTTGGCTTTGACACTATTCCTGATTTTCCTTGTTGGCTATGGTTGAGCCACATTCCCGTCTTGTTCTTGCGCCAATCAGGGATGTACAATTGTTGACACTCTTCCATGTGTTCTTTAAATGTCTGTCATTGCCTATCCACCATCAAACCCTTAAGTATCCTTTGCCAGCTAATCCTAGCCAATGCATATCTCATACCATCAAAATTAGCTTTCTTTAAATTCAGGACCCTAGTCTCAGACTTAGCTGTGTCACTCTCCATCTTAATGAAGAATTCTACCATATTATGGGCACTCTTCCCTAAAAGATCTTGCACCAAAATGTTGCTAACTAATCCTTTCTTATTGCACAATACCAGTCTAGGATGGCCTGCTCTCTAGTTGGTTCCTCAACATACAGGTCGTGAAAACCATCCCTTATATAATCAAGGAAATCCACCTCCATCGCATTGCTACCAGTTTGATTAGCCCAATTAATATGCAGATTGAAGTCACCCATAATATTTGCTGTACCCTTACTGCATGCACTTCTAATTTCCTGTTTGATACCATCCCCAACCTCACAACTCCTGTTTGGTGGTCCGTACACAAGTCCCACTAATGTTTTTGCCCTTTGGTGTTCTGCATCTCCACCCGTACAGATTCCACATTGTCTAGGCTAATGTCCTTCGTTAGTATTGTGCTAATCTCCTCTTTCACCAGCAACACTATCCCACCTATATTTCCTTTCCTTCTATCTTTCTTGAATACTGAATACCCCTGAATGTTGAGTTCCCATCCTTGGTCACACTGGAGTCCATCTCCTTGAGTGACAAGGCATTGACATGAGAGGTTACAGAACCCACTAACATTGCCATATCATTCAACCCTGTGCTTTTAACCAAAATTTCAGTGTCCTAAGCAGCAGCAGGCAATCCTATGTGGCTACATGGTAGCCAGCTGAGATCCAAACCCTGACCACAGCATCTTGGGCTGTCACCCACATTACCCACCTGTAAGGGCAACCTTACTTTGTAAGAGCTTTCACCTTTATTTCACAGACTCCTGGGTGTTGATAAAGACGTTCCTGTGTCTGTGGACCACAGTTTGAGAATCTGTTCTCTATGCTCACCTGCCAGTACTCGTGCATTACACATCTACAAGAGAAGTAGCCCGCCCTAACTTTCGTAGGTTATCAGGGAAGGTGAAGATTGTCATTCGTAGAGCAATCTGGGATTGTGGACCCACTGAGCTGTTGAGATTTGTGAGTACCTTGCCAGTTATAAAGTTGCATTTCCCCTTGGAAACTGTTCAATTACAGTGTGCTAGGATTTCAGTGGCAGTGCATGAAATAAGGCAGGTCAGAGTGTACTCTGACTGGCGTCACATACCAAGATACCAATAATGATCACCTTTCATTTGAGTCATTGAAGCACTAACAATCCTCCTGATCTGACTCTCCTGATGCACATGTCTTTTCCTGACCACATACCAGTTTGGAGTTGGAGGGATATCACTAGTAGTATTGAGCATGAGACATTAGGTGAGCCCCAGTGCCTGAGGAAGGTGGCAGAGTGGGAAATGGGTGAGGAAGTGGCAATTACTTCCCACCTGAGGAAAAGGCTGTCAATAGCTTCAGAGTCATGAGACACAGATCTTAAAAGAGGAATGGTCAAGGATATCATGCCTAGATATAGGTTCTGAGTTCAATCTCTGAGAATGTGCGTCAACAATTAATCAGGTGTGAAACGTGTCTAAAGTTCTCATTTGCAGCCGCATCAAGGGAAGGCTTTTCATTGTTCCAGATATCTATAGAGTGTATTGCACATGATTATAATCTGCAGAAGACAAAGCAGCAAACAACTGGTGACGTCTCCACGTCTGTGAAAGCACAAATTGCTGTACTATTGCTCGTTGGGAATAAAATAGATAGCACCCTGGCATCTGGACCATGACGACCAAGATACCTTTTAAAGACTGGCTGTCTTTGATAGCTGGCATTAGATCAGCCAGTCTGCATTCAGGGAGCCACATGAAATGGGCCCATTGAAATGGGTAGAGACAACATGCCGAAGGACACAATTCAGCGGGCTGCAGCACTGAGAAACACCCGGCTATTCAACGACACTGCCATTTGTTTTGACTTTGGGGAGATTTCCTCCACTGAGGCTGCATTTAGAGGGTTGTAATGCACAATAGGGCAAGAATTGCTCTCAATTCTCACTAGCAGAGTGTTGGACTATTTGCATATCCTGATCCAATTATCGAATTGCGCTGCCAATGGAAGTGCAAATTGCACGCTTTTCAATCACGGCGGCAACGCTTTGTCTCCCAATTGGAGAATTCTGGCCGATATTTTGTACAGAATTTGGTCAATTCTTCTCCATTCCTCTTTGTTGTGATTTCCCAATGGTATTGCTTGTTGGAATCTCGCGGACACATCCATGATTGTCAGCAAGTACTGATTTGCACTAAGTGAGGGGTCCTGCAAAATCAAATAGGACCCTAATAAAAGGTTCCTCAAATGCTGGAATAGGAATTAAAGGTACAGGTTTAGTTACTGCTTGAGGTTTTCCCATCACCTGACATGTATGGCATGTATGACAGAACTTGACTACATCTTTATGCTGTTCAGGCCGGTAAAAACATTTTTTGTATTTTAGCTTGGGTTTTCCTTATGATGAGACCATCAATTCACTCGAAACACGATTGGAAGTAAACTGTGGTTTTAATAGTCTTACAACTGAGCCTGCCTGCGACCAGAAGAACTGTGGGCACGCTCACATGGCTGCAGCACTTTATATTTCCGGTAGTGGGAGGGGCCATGGGTGGAGCCATGGGTGGAGCTCTGTACAAGCTCCTCATCTCCACCTATGGGCAGAGCCGCGCAACGGCTCACAGACAGAGCCCACAAGGACATAATACAATACAATACAGTGTGAATTACATTCACCACACCTTATTCCTAAATGCCCCACCTACTGGAACTTCATAAGCGACTCATAAAATCTCCTTTCAGTATCTATTACTACCTGATGCACCTTCTCTCCACTTTTCATTTTCCTGAACATGAGAAGGCCTTCATTTCCTCATTGATACATTATCCTTAAGGTAATAACATTCGGGACCATACTTTACCTCTGTTTCTGAGTAAGCTGTCTCGTATAACTACATAATTTTGGGTCTTTTGCTGGAGGTGTGTGCCCATTTCCAGGGGAATATCAATTGCACCTACATTCTCGGATGCACATAAATCCTCGCTGTCTTCGAGGGAGAGCAGCGGCTGGTGGGATGGCTCCTTGGTGACAGAGGGTACCCACTCAGGAGGTGGCTGATGTCGCCCGTGCGGCAGCCACAAATTCCCACTGAGATTCGATACAATGAGGTTCATGCATCTGCACGTGAGCTGGTCGTGTTGGCAATCAGCCTGCTAAAGATACAATTCCAGTGCCTGGCCAAGTTGGAGACAGCCCTCCAGTACATCCCTCAGAGGGAGTCCCACATCATTGTAGTGCACTGTGCTGGGCACAATCTGGATGAGGAAGACTGGAGGAGTGCCACATCTCAGATGAGGCGGAAGTTGAGGATGGCAGAAAGATGCAATCCAGGAGCAGGTGAAGTAAGGGCGTTGGGCAATGACCAGGGCCTGAATGGAACCCAGGGCTAGGGAAGCCCTTATTGCCTCTTATGTTGGGAACAACCAGGACTAGGGTGCCTAGATTTGTTCACTAAATGGCGTGAGACCAACGTCCTTACTTTGCCAGCAGGAGCTCATCGTCTTGATCGCTCCTTTCATGTGCAGGGTGCAAAATCAGTTTGAACAGATGATGCAGGAGAGTGCTGATGACTTGTGGTGAAGACGGAGCAATGATGCTCATACCTGCTGTGAATGTCTGACTCTTGTCTGACAGAACCCTGTGCAAGACCTGCCACTGAATAGGGTGATCTGATGCCCTGCCAACTTCTGCCACTGAAACTCATGGATTCCTAAAAGTGCCAGCACCATGCAGTTAATGCCCTGCACCATGCAGCTCATGTCCTCAGCCATGGAGGGCATGATTTGAACCATGGTGTAGACATCCCCCACCATGGAGTGCATATCCTGAGCCATGGTCTCCATTGTGGATGCCACCCTTGCATTGTTGGCCTTTTTGTGTCGGAGTGGCGGCACCATCTCCTTGGACAGAAGGTGATGGGACTCCTTGAGTTGGCCTTGAAGACTGAAGAGAGTGCTCACATCCCTTCCCGATATTCATGATTCTGCCTTAGTAGCCCAGGGACATATCACCGCACTGAGTTCCAGCAGAGTCCTGGGCTCCTGCTGAGTCCACTAGTGCTGGGATGCAAATCCGGAAGCCATTCAAAATCCCTTCCCATGCATATTTATGGGAATGATAGTGAATGACCTGGTGGTTGCCCCTCCCCCCCCCCCCCCGCCCCGCCCCCACACAGTGCAATTCCAACCCCCTCCCATAGGATTTTCTGGGTCACCCCTCCTCAACAATAGAAGGGAGACCAGAGACCCCCCCCCCCCCCCCCCACAGTAGCAGAGACACCCCACCAAACACTCTCCCATGAGAGGAAGCCCTATCGAATACCACCCCCCCCTCCCCCCAATTACAGATGCCCCCACTGGAGACCGGCAAATTACAGACCCCCACAAGAGACCCTCCAAATTACAGAAACCCCTGCCTGGAAGCCCCCATGAGTGAGATCAAAGATCTGAGGGGGTTTAAACCCAGCTGACTGGTTTTCTCGTTCCAGGAATTGACAGGTGCTGCTTCCTCTGCCTGAGCCAGCAGGTATGTTGTGCAGGTGAGTTTTAAAGCAGTGATCTTTTTCACTGCCTCTATCTAGACAATGCTCCAGCTTCCAGGCAAGAGTCTCCCTTATGTGGGAGTTACTGGTGGTGGTCTCTCTAATTGGGGGATCTCTGGTGGGGATCTTTGTATTTGGGGGTCGATGTGGGGGCCTCTTTTATGGGGGGCTTCCAGGCAAAGCTCTCTGTAATTGGAGGTGTCTCTGGGGGGGGGGGGGTCTGTCTTATGGAAGCTTCCAGGCTGAGGCAGGGGTCTCGTTTATGGGTGGGTGTGTGGTGGGAGTGGGATGTATTTGTTTTATGGGAGGAGTGTGGATCGCCAATGGACTTTGGGCAGTTCACCGCGAGGTCCACCACATCAGAGCCATGCTTATAAATACCTGAACCAATTCTCGCCCACATGCATCACGGTCCAGAGAACTGGAGAGTCACACAAGCTTGGAGAATATGATGCCCAGCCTGTTAATAGGATGCTGGCACGGGGCACAAACCTTGATGCCACTGCCAGCTGGGGACTGGAGCATCGGAACAAGGTTTTTATCCGATGCTGGATTCTCCGCCGCATCAGGAACTCCGCTACCGGCGGCACGAGGCTGAGTTTCGACCCCACTATTTCACTGCCCAAAATAAGTGCCTAATTTACAGAAACAAAACGGCAAAAACAGTGACAATTCAGGGCCATTCTATTTGCTAGGCATGATATTGCACAATAAAGCACACTATGCTGGATGAGTATACTGGATTGATACAATTTGCAATCGCCAGAGTGAGATGATTAATACAGGGGTGAATCAACAATGGGAGTTTGTTTCAATTCCTTTGATCTGAATAATAGACTTTCAGAATGACCTGTTTTGATGCTCAGTCTATTTAACTTGATGTACTTTCCTTATCCAGCAGAATTACTTTGTAAGTATTTATTTCTTACTTTTGAGATACAGTTTGCTTTAAAAGACCTCTGTACTAACCTGTCTATAAAAAAAACTCCACAGTCAAGTGAATAAACAGAACTTGGGACTAAATTTCCATTGTATTTCACTCATCTCCCACTATAGCTCTTCTAAAAGGCCAGTGAAACCGAAAAAGACGACAAGGTTTTTTGCACCGATCTCCATTATTTCTGTGAGTTCCTTCCTGCCTTGAATGGAATCGCGCCTCAGTCCACCCTTGCAAGTAAAATAACAGCTCGAGGCAGAGCCGGGGATGGGAAATCCCCCCAACCCAAGCTTTCGGTTTTAAGCCAGAAAGTTTACATTTTAACTAAATATTTGAAATTCTCCTTCAGTAGTCTGACTGGATTATGGCAACCTCACCAACAGGCATCACCATGTCAGGTAGAAACGGACACAAGGACACCAAAGATGCTGGATTTGTGGCACAATTGGGTTTGGGATCTGAGGAATTTCAGGACCAGTTTCCTTAAGGTTCCCACTCAGAACACAATTACAACTCTAGATCTATTTTTTTACAACAACTTAATTGGAATTGATATTCAACACAATGCTAATTCCTCTCTCATTATGTGAGGACTTTTGTTAAGTTTCAGCTGATAATATAACAATGTTGATTTCTTCTCAATATTTCTTACCCATTCTCAATGCAAAATTCAACTTTGAGGCAGGTTCATACTTCCAATGCATTGGTACTTAATCCTGTCATAACTTACATATTGAATAGTTTATCCCTGTACCGCCCGAGCATGTAATAGCGCTTAATTTAGATTTATATTGTTGAACCATTTCAGCTTCATAGCTGCAATTTTATTTCCCCCCAGGTATGGGATGGAAGAAGACAGGGCAGTAAAATGGTTGCCATGGCAGTGACACTGTGAACGGTCCCTACCCACCTCCGCCCACCCTGCTGCTATTTCACCAGTGACAGGGAAGCGTCGGGCAGCCTGTTCACCCATGGGCCAATTTAGGCGCTTAAGTGGTCAATTATGGTTCAATATATTTGGGCGATGTACCTTTCTTAGCTCAATAGAAACATAGAAGATAGGAGCAGGAGGAGGCCATTCGGCCCTTGGAGCCTGCTCCGCCATTCGTCATGATCATGGCTGATTGTCCAACTCAATAGCCTAATCCTGCTTTCTCCCCATAACCCTTGATCCCATTTGCCTCAAGTGCCATATCTAGCCACCTCTTGAATGTATTCAGTGTCTTAGCCTCAATGACTTCCTGGTATATTTTAAATAACAACTTATCTAAAATATATATGTTACTCTTGAATCCACCAGGATGATAAAATGACCCAATAATCGTCTTGTTGAAAGATGAACTATTTAATGAATAATAAAAGAATGAACTGTGAGTTCTTTTACTCAACACTAAACTAACATTAAATAAATAAAGTACAATACAGATAACTATATAACTATACACTATTATAATAAACTAGTTTTAACTTCTCTCACTCTAGCTATTCTATGTCTTGCTTGTTCACTGTTCTGAATCATCTGCATCATTATCTGACTTAGAAAAGGCGGAATCCAGTTTTTATAGTATCTGAATGTGAAACATCTAGTGTTGAAATGACTGTACTACATTTACATACATTGATCATGTATATTGATATATGAATATCACTACACTTCTGTGGTGAATTCCACGGGCTCACCACTCTTTGGATGAAGAAATGTGTCTGATACAAGAATGGATTTCAGACAAGAAGGCCAACACTCTGTGAAGTCATGGAATTGAGGGAGATAAAGAGGTGTCCTTCACACCACACCACACCATTCTCCTCCAACAGTTCTCCATTATTGTTAAGCTGAGTGGGACGGCATTCTCTTGGTTCCACTCTTATCTAGCCAATCATAACCAGAGAATCAATTGAAATGGCTTATCTTCCCGCTCTTGCACTGTTACCACTTGTGTCCCCCCAAGGATACATCCTTAGCTTCCTGCGCTGTCCCTTTGCCACATCTTCCAAAAGCACAGCGTCAATCTTCAAATATACATTGATGACACCCAGCTCTGCCTCATCGCCACCTCTCTTGATTCCTCCACTGTCTCTTAAATTTTCAAAATGAATTATCCAACAACAATAAGGGATGAGCAAAAACTTTGTCCAACTAAATATTGGGAAGCCTGAAATCATTGTCTTTGGTCCCCACCACAAACACCCCCTTGCCTCAGCCCATTTGCTGCTGAAACTCTCAAGAGTGAAATTCATCTTTCTGTTCTTTCGCGTTGATCTTTTCACTCTCACTTGTTACTACTTATGGTTTCAGCAGGTTTTTACTATTGGTTGAGTAGTTTGGATAGGCCGTGACAGTCTCTAGACTGGTGAACATTCCATGTCTTCAGTTGATGTGTTTCTCCACTCGAGGATTGCCTTGTATACATCTGTGCTAGATTTACTTGATTTCCTGATCATCCTATTGCCGATTTTCACTGCAGCCTGTCTTTCCATTCGACTGGGGATAGTGCAGAGGTGATATGTGGTGTTGAATTTCCTACTCCGTTGTGAATCAGCTGAAACTTTCACCAGTGAACTGAGGACCATTGTCACTCATCAGTGTCTGGAATGCTGTACTGACTGAAGTGGCATTTCAAGCATTCTAATATTTTGCGAAATCAACTGGTCTTACTCCCTATAGTCAGAACAGTAGTCTACAGTGACAAGGAGCCCGATCTTCTGGCCGCGCTGTGCCAGATAAGCACCTCACCATGGCAGCGCATGGCCAGTGAAAGCGGGATACTCAACTCGTGGGATCCACCCGGCTGGCAACGCCTCGCGAGATTCAACGCAATCTCGAGTGACGTTGTAGGAGAATCCCGGCCAAAATAGGCAGGATCAGTTTTTGGCAAATCTCATGTTAGAGAGATGCAACAAACCTTATTCTAATGTACAGATTTCCAAAGTACCTGAGGCTTTGGGATTCAATCCCTTCCCACAAACGGGGACCAGACGGAACGGCACTCATGGGGATCGGAGTACCCCAGGTGCATGCCCTTAGGGCAGGCTGGTGCCTGGAACTGCTGGTGCCACCTGGATACTCTGGCAGTGCCAATGCCACTCTGGCAGTGCCACCTGGGTGCCAGCCTGGCACTACCAAGGTGCTCAGATGGCACTGTCAGCTGGCAGGGGCACCGCCACAGAGCCATGTTGGCACTGCCAAGGTGCCAAGCTGACAATTTTTGCACATGCGCAATTGGGGTGTTGGGGAGAGGGTGCAGTAGGGTGCAGGAGACCCTCCCATGCTGTGTTCGGGCTGGGGGGAGGTCAGGGACTTTTTTGTGGGCCTCGGAGATCAGGATGCTCCAACTCTCGCTACAGCGGAGCTCCCTGTTATAAAGAAACGGGGCTATTGTTCAGCCTCGTCCATGCATTCCCCAATTAGGCTCCTTATTCAATGCCGAGAAGCACGCAGCTAAACGCACTTACTCAGGGACTTTGTTCCCTTTTGGGAAGATCACGGCCAAGTTCTTTTTAAAATTTAGAGTAACCAATTTCTTTTTCAATTTAAGGGCAATTTAGCGTGGCCAATTCATCTACCCTGCACATCCTTTTGGGTTGTGGGAGTGAGACCCACTCAGAAACGGGAAGAATGTGCAAACTCCACACAGACAGTGGCCCGGGGCCGGGATCAAACCCAGATCCTCAGCGCCGTGAGGCAGCAATGCTAACCACTGCGCCCCCCCCCCTCCCCCGTGCTGCCCCTACAGTGACAAGATGATCAGTTCCTGTCAAAGTGAAACGGTCTCCTTCCAGCTACATCCATGGTCTGTCTGGGATGTTATGTGTTGTCAATGTCTCTCCAGCTTGTTCAGCTTGGTACTCGTTACACGTACTGCATTGGCTAATGTGGTCTTTAATTGCATTGCTCAAAGTTGGCCAGTAAAGCACTTTGTGATGTACCTGTCTTAGCTGAGTATCATGGCACCCCGATGACACCCAGGCAGCTTGGCACTGCCACCCTGGCAGGGGCACCTCTAGTTTTCCCACTTACCAGCTTGCCTGTGCTAAAGATTGAGCCGAGGTGGGATGAAGGGAGCTTGAGGAACCCCTAATCCGTAAATTGGGGCATTGGGGGGAATCTGGAGTTCATGGTGGGGGCTTGAGAGATCAGGGCAGCATTTTAAAAATGGTGCCCAGTGAGCTGATCTTGGGGTCATTTGCAATGTTACCAATGCTGCAGGCTCCGATTAAAAACCCTGATATTCACGTCCAAAATGGGACTCTAACTTTTTTTTGTTAAATAGTGCCCACTGTCTCTGCTGGGTTGATAACTTCCAAAGTATGTTGAGCTGCTGATTCATCTTGAATCTGGAAGCTTTCACATTCTGTTGCAGCTTACCTGAATTTTTTCATGGGAAACACTGCTCTCGACAGTAGTTATGCGATGTACATCTGGTTCTCTTGCTAGTATGTCATGTCCAAATGAAAACTTTGTAAACAAACTAAGATTCTTTGCAGTCGCTTTGGAGCAGATAGTAACAGTTTGCAAAAAATACTTTGAAGCAGTTTGTAGTTGGACTCCATTTTTTAAATTCAATATTTTAATTAAATTTCATAAACAAACGTTAACCACATTATCAACAAACCAACAACCAAAAAATAGAAATACAGAGTCCAATATATAAATTTTCCCTTGTGATTGTAGCAACAAATTAACCTCGGGGGAGGTGGTGGAGTAGTGGTATTGTCACTGAACTAGTAATCTCGAAATCCAGAGTACTCTGGGATCCCATGTTCAAATCTTGCCACTGCAGGGTCTGATGAAAGGATAAGGCCATGCAAATCTGAAATAGATCCCCTGTCATGTTGTACAAAGGACAAGACCCTCCCCAGCAAGGGAGAAAAAAGCTGACGAGAGAAATCTCAAATTTACAAATAATGAAAAAGGTTCAAACTGGGCAAGTGAAATTTGTCGGTGAGCTTTTCAAAGCTAGAAAATCCCCCCTCTAAGTAAGAATAGATTACCCAAAATGCAGAAGCCCCCTTGCCCCCCAAGACCTGAATGCTAGATCCATGCTTGAAGGCAAAAAGAAGTGGGAGGTGGGTTACCACAAATCAGGGCCAAAGGCGACAGGGAGAGAGGGTTCAAATGGTGCTGAAATTGTTCCAAATCCTGAGGGAGGAAATCTCCACAGGATTCAAGGAAAAACCTATGGGGGAGAAGGGCAGCAGTGCAGTAATTATGGTGTGAAGTGCTGAGGTGGTGGTGCACGATCAAGCCTCCATTTTGCCTCAGATCGAATCAGGGTCGCTAAGCCATTGCAGGGTTTTCTGTATTTTGGCAACTCAATAATAAAACAGAAGATTCGGGAGGGTCAAACCTCCTGATCTCCTGTCTCTTTGAAGCAGAGAGCTGCAGATCTGCCCGCCCAAATAAAAGCCAAAATCAATTTGTGGACCATAATAAAAAATGATTTGGGCAAATAAAATGGGAATACATTGAAAGAGAAAGAGAAATCCATGAAACACGTTTGTTTTAATTGCTTGGATCCTACCTGCCAGGGATAAAGGAAGGATACTCCACCTCTGCAGATCTGCTTTAATATGACTGCTGAAGCTTGAGTAATTCTATTTGTGAAGTAATGCCCAGTTATGGGCTACATGGGCCCTCAAGTAACGGAAACTAGTGTTAGGGAGGCAAAAAGGTAATAAACTATGTTGAGCTCCTCTAGCAGGTAGATTCACTGGAAAACACTCATTCTTACTTACATTTAGTCTGTAACCAGAGAAGGCACCCAATGTAGTGAATACCTTTGTTATGATATCCATGGAGGGAGCCAGGTCTGTAATGTACAGAAATAGGTCATCTGCATAAAGCGATACCTGATGCTTCACTCCGTCCCGATAAATACCACTCACCGATCAGATGCGCTCAACGCTATTGGGAGAGGCTCTATAGCGAAGGCAAAGAGTAGTGGGGAGTGAGGACAGCCCACGCATGGTGGTTCCCCCAGCGCAAGGCCTCAGTCGCAGAAAGCGATGAGCCCAGCCCAGCTCAGCGGGGACGCAAACACACCCTCACCCATCACTTTATATGACAGACTAGAAAAGTAATCAGTAGGGTGTTATCCTCTATCCCCTCTGGTAAACCCACAATGCGGCCATTTTGCCTTCACCGGGTCGCTTATTTTAACCCTCAGATTTTTATTAGTCTCGATTACTGAGAACAAGTCGGCTTTTAAGCATGTGAGCGGATCACTATGGTCCAGTAGGGCTGTTTCAATGCTTTTCACTTTGGCACTATGTGCTTCATCAATTCATCATTTTATTCATTTTTTTCTAATTTTACATTCATGTTTGCCAGAGCTTCATCAAAAGATTTTTTGCATTCTGCCACCAAACATTGCTGATGTTTTTCTCTTTTTTAATAAATTTAGAGTATCCATTTTTTTTCCCCCAACTAAGGGGCAATTTAGTGTGGCCAATCTACCAATCCACCTCCCCTACACATCTTTGGGTTGTGGGGGTGAGACCTATGCAGACACGGGGAGAATGTGCAAACTCCCCACGGACAGTGACCCAGGGTCGGGATTGCACCTGGGACCTCGGTGCTAACCACTGCGCTACTGTGCCACCCGGCGATGTTTTTCTAATTCCATCGCCACTGTACGGCCGATATCGGTCGGGGGTGGAGAACCTTACCCCGCTATTTTACTTAGTACCGAGACCTGCGCCGCCTCAGAGTCTGATTATGGCCTGAATACTTCTTACTTTGAACTCTTTTTGGCATTTTTATAAGATAAGTGCCTTCCTACGCTGAGTTGTTGGGCGGGATCCTCCATTGGCCGACGCCAAAATCGGGAACGGCGATTGGGTGGAAATAGCTTTCGATGCCAAAATTGCGGCAGGCGCCGATTTGATGCCAAATCGCGACTTCCCGTCACCTCAAAAACGGCGTCAACGCGAAGTGAGTGGGTGGGTGTGTGTGTGGCAGTGAGAGAGTGAGTGGGGGAGGGGGGGGGGTGGAGGTGATTGAGTGAATATTTACCTTACACCCAGTCTCAGGTTTCTCACCCACTCGCACCACTACACATCAACACATCCAAACAAAGTGGGTGAGGGCGAGTGAGTGTGCACCCTGAGACTGGGAGTGAGGCTGTCACACACATTCCGACCCTCTCTCACTTTGCTCATTTTTAATAAATTCTCTTTTCTGACTTAACTTATTGTTTTGACACTGCTTCATTTTTGCTCAGCCAACTGTTTCTTTTATTAACACCACAACTTTAAAGTGGTGCGGTTTAATGTACCAAACTTTACCTTTCTGAAATGTTCTTATCGGCCCTTTGAGTGGTGTAAGTGTAGCGGGGTGAGGTGGAGACTCTGAGTCCAGGGGAGAGAAATGGGAAGAGAAGTCACTGGAGGAGGGAGTGACGAACAAGATATGGAAGATTGTGAGTAAAGAAAGATAAAGGGTGGGGGGGGGGTGGTGTTGAGGGAAGAGATTGTGTCAGGCTAACTTAGGGGATCTCTATTAATGCTGAATATTTCAAGTACTGTCTGTTTACTTTCCAGATTTCCAGCACCTACAGTATTTTGCTTTGAAATGAATGTGAGTGCACTGTTTGTACTCAGCACTGTTCATGTCCTTGGTCAATAAATTCATGCAGGAGGTTAGATAATGGTGTATGATGTATTCCTGTGACAGTAATGTGTTGGCTGCGAGATCTTGCTGCAGTCACATTGATCTTTAGCACGTAATGTCATACCTGTGATTTGTAGGGAATGCAAGTTTGTTTTGTGAGGAGTGAGAGACATTTGTTTTTAATAAATATCTTTATTCTCCTACTTTTTCACATTTTCATCATATTTACAACAACAAATAATTAACAAGAACAACAAATACAATGGCAATCCCCTCGCCAACAATCCCCTCATCCCACCCACCCTCAAACAGCTCCCAACATTTTGAATACAAAACACCAATGAAAAAGAATCATCATTAACTTATACATCCGAAACCCCCCCAACACCCCCGCCCTAATGTTCGATGTCATCAATTCGTGAAAATGCATGATTAACAAGGCCTATCAGTTGTAAAACCCTTCCATCCTCCCCCCTCAACTCAAACTTTACTTTCTCGAGTGTTAGGAACTCCAGCAGGTACCCCCCACCACGCCGAGGCACAGGGCGGAGAAGCCAACTTCCACCCCAACAAAATCTGCCTTTGGGCAATCAGCAAGGCGAAGGCTAAGGCATCTGCCTTCGCACCCGCTTCCAACCCCGGCCGATCCGACACCCCGAATATGGCTTCTAAGGGACCTGATTCGAGTCTCACATGCACCACCCTTGAGATTACCCTAAAGACCTCCCTCCAATACCCCTCCAGTTTTAGGCAGGACCAAAACATATAAACGTGATTTGCGGGACCCACCCCACAGCGTTCACAAACATCCTCCACCCCCTCAAAAAGTCGGCACATTCTTGCGCCCTATACGCCACCTTCAACTGTATCAACCCCAACCTCGCGCACGTATTTGAGGCATTCACCCTCCGAAGCACCTCACACCACAACCCCTCCTCCATGCCCTCCCCCAACTCTTCCTCCCACTTTGCCTTAATCCCATCCAGTGATACCTTATCTTCTCCCAGAATAACCCAATAAATCGCTGTCACCACCCATTTCACCAATCCCCCGCCGTTAATGTCTCTTCCAACAGTGTGGGGGCCGGAAATCTCTGTACCTCCTTCCTGGCAAAATTTCAGACCTGCATATATCTAAACATCCCCCTCCTGCCCCAACCCATATTTCTCCCCCAGCTCGAACACCTTTGCAAACTGGCCTCCCAGAAATAAATCCTTTAATACCCTAACTCCCCTCTCCTCCCATCTCCAAAATTTCCCATCCCGCCTCCCAGGTTCAAATTTATGATTCCCTCAAATCGGCATTTCTCTTGAACCCGCCCACAAACTAAAGTGCTGGCGAAACTGCCTCCAGATCCTGAGCGTCGCCATGACCACCGGACTCCCTGAGTATTTCCCTGGGGCCATCAGGAACGGCGCTATTGCCAACACCTCAACCCCAGCCCCCTGCATAGATTCTTCTCTATTCTAGCCCACTGGGAGTCCCCCTCCCCCTCTCACCCAGCCCCGCACTAAATTCGGGAGACCCAACCCCTCTGACTGCCGTCCTCTCTGCAACAGCACCTTCCTAATCCTGGCCACCTTCCCCATCAAATAATTGAAGTAATCATCTTCTCTACTTCCTTAAAAAAACACCTTTGATTAAAAGATTGGCAGGCACTGAAAAATGGACAAAAACCGCGGCAATACATTCATCTTAATTGCCTGCACCCGAACTGCCAACGATAGGGGAAGATAATCCCATCTTGCCAAATCCGCTTTCACCCTCCCCACCAAACTAGTGATGTTATATCTCCGGAGCTCCCCCCAATCCCGTGCCACCTGCTCCCCCAGATATCTAAAATGCGTTACCGCCCGACGGAATGACAGCACCGCCCCCCCCACCCCTGATCCCATCCCTGGCCGGGGCACCACAAAGTATTCTCTTTTGTTCAAATCTATTTTACAGTTGAGAGACATTTAACAGAAGGATATCTGTAGGGCGTGATTTAACCACCACAGGGCACCTGGCGCGGATCTGGGCATGCCGGTTAATTAGCGGGAAAGGCCAAAACCGAGATTCAGTTTGATATTGAACCGGCGTGTTTCCAATGGCGAGTTTTGTGTCACGCCCGGGAATTAACTGGCTCCCCAGTGAGAAATTACACGGGTGTCGTTTAGCACTCCTTTTTAAAAATGTGAAGCTGGCGCAATAGCTACTGAGGGGAAATGAGGAGGTGAGTAGCCATTTCCATTTTCTGGCATGCAGCTCAAGGGCACTGGAGCTATTGCCCCAGTGCTCGGGAGGGGGCCTTGGAGGTTGGTACAGAGTAGGCGGGCAAGGGGGCAGTGGGGCGCCCCCTGCGGGGAAGAGACACAGCAGGGGGTTGGGCTTGGTCAGGGGCCTGAAGCGTTCCAGTTAGGGGGTTATCTCTTGGTCGGGGGGGGGGGGAGAGCTTGGGGTAAGGGGCTTTTCGTCTATGAGGCCTTCAAGCCTTCTTTAAATATCGTGGATACCCATAACAAGGGCAACTACAGCTGCTGCCTGTCTGTCCTGCCAAACACTTCCAGGACAGAGCCCTGCTCTTGGTTCTATGCTGAAGATGACTTTAACTCCCTTTGACCGTGAGCAGCCTCCAGCTTCACAGCTGAAGGCTATTGCTCATGAGGAATTGACCTTGTTAATCGTGAGAGTACATCAGACGTCTGGTGGAGACCATGGTGTGAGTGATCGCACATTTGATAGCTCCCATTCATGGTGGACCTTTTGAACCTTTTCCCCTGATTTATGGTGGATTTGATCGATAAAACAAGTGTATGGATTCGTGGGCCAGAAGTGGTCTGAAAAGACGAGAACGTTGGTCAGGTACGGGAGTGCAGCCTGCGACACAGGGGAATATAGCGGAAGGTCAGGGACTGAAACTGCCGGCCCAGTGGTTGACGGAGCAACTTGTGGCCTTTCTCCATGAGTAATTTGCTCAGCAGAGAAAAGAATATCTGGAAGACTTGGCCAGGGTGGTGGATGGTAAAGGCGGGGATTGATCGTATGGAACAGAGATTGGAAACCCAGGGCCAGGCGATCCAGAAGGTGGAAGAGGCGGTGGCTGAGCACACCGATCAGCTAGCCACGATGGTGGTGGAGGTAGGACTGATGAAGGACCACCAGAAGAGGCTCCAAGTTGAAGTGGAGGACCTGGAACAAAGATCGCATAGACAGAATCTGCGGATTGTCGGCCTGCCGGAGGGCAGCGAGGGATCAGATGCAGGTGCATATGTGGCGCGCATGTTTGAGAAGTTGCTGGGAGAAGATGCATTTGTTTGGCCTTTGAAATGAAATGAAATGAAAATCGCTTATTGTCACAAGTAGGCCTCAAATGAAGTTACTGTGAAAAGCCCCTAGTCACCACATTCTGGCGCCTGTTCGGGGAGGCTGGTTTGGGAATCGAACCGTGCTGCTGGCCTGCTTGGTCTGCTTTCAAAGCCTATGAACCGCCGAGGGCGATGGTGGTACAAATGCACCGGTTCCTAGACAAGGAACAGATCTTGAGGTGGGCCAGGCAGACGAGAATCCCTCTACTCCGCCAATCCCTCCTTTCCCCAATCTCCCCTCCCCATTCCCTCCTTCCCACCCAAACCCCTCGCCCAATTCCTCCTTCCCCACAATCTCGCTATGCCACCCATCCATCCTTTCCCCCAATCGCCCCTCCCTCATTCCCCTCCTTTCCACCAATTCCCCCCCTCATCCCCCTCCTTCCTACCCAATCCTCCCTTCATCAATTCCTCCTTCCCACCAATCCTCCCCCAATCCCCTCCTTCCCACCTATTTCCCTTCTTCCTCCGCCACCTCCATTCCTCGGCCCTTCCACATTGCCACTGCCCCCTTTCCCGCCTACTCTGTACCAACCTCCGAGTCTGTGTAACATCACCCCAGGGTGATGGGTCTGTGTTGGCACTGCCAGCAGGTCAATATACAGACAGGAGAATGATGATAATTCACTGTGAGGTTAGCTCTGGTATTCCTCAGTAATGGAAAATTCTTTTTTTTTTCAAATTTAAAGTACCAATTCATTTTTTTCCGATTAAGGGGGAATTTAGCGTGGTTAATCCACCTAGCCTGCACATCTTTGTGTTGTGGGGACAAAACCCACGCAAACACGGGGAGAATGTGCAAACTCCACACGGCCAGTGACCCAGAGCCGGGATCGAACCTGGGACCTAGGCGCTGTGAGGTGGCTGTGCTAACCACGGTGCCACCGTGCTGCCCATTAATGGCAAATGCTGACAACTTGCTCACACCCATCCTCTGAATGGGATCTGCACCCGGGGTGTTTGACCTTGGACCACAATGCCCAGGAACGGGGGTGTGGGGAGCGGAGGGCAACAGGGGGAGGGGGTGCAGGCACACTGTGCCAAATCAATGACCCTCTCTTTCCTTGATCTTTCGTGGTCTGCTGCTGTGTTTAGGTGTGTCCCCAGGGTGCACACCAGAGTTGGAGGTGATCTGCTGCTTTCCGTGCCCTGAGGATTTGATGCCCTTGGTGGGCATTCCCTGGAGGGCCTGGAGCTGGCGGGCCCCGGAAAGCCTACTGGTGTCCCTGGCATCGCCGTGCCACCCTGTTCTGTCTGCTACCCTTGAAATGCCCTGGTATCAGGAGGGGGTATTCGGAAGAACTGGATACCACCATCGTCTCCTTGATTGCAGGTCCCGGATTGGTCTCCAGAACTTTCTTCTCGGTGACGGTGTCCACAGGGCCCTGAGGGACTCCATGGGATGGAGGAGCAGCTGATGTGAGGTCCAGAGGCCTCCTAAGTCTTCTGGCTTCTTGACTTCTCCCGATTGTTTGCACCATGGTGTCGAGACCCTCAGCAATGTTTCTCAGTGACAAGCCATGCTCTGCAGTGCCCCAGCAATGTCCTTCTGTGTCTGGGACACATCCCTCAATGAGATGATGTCGAGGCCCTCAGCCACGGTCATCATAGACTGAGCCATGCTTTGGGCATCACCATGTTGTGCTCCAGGCTCTCCACTACGGTTGACACCCCAGCAGTGTTGGCTTAGTGCCACGCATTGTTGGTGTCATGACCTGCCCTCGAGCCTTTGCGATTCCTCCAATCGGCTATACGCTCGCTGGAATGTCGCTGACATCCCCTCGTGAATGTCACGGCTGTGTCCAATCAGCCTCATCAGCTCTGGTAGAACCTTGTCCAGAGGTTCAGCATCTAACTGGGACCCAACTGAGTCCTGGGTCCGACAGACCTCTGACTGCTCACCAGATTGTGCCCCATTAGCCTGTCCACTAATGTCGCCCACCGAGGTCTCTGTCTCTGCGCTGGTGGAAGGTGGTTGTGATAGTTGTGATGAGCTCTCCTCCGAGGTGGTCTCTTGGGTGGTAGAGGGGGAACGACTCCAGTTAGCACAGCCCCATCAGATGGAGATCCTGAGAGAAAATGGACATGTGGTCAGTGAGAGGGAAGGGTCATTTTGTCTGACTCACATGAGACTGGTCATCTCAGTGAAGGGGCAATGGATCCTCACCCCTGCAGCGCAGGCCAACCTCGCTGTCGGTGCCTGCTCTCTCCTTGGTCAACCCCGTGGTCTCCAGGGCGGTTCCTCATAGGAGGTGGGGACTCGGATCTCTGATACTCCTCCAACCGCCTTGGCCCTTTCCCGCTTATTGTGGGCTATCACACTTGATGGGTCAAGGGGGATCTTTGGTAACATACAATATAATAATAATCTTTATTAGTGTCACAGGTAGGCTTACATTAACACTGCAATGAAGTTACTGTGAAAATCCCCGAGTCGCCACACTCCGGCGCCTATTCGGGTACACTGAGGGAGAATTCAGAATGCCCAATTTCCCCTAACAGCACGTCTTTGCGGACTTTTAGGAGGAAACCGGAACACCGGGAGGAAAACCACGCAGAGTAGGAGAGAACATGCTGACTCCGCAGACAGTGACCCAAGTCGCAAATCGAACCCGGGTCCCTGGTGCTGCGAAGCGATAGTGCTAACCACTGTGCTTCCGTGCACAATCATGAGACTGTTTGAAAGATGTGATGCAGCAACACTCTTGCTTTAATTCTCTACATTAGTTCAGGTTCCATTTCCTTTCGCTGGACCACCCGAACCTTGCTGTTTACTTGTTGTTTGTGGTCTTGTCAACAATCTATGTTGCAATTCTGCTGTGAGCAGGAAACAACGACATTACATTTTCCACTGCACGTAGAAAGTAAATGATCGATCATTTTGTACAAAACCCCAAATTTATCCCCCTTTTGCTTTTCCGATGGAAACGCTTTGACATAATGGCTCCGATTTTTGAGGTTGTTCGTTCAGTTCGTTTACCGAAGGATATCAGCAATGAATTACTTTTCCACTTACCCACTGACTTTCTATGGACTTTTGGAAGGGAATTTGTGGTGCTTCAAAATCCATTTTGGTGTGGCAGCCTCTGCTTGAGATCAGGGACCAGCAAATGTGTATTTTCATAAATAATTAGAATTGAGAACTTTTTAATGTCTTAAAGGGAAGCTGTGAGTTAAAAGAGTTAATTCAAGACCCAATCCTCCATTTAGTTTATTGCGTGTGGTGCTAAAAACTTTTTAATGTCTTAAAGGGAAGCTGTGAGTTAAAAGAGTTAATTCAAGACCTAATCCTCCATTTAGTGTATTGCGTGTGGTGCTAAAACCGTAAATAAAATGCTGGTTTTGAATTGTTAAACACTTTCTTCCTGTGATATACCATTAAAACAACATTAATGTTTAAAACTCCAAAATGTGGTCAGTTTTGGTTAGAGTGTGTTTCACAAGAGTGTGGTAGCTGAATGACATTCCAAGCCAATTAGCAAAAGCAAAATCAAACTGGTCCACATGATGGCAGTAGAGCTCCCTTCTGGCTGAGGAAACCAACCTTTATTACCGATTCCAGCGCACTGGCCAGCTGAATGAATGCATTAATGTTACATTTTAAATGAAAAAAATCAATTAAAGTTTTATTGCCATATTTGGACCCGGCATAATACAAGGCTTAACTTCCAAATAGCACAATGTTTTTCATGCAATGGGGTTTTTCCCAGGAAATGATAACACTCGCTATGTTATTCATTTTACCTTCAGTGTCTGGTAGCTGACTCATTTTGATTACACATTTCATTTTTTTCTATCTTGTTTATATTTGTGAGAAGTTCTGGCACGAACCAGATTAACTTGTTTTTGGTTTCTCATAGAAATAATTCCAAGTTTAGAAAAATATTTCACTGCCTATATTCTTTTTTTTTCAAATTTAGAGCGCCCAATTCATTTTTCCAATTAAGGGGCAATTTAAGCGTGGCCAATCCACCTACCCTGCACATTTTTGGGTTGTGGGGGCGAAACCCACGTAAACACTGGGAGAATGTGCAAACTCCACACAGACAGTGACCCAGAGGCGGGATCGAACCTGGGACCTCGGCGCCGTGAGGCAGCAGTGATAGCCACTGCGCCACCCCACTGTCTATATTCTGTGGCTCCGAGGAATGGAAATTAATTTGCCCTTTGTTGTTTTTAGTAGTCGTGCCTTCAGCTGCCTAGGACTGAAGCTCTTGAATTCCCTCCCTAAACCTCTCTGCCTTTATTTCTTTAAGAGGCTCCTTAAAACTTACCACTTTGACCAATATTTTGGTCACCTGCCCTATGTCAATCTGTGTCTAATCACAGTCCTATGAAAAGCCTTGCAATGTTTTACAATGTTAAAAACACTATCTAAATTAATGTTGTTGTTGCCTGTTATTCAAATCAATCATTCTTATTGTGGAATTATTAATGGCATTTTTGACCCCAGCTGCACCACTGAAACCAGGTGGGTGTATAGTTAAAATTGGCCAGCACATACAGCGGTTCTGGAGATGCTGAGAGATGACTTGCAATTATTTTAACCTGCTTCTTCGAAGAGGTGGCATAGAAACATGCCCTCTGTTGGAGTGATTTTAACACACATTTGGTAGATCCCAATGACACCATTTTCTGTCATTAGATAACCTTGGTAATGTGAAGGAATGGGTGTCCTAGTGCATGAATCATAAAAAGCTAGTATACAGGTACATCAAGTAATTAGGAAAGTTAATAGAAATTATCCTTTATTGTGAGGGGAATTGGTTACAAAATTAGGGAGGTTATCCTTCAGTTGTACAGGGCATTGGTGAGACCACATTTGGAGTATTGTATACAGTATTGGTCTCCTTATGTAATGAAAGATATAAATGCATTAGAAGCCGTTCAGAGAAGGTCAACTGGACTAATACCAGGAATGGGCGGCTTGTCTAATGAGGGAAGGTTGGAGAGGTTAGGTTTGTATCCACCAGATTTTAGAAGAGTTAGAGACAACTTGATGAAAACCATTAATATCCTGAAGGGTATTGACAGGATGGACGTTTGTTTTGGATTGGTTTATTGTCACGTGTACTGAGGTACAGTGAAAAGTATTGTTCTGCATGCAACTCAAACAGATCATTCCATATATGAAAAGAAAATACATAATAGGGTAAACACAAAATACACAATGTAAATACATAGGCATTGAGTGAAGCATACAGGTGTGTAGTACTACTCAGTAGAGAAGATGTGTGAAGAGATAGATCAGTCCATAAGTCCATCAGTCCATGAGAGGGTCGTTTTCTCTTATGGGAGATGGAGAACAAGAGGTGACTGTTTAAGAATAAGGGGTCTCTCATTTAAGATGAGAAGAATTTTTTTCTCTGAGGATTATGAGTCTTTGGAACTCTCTCCCTCAAAAGGTAGTGGAAGCAGAGCCTTTATTTTTAAGGCCGCACTAGATAGATTGTTGATTAACAAGGAGGTGAAAGGTTATCAGTGGTAGGCAGGAATGCGGGGTTAAGTTTACAATCAGATCAGGTGTGATCTTATTGAATAGCACAGCAGGCTCGAGGGGCCGAGTGGCCTACTCCTCCTAATTTGTATGCTTGTATGTATGTTCATCTGTTTGTATGTAATGGAAATGGTGTGGCCACATTTGGAATGAAGGAGAAACTGCTCCATCTATCCAGAGAAAACTTCCGAAGAAAGGGAAGAAATATATCAGTGGGGGTGAAGAATTGGCTGCAATTTACAGATGAAGTTGGTACTTTGCACTCGGAGGCATGAAGGGAAAGAGCAGTGAGTTTACTGGAAAGCAGACTAACCGATATGGCTCTGCATAAGTGCCTTAAGAGGTCAGAAAAGAGGAGCAGGAATGCTCTAGTGGGCGAATGAAGACTGTGCACCACAGACAAGGGTGTTTCTTCTGTGACTCTGGAGTCTGAGCGATTCAACTCCTGAAGCTAAGTTAACAAAATATTATTTGCACTTGGGTTTCATATTTGCCGGATTGTTCTTTACATTTTGCGAACAGAAGGTTTGGAAAATATTGTTTCTCGTGCTCCATGTACCCTAGTGGATTTTCACAGTAACTTCATTGCAGTGTTAATATAAGACTACTTGTGACACTAATAAAGATTATCATTTTTTTGTTCCCACCTGATGAACATGAGTGAGATCAAATCAGCAATTTGAGATCACATGAAACATATGAGGAAGATCACACAGTTCATCTAACTTTATCAACCAAGAACAACCTGACACCTTCCCCTCCATTTCTCTATCTTTTAAAAAAAATTATCTTTATTGCCACAAGTAGGCTTACATTAACACTGCAATGAAGTTACTGTGAAAAGCCCCTCGTCGCCACATTCTGGCGCCTGTGTGGATACACAGAGGGAGAATTCAGAATGTCCAAATTCCCTAGCAGCACATCTTTCGGGACTTGTGGGAGGAACCCGGAGCACCTGGAGGAAACCCACACAGACACGGGGAGAACGTGCAGATTCCGCACAGACAGTGACCCAAGCCGGGAATCGAACCTGGGACCCTGGCGCTGTGAAGCAATAGTGCTACCCACTGTGCTACTGTGCCGCCTATCTCGATGTTTCATAAACATTTCAAGGATTTTTCTCTCCGCTGTTCTGACCACTCTGTGTGAAGAAGATTGTCCTGATAGCAATCCTAATATATTCACTTATAGTTTCACACTGGTGGTGATGTGATGTCGCTGTTTGTTCAGTGTGTACTGATGTCTGGGATCAAAGGAAGTGAGATACTCTAGAGGAGGCAGTCTCACTTCATGGATCTGGCACCATATGGAGTGTAAATCCTAACCTAACTGTAAATTAAATTTATAGAAAGCAGTGTTCCCGGTTCCTTACTCTTTGGATATGTGCATTTTAAGCTATTGTATATGTGGTCTGTAGCGAGGCAGAATGATTTGAATTTGAGCTGGGCAGAAGCCACGTATTGTAAATACACTGCTACCTGCTGAAACTTAGGGTGCATTCTACTGGCTGTGCTGTGGTCCCGGTCAGCCGAATGGCGGTGCAGCCGGTAGATGCATGGAGATCCCTCTTCCGGGATCTACCCGGCTCGACACGCCTCGCGAGATCTAATGGGATATTGCAAAATGCCGCAATCTAAATCCCGCTCTTAATGTGTGGAATCAGTATTTGACAAATCTGCATATTAGAGTGAGACAGCTCATCCCACTCTAACATGTGCTCGGCTGATCTACGGGGCACACAAATGGGGACCAGACTGAACGGCACTATGGGGGAGCCCCAGGGGATCGGAGGCTCCCAGGTAGTTGTCCTCTGGGTAGATTGGCACCCTGGCACTGGTGCCACCCAGGCACCTTGGCACTGCCAGCCTCGCACCCAGGTAGTGTCACCTGGGTGCCAGTCTGGTACTTCCAAAGTGCCCAGGTGGCACTGCCAGGCTCACAGGGACACCGCCAGGCTGCCAGTGCTAAGGTGCCAGACTGGCAGTTTTCCCACAGCAGGGATCGGGCCTGGGGGTGCCCTACCCATGTGAGATGGAGTGCGGGGAAGTGCCCTACCCATGTGAGATGGAGTGGGGGTGGCGAGTACCAAGGGGTTGTGTCGGGAGAGGGGGGGGGGGGGGGGTCGATAGATGGGTACGTCATTTAAAAATGGCGTCCCAATCTCCTCCTGCTCTGAGGAGTGTAGGCTAGCAAAGCTCCTCAGTGCAGAATTGGGACTAAGTGCAACCTTGGGGGGCCTAGACCCCTGTGGCCCGGGATGACAACAAAGTCCCCTTAGATGGTGCGGTGTTTCTCGGCGCTGCGAGCACCGGGCAATACCCGGCTAAACACACTGGACATGGGACACTGTAGCAATTCGATTGGATCACGCCCCGAGACTGCAGTTACCAGTCTCAGTCCAGTCAGTGTATTTTAATTACACTTTTGATGTGCCCCAAGAGAATGTTTCACCTCCAATATTCCAACATCGTTCTGTACACAGATACAAAAACATGCAGGTACTTCATTAATTTCTATATTTTCAGTGCATTATAATTCTTAAAAGTGTAGGATGGGACACTTTCCATTTTTTTTTTATTTGTGCATGGGATGTGGGTGAAACTGGAAAAGCAAGTACTCATTGCCCACCCTGAACTGCCCTTTGGAAGGCAACCTTTAAAAATCGTGTTGAATAATACATTCTGAATACTTCGGCATGTGATATGTAAAAATCCATAGACTGCAGTTAATAATAATAATCTTTATTGTCACAAGTAGGTTGACATTAACACTGGAATGAAGTTACTGTGAAAGCACCTATTCGCCACATTCCGGCGCCTGTTCGGGTACACAGAGGGAGAATTCAGAATGTCCAATTCACCTAACAGCATGTTTTGTGAAGGAAACCGGAGCGCCTGGAGGAAACCCACGCAGACACAGGGAGAACATGCAGACTCCACGCAGACAGTGACCCAAAGCCGCAACTGAATCCGGGTCCCGTGGCGAATCCAGTGTGAATACGTCGATGAGTTTCCAGCTCAGATGGGAATCGACATTCCTTCCCACAGTCCCCACATTTCCACACTTTCTCCATGATGCTGGTGTCTTTGTGTCTCTCCAAGTTCAGCGATCAGCTGAAGGCCTGTCCACACACACAAGACGGGCAATGTCTTTCCCTGTTCCAAAGTATGCCAAGTTTTTTTCAGGCTGTGTAACAAGTTAAAGCTCTGTGCAAAGTTAGTGCAGTGGAACAGTCTCATTCGGGTTTTGGTGCTTTTCCAGTCACACTTGAGGTTTGAACTCTTTGGAGGTAAACCAAACAGACAAACATTTCTCCTTCTAGATTCAAAGACCGATGATAATCGGGTCCTGATGAATTGAGTGACTGAGTCAGATCGTGACATGAGGTTTGGATTGACATGACGATCAGTAAATCCATTCTCACCTTCTCATCTCCTGTAAAAGGAATTTGCAAATGTCAATACAAGGTAGAACAAACAATCCTCATTGCTAAGCCACATTCCTTCCTCTCTATTTTTCATTCTTTCATGGTACCTGGGCTGGGCCACAATATTTTCCCCATTCCTATTCGCCCTTCAGAAGTTGGTGGTGAGCTGCCTTCCTGAAACTCAGGAGTTGGATGAGGCCATTTTGTCCATTAAACATTTTGCAAAATCCTCTCCCACTCCCTCAGCTGGCAGCCCAGTATGCGGGCACACAGTATTAAAAATAATAAGGTAGTGATATTGTCACTGGCCGAATAATCCAGAGACCCAGGTTAGCGCTCTGAATTGCACCATTACAGACAGTGAAATTAGAATTCCATAAAAATATGGGATTAAGTCTAATGGTGACCATGAAATCATTGTTGAATATTGTAAAAACCCGGTTCAATGTCCTTTTGGGGGGAAATCTGCTGTCCTTACCCAGTCTGGCCTACATGTGAATCCCGATCCACAGTAATGTGGTTGACTCTAACCACTGTGTTACCATGCCGTTTGTGCTAATTGTAACAATAGCACACACAAATGTTTACTGTAATTTCTTTCTGGTGCCTGTTCGATATGCTCAAAATAGATTCCATTAGAAAAATGATTCAGATTCTCCGATAAGCGTGGTTTTGTCACTTGTGAGGGTTTGAGATCCTGATATGATAGCTTTGCATCCCACTCATTTTATGTTCAATCTGCTTTGTCTCCAAAAATTGTTACAGTTGGGGGGGGGGGGGGGGGGGGGGGGGGGGGGTAAATATGATTCACTCTAGTTTATTTTTTAAAATTAGGAATGGATAATTACAGAATTTTTAAAAATCAAAGCTACAAAGCATAAAGAAAACTTTAAAAATTGGCACAATTTTCTTTGCACTTCCTAAAACATTTTCTCATATACTTTTACTCCTTGTATTCATTTATAGCTCAGAGGACTAGGTGACACCGTGTAATACTGAGAAAAAAAAATGAAATGAAGACTATGTCCACTTGTGGTAAATGATAATCTGTATTTCTTGATGGCTCACGTTTTCAGTTTTGTACATTTCCCATATCCTTGCGAGGTACAAAATGTGCTACAACTGAAAGGTTTTCATTTCACTCTTCAGCTGGTGAAGTCGCTAACTTAAGGAACGTGTGGCACTGTTCTGCTGTACCAGCAAACCATTTTATGTTTGTTAAAATTGTTTCTTTCTAATTGATTTAGTTCCCACTGTCTTTATGAAAAAAATGGTAAGCTATTCTTTTATGCAGTTAAAATGCAGAAGAATAAAAATATTGGGCCCAATTTCAACCTATTCAAAGCCGATCCACTTTCACAGGGTTAAAGTCACCCCAAACTGTTGTTTTAAGTGAAAATTCAAACCTAATGTCTGAAATATCACAGGTTATAATCTTGTGGCTGTATTGTGTTTTTTGCAGTTCTGACTTAGACACTATAGAAAGCTGTGGTTAAGTATTATCAACTCTTCATCAAACAGCCTTATCTGTACAACGGTGTAAGAATGTGTTGAATAATACTTTGAGAATGTCCTTTGATCCCGTATATTGAACACTGAATTCAATTTTAAAAATACATTTACCTTCATTTTAGTGTTGTTAAATACAAACCATTATACATTCATCCTTCATTTAATTAAGTGACAAGATAATATATTTTTTATTCTCTGGTGTTCGCTAATACCCAGCAGTCAGCAGCCAGCATGATGCTAGTTAAACTAGTTCAACTGTTTTTAACTATCACTGTTAATTATTTCACCACCCAAGCTTCACACCATAGTAATCACTCTGTTTTCAATATCAAAAACCAAACATTGTGTTGTGACATTTGACGCAAAGCAGTGCAGTGAAAACATTTTGTAATGTCTTAAAAATTTGTGTGGCGTCTGTAATTGTTTGAAGAATGCTTTAAAAAGTATTTTAAGAATTTGTAATCAATTGTAATTTCCTTGAAAAATAAGAAATACTGGTCAATGTGACCAAGCGACCCTTGACCTGGAAGCAGTGCCAGCAGGATGGAAGTTAGCATATGAAAGTCATTTGGCTGGCAGGCACAACAGAGTGCTGGAGGCAGAAGGCAATCAGCACACGGATACTGGAGCTCTTGGAGGCACTGTACGAGTGGGCGACAAATGTCCCAACCTGGAAAACTGTAATAAGCACGGCTATGCCAAAAGTAGGCGTTTGACCAAATGTGGCCAAATCATGAACCAGGATGTTTTCGGCTGGTCAGATGAAAAGGAACTCTAAAACACTACACCGTCAGGACTGTCATTACTCGAGGGAGAGAGGCTTTGTAGAGGTGTGCTTTGCTGATGATATTCGTACCGATGAAACCTGATGATGAAAGCTGTTGTTCATGAAGATTCCTAATCTACCCTGCGTGAATAAAGAACAGCATATTGTAGCTATGTCATATATTTGTGCAGAGATTGATGCGAATGTTTGTGAGTGATTAAGATGTATCTTTGTTTTACTGACAATTTAAAGTGAAATTATGCTTGTATTTGAAGTATCATGGGCAGGATTCTCTAATCCCGCGGCAGAGTGTCCACGCTGTCATAAACGGCGTTGCGTTTTACGACGGCGTGAACGGGCCGCTGCCAGGACTAATTCTGTCCCCTACAGCAGTCCAGCACGGTGCTGGAGCGGTTTTCGCTGCACCAGCTGCCGATCCTGGCGCGAACTGCGCCGCGGGATCCGCACATGCGCAGTGGCGCTGGCGCCAATCGGTAGGCCCCGATCGCGGACCAGGCCACATTGGAGGCCCCCCTCGGGGTTGCACCCCCCCTCCTCCCCCACAGGCTGCCACCTGGCCCTTCAATGCCGAGGTCCCGCCGGCTCAGAGCAGGTTAGAATGGTGCCGGTGGGACTCATTTTTTTTCTACGGCCGCTCGGCCCATCCGGGCCGGAGAATCACGGGGGGGGGGGGGGGGGCGTAGAGCGGCCTGTGACCAGCGCCACACCCAACCATGCCAGCACCAATGGCGCCGATTCTCCGCAGAGGATGTTGGTACTTTCTTCATTTTGAGGACATTCAGTAAATTTTAGTTATTTTAGCTTATGGTTTCACAATGGGGATCGGAACAGCGTTAAATAAATGGAGTGTGGCAAATCAGTTGTTACATTATCAAACATCCTGCAATAAAGCAACTGCATTTAAGTTGTGGTTCCATCAGAACAGACTTGCGTATACAGCAGTATTCTAAGATACTTCTTCAGTTTTCACCTTGCTGCTCTCCTGAATTAGAGAGTTCCCGAAGAATTTTTATTTTGAAGATAATGGGCGGGATTTACTGGCCATTCCTTCTGACTGTATTTTCTGGTCCCACTGATGGTGACCCCCCCACCCTGGGTTCCCCAGTGGCAGAGGGTGTGAACCCTGGGGAAACCCCATTGACAGTAGCGGGACAACAAGATCCCATCGCTGGCCACTGGCGGGTCCTCTCTGCCTCCGCAAAATATGCCACGGGGATGGTGGGAAAATCTTGCCCAATCAATTCAAAAGAGAAAAGGAAATAGTCAAAGATGCACAGGAAGAAGGCACTTGGCTGATTGCGTCTGTGCTAGCACTAGATTTCTCAATAGAATTAATGCTCTTTTTTTCTTTTCCTTAATATCCGATAGTGGTCCATAATTTACTGTGACCAGCAAAGGTGAATGCCATTTGTTAGACTTGGCCTTTTCCATTTAAACGCTTTGAACCTTTGGATAATAGGTTCCTGCAAGTCAGATATGAAAATGGGGCGCTGCTTTCTACAGGGACCTGCGTCCTATGTGATCAGAGCAAGCAAATGTGTATCTCCTTAACCAAACACCTTGAAGAAAGTTTAAGGAACAACGCAGATTCTGAGCCAGTAAGTGCAAGTTAGAATAGTGAATTTAGTATCAATTCAAGTATGAAAAGTCAAGCAAAGAGAAGGAAAGAACGATTTAATTAAAAGAGAGAGAAAAGAATCAGAAAGAAAAGGATTTTTTTAAAAATCCCTTTTCTCTAAATATACAACAATAATTAAAAGATGAAGGGTTGAGGCCCCACTATTGTTATAAAGCCATAAGACATAGGAGCAGAATTAGGCCACTTGGCCCATCGAGTCTGCTCCGCCATTCAATCATGGCTGATATTTTCTCATCCCCATTCTCCTGCCTTCTCCCCATAACCCCTGATCCCCTTATTAATCAAGTTATGGTTAATTTTAGTGCCAGGAAAACTGTTTGTCAATAGTTACAACTTACCATGTTGTTAAACAGGTAATTAGGCTGGAATATACAAGACTTAATTTTCTGTACTGAGTTCAGTTCATATTTACTGCAAAAACACAACCACTTCACACCACTGTAGTCTCTTACAATTTGGAGATAGCGCAATGTCAATCATGAAGAGCTAATGGCGGAGCAGCACAGCTTGGACAGCACCTTCAGAAAACTTGGGCAAAAGTCTCCCCTACCCGGCGGGACGGGAGGTCCTGGCGTAGCGGAGTGGCACCAACCACTCCGGCGTCGGGCCTCCCCAAAGGTGCGGATTTCTTTGCACCTTTAGGGGCTAGGCCCGCGCCGGAGTGGCTCCCGCTCCGCCGACTGGCGCCAACGACTTTTGGCGCCATGCCGATCGGCGTCGGGGCTGGCCGAAAGGCCTTCGCCGGTCGGCGTGAGTCTGCGCATGCGCCGGAGCGTCAGTGGCCGATGATGTCACCACCGGCGGATGCGTGGTGGAGGGGGTCTCTTCCGCCTCCACCATGGTGGAGGCCGTGGTGGTGGCAGAAGAAAAAGAGTGCCCCCATGGCACTGGCCCGCCCGCTGATCGTGGGCCTCGATCGCGGGCCAGGGGCGGAACTCTCCGACCCCCCGGGACCGGTGTAAATCACGCCCCCACCGTGGCCGGAATTCTCCGCCATCCGGGAAACGACGGGGGCAGAAATCGCGCCCCGCCGGTCGGCGGGCCACCCATGCCGATCGGCAGGCCACCCCGTGGCGATTATTCGGCCCGCGATGGGCCGAAGTCCCGCCGCTGTCAGGCCTCTCCCACCGGCGTGGTTTAAACCACCTCTGTGCCGGTGGGAGCAGGAGGCGCGAGCGGGCCCCGGGGTCCTGGGGGGGGGGGGACAATCGGACCTCGGGGGCTGCCCCGCCGGTGGCCTAGCCCGCAATCGGGGCCCACCGATCGGCATGCAGGCCTGTGCCATGGGGGCACTCTTTTTCTTCCGCCGCCGCCATGGCCTCCACCATGGCGGAGGCGGAAGAGACCCCCTCCACCACGCATCTACCAGCCGTTGACGCTCGGGCGCATGCGCGGACTCACACCGACCGGCGAAGGCCTTTCGGCCAGCCCTGACGCCGGGCGGTGTGGCGCCAAAGGCCGTTGGCGCCAGTCGGCGGAGTGGGAGTCACTCCGGCGCGGGCTTAGCCCCTAAAGGTGCGGAGAATTCCACACCTTTGGTGAGGCCCGACGCCGGAGTGGTTGGCGCCACTCCACTACGCTGGAACCCCCCCCCCACCCCGCCGGGCAGGGGTGAATTTTGCCCCAGGCCACCGTGGGGGCACCCCCGGGGTCCGATCGGCCCGTGCCCCCCCCCCAGGATCCCAGGGCCCGCTCCCGCCGCCTGCTCCTGCCGCCACAGAGGTGGTTTAAACCACGTCGGCGGGAGAGGTCTGACAGCGGCGGGACTTCGGCCCATCGCGGGCCGGAGAATCGCCGTGGGGGGCCTGCCGACTGATTTGGTGAAACTGTAATTGAGTTTTCATGAAAAGGATTCACATAATTTGTTCACTATAACATGGTTAATATTTTATTATTGATGAAGAGATTGTTATGGATAATTAAGTGCTTAGTGATGCAACGTAACAAATGGTGTAACTGTGCTAGGCCCACTTCAAGCCCAGTAAATACATTGGATAAAAGCAATTTACTGCGGATGCTGGAATCTGAAACCAAAAGACAAAATTCTGGAAAGTCTCAGCAGGTCTGGCAGCACCTGTAGGGAGAGAAAAGAGCTAACGTTTCGAGTCCAGATGACCCTTTGTCAAAGATGACCAGTAAATATTATTACTGTCTGCATATTTAAAAAAAAAAAAAAATTTAGATTACCCAATTATTTTTTCTATTAAGGGGCAATTTAGCGTGGCCAATCCACCTACTCTGCACATTTTTGGGTTGTGGGGGCGAAACCCACGCAGACACTGGGAGAATGTGGAAGCTCCACACGGACAGTGACCCAGAGCCGGGATCGAACCTGGGACCTCAGCGCCGTGAGGCGGTTGTGCTAACCACTAGACCACCGTGCTGCCCTCACTGTCTGCATATTTACGCAGATATTGGGCGGGAGTTTCTAAGTGTTATTTGTGGCAGGGTTTGCCGGGAGTTTTCCATCGGCTCTGTTGGCGAGCTCCCCATCACCATATAGCCACTTTTTTGGGCCCAGGGAAGTTTCTCACCAGTTTAGGCCACACTTAGTATTATTTTCATTGGGACAGCATGGTGGCAAAGTGGTTAGCATTGCTGCCTCATTGCGGCGACGACCCGGGTTCCATCCCAGCCCCGGGTCACTGTCCGCGTGGGGTTTGCACATTCTCCCCATTTCTGCGTGGGTCTCACCTTCACAACCCAAAAAGATGGGCAGGGTGGGTGAATTGGCCACGCTAAATTGCCCCTTAATTGGAAAAAAATAATTGGGTACTCTACATTTGTATTAAAAAAAAAATTATTTTCATCACTGGGGAGCTGAACTCACTGGCCAGACTGGTTCTTCAGAGATCAGGCCGCCATTTTGAAAGGGTGCTCCGATCTCGAAGTGAGCTTGAGGATCCCTCACACCCCCCCACCCATGGGCAATGTCACCCCCCCACCACACATGGGCATTACCCCACAGCCACCCAAGTGAGGACACCCCGTGATGAGGGCCCTCCTCTTCAGGCCCTCCTCCACACTCCATTACAGACCCCTCTGAGGACCTCCACCCTTCACCCCCAACCTCCCAGAGACCCCTAATTACCTTTCCTCAACCCCCCCAACCCTTCATAGCCTGCTCAGGCCTGGACCCGTGACAGTGCTACCCTGGCACTGCCATCCTGGCAGTGCTCCTGCTAGATTTGCAGTGCTACCCAGGCACCTGATAGTTCTAGGGTGGCAGTGACAAGGTGCCCGCATTCCGGGGGACGAGTACTGAATGCCGCACGGCTGGATTTCCCGGATCATGGGTAAGCACATTTAAGTACGTTAAACCCTATTTAAGTGCGCATGGCCTGCTCCCGCCCATTGTGGGCAGGATTGTGGTTGCGCCACCTTGTGGGGCTTGGGTAGATCCTGCAAGGCGTTGTGGCTGCTGGGAAGCCGGGGACGGGCACACAAAGCATCTACCGGCCACGCCAGGTTCCCGATCAGGCGCGACGCGGCCAGTAGATGGAGCCCATTAGGGGAAAATAGCAATGATGCAAAATAGTAATGATGCAAAATGCACTCCCATTATTACACAGCAACTTCTTGTGACTGCACTCTACCAGCATATTGCTAAGGGACATTGAATGTGTGAATTTGTGGATCATACCCATTAACACATGAGAAAAGGTTATGGGGTGTCCATTCAACTGTAAATGAATTTTAAGACTCCATTAAGTCTTAATTACTGATAAACAGCCTCTCTGGCTGAACATTAACTTTTATATGGATCTTTATTCTTTCAAATGTTAATTATTGTTGGAGATTCTTTACAAAATTAAGTTTTTTTTAAATACTTTTTCTTTCTGTCTCTTCACTTCCTTTCTGAATCATGGGCTGGATTCTCTGTTCCCCGACGTGTTCGGCGACGGGGCGGAGAATCCGTTTTGCGCCGAAATTGGAAGCGGCGGCAGTTTTTAAATTCTCCGCCCCTTTACGCCAAGCCGAGTATCCACCGCCTCAGGCAATTGCCTGAGGCTCGCCCTGCGATTCTCCGTTGCCAACCAGCCGAATTCCCGACCGCGTAGCTTACGTGTACTCACACCGTCCAGGAACCTCGCGGGGCAGCTGCGGACTCAGTCCGGGGCCGCCACAGTCGGGGGAGAGCTGATCGGCGGGCAGGGGGTCTTCATTCAGGGGGCCGGGGGCAATGTGGGCGGGTGGTCTGGGGCGTGCAAGCGGCAGATACGGGGCACTACTTTGGCGGTCCAGGTCCGCGGGCTGAGTCCTCCATGCAGCACGGCGTGGCCGCTGCAGGCCGCCGTAGTGCGCGTGCACCGCTTCTGAACCGGAAGTGCTGGGGGCCGTATTGGCAGCTACAGCTGTGAGCTCTATGACGGCTCCCTGCTAGCCCCCAGCGGGGAATCGGTGGCCTTTTGACACCAGTATTCCTGGTGTAAAAGACCACTGTTTACACAATGGCATCAGCACTTAGTCTCAAAATTGGAGAATCCAACCCCATATCTTTCTCCCCCGCCCCCTCCCCCCCTCTATTATTTCTAAATGAAATTATACTTTCTCAGACTTTCACATATACTGGTGTGATGTAAAAAACAATCAGAAACTATTACAATGGGCAATTTTTGAGACCACTTCCTGGACTTACTCTATTCACCTATTGACACAATTACCCACGTGTTTCCCTGTTTTAAATGGCAACTGCATTTGCATTCTACGAAAATAGAACCTCACAAAATGTCACCCACTCTAACACCCCATATTTGGTCTTAGAAAGAACAATTATACTTATTTACTTTTTAATAATGAAGGGACTTAACGTGCCATTTTTTTGTTAATTGCAATAAAGATGCATTTTTACAGAATTTGGTTTGATGTGTTTGAAAAGTAGCGGAAGCTGGGAATGTAATATTGAAACATCTTGCAATTGGGATTTGCAATCTTTTCAATCTTGCCAAAGGTGAGGGTTGACACTCAGGGAGGCCCTCTGCCAGGTGGAGTTCAGTATTGGTCCACACCAATGTTAACCAGGTGGAATGGCACCCGGGGGGGGGGGGGTCTCCATGGCCATTGGAGGCCCCTTCCTGGTCAGGATCAGGGCAGCAAGCCCCCCTGGCTATCCCCCTGGAATGTGGGCACCTTGGCACTGCCCAGCTGGCACCTTGACACTGCCACCCTGGCACTATCAAGAACCGTAAAGCTAGTAGAAGCACTCCCAGGGTGCCAGGGTGGCAGTGCCAGGATGCCTAGGCGGCAGGGTAACACTGTCAAGGGTCAGGGCCTGAGTTGACACTCATTTAGTTCAGTTCGGAAGTCGTGGATGTTTTATTCCACAATAGATAACACATACAGAACACAAGAATCATGAAACTGGTTTGGCACAATCTAATCAACTTCTGGTTACCAAAATAGATGAACACTATTTCATCTGTTGCCATTTGCCAACCCGAACTCATTTCAGTTGGCCTCTTTTACTTCATGGCTCGGATGTTGTGGGAGAAGTAAAGGTGAGGCTATCAGCCAGGAATGAATTAGACATCAAATCTGGTGCCCATTTGTGCAATTATACATAGAAATCAGGACATTGCAGTCCAATATGTCCTGCTCTTGCACTTTTTGCTGTTCTAGGAACTCACCAAGATACTTAAGATTCAAATACATGAAGGACATGATATTGTGCATTTTACCCACTAGTTACCCGGATGGACCAGTCTGTGCTGGGCCCTCGTGAGCAATGCAACCCAGTACAGAACCGAGCTGGCTGCCTTCACATCGGTTGCAATCACAGAGGTAACACCATGTAAGAGTCCAAGGAAGACAACATGAAAATGGTCCTAGTTGAGAATCATTTGGGTGCCTTATTTTTAATGCCACTATCATGTTAATGTATTTTATTGCAATTAAACTATTTATTTTAGCTGATAGGGGGCAGGTAGTTCTTAGTGGCTGGTTGCACATTAAACATGAAGAACAGACTGGATGTCATGGATCACAGTGTTAAAGTTAAAGGGATGTTGGCATGGGATGTCATAAGGCAAGGAGATCTGTACGTTGTGTGGGCTTGCGATTATGGCCACACCTTCTGTAACAGTACACCAGTGGACAAGAGTGTAGCTCCTACACTCAGGTGAACCTTGATTGTTCAGGATGCCCTGGATGTTTCTGATCTGCAGGACAATGGGCACTGGTGTCAATGGGACATATGGATGGGCATACTCTGCCAACTCCGAGGAAGCTGAGTGAACATCACCATCCTCCGGTGCTGTAAGAGCAGGTTGTACAGAGAGCAGCACAGCACAACTATAGTGAGACCCTTGTAGGGTTCTACTGGAGGACGCTCCCAGGCTGGTCAAGACACTGAAATAGCATTTGAAGCAGGCCTATGGCCTAGTTAGGTCTTGCCTTGGTTGAAGAACAGCAATGGTTGTGTCACTTGTGGGCCTCTGAGGCAGGAATCCGTACTGGTGTTGTACATTCTATCTTCGGCAGACACCCCTTGTCACCCAGAGCCACCCAGAGAGGCTGCCCTGTGGCCTGAACAGTTGAGGCACCTGAGCCTCCCTCAAGATGGAGGAGTCATGGCAGCTGCGCAGGATCCTTGCTCCAACTCACAAGATTGTGTTGAGGTGGTTGCATTTCAGCTGCTCTGTGAAGGAGTGGAATAGTTTCCTGTTCACAAATGCACCTGAGAGTTTTAACTGAGTCTTGGTGATCACATAGATACAGTCTATCAAACCGGCACCTGAGGGAACCCTTTCATGGAGGCAGAGCTGACAACCGTCTGGGCCTGACTGGTAGCACCTATTTGGAACCTGATGTAGCTCACTGCAGTCATATACAAGGCATCCGTCAGCTGAGTGCTGAAGCTATATGTGGCAGATTATGATCCAGAATGATTTGGATGGAAGGAAATTCATCACCATGGTTACTTGCACTGCTACTGGCAATGGGTGGCCACCCACTGTTTCGGGCCTCAGACCCTCCACCAGGAGGTGCAGGAGTCTGCGACCAGTTGATGTTAGAGCCACTGCCTTCAGAGGCACTCCTGTACCGAGGAGGTCCAGGAAGCTGACACTTAGCCTGTACACCTTCTGCTGAGGGTTGAGGCTTTTTCTATCTCCTGGTCCTTTTCCAACCCCTCTCTGCAGCTCAGCTGTATGTGAGTGTTTTGCTTATTACAGGTGTTGCTGATGATCCTCCAGAAGCTGTTCCTCTGTGGCTGCTGAGGTGGATCTCGTTGCTGCTCCTTCTCAATGGTCCATGCAATCGCAGGATAGCTGAAAGTCACCTCCCTACATAGAGCCTCAAATACACAAGGGAAGGCTGTAAGAAGTTTCAGCAATCTCTTTCCTCCTAACGTAATCAGTTTCAACATTCTGACTATGCTACTCCTGTAACCTTAGGTTACAGTTAACCTCAGCCTTGCCATTTCCCCCATTATTGTATTGATTACAAGTCAGTTCTGTGGCACAGCGGTTAGCACTGCTGCCTCACAGTCTCAGGGACCCGGGTTCATGCATTGGACGTGCTAAATTGCCCCTTAGTATCCAAAGGTTGGGTGGGGCTGCGGCAAAGTAGGCCAAGGTGCTCTTTCAGAGGGTTGGTGCCGACTCGCTGGGCCAAAGAGCTTCCTTCTGCACTGTAAGGATTTTATGATTCAATGTCTTCCCATGTGCTCTTACCATAGAATCCATAGAATGAATAGAATAGAATCCCTACACTGACCCTCCCTGCCCTAATCCCATAACCCCGCGCATTGATCATGATCAATCCACGTAACCTGCATCCACGCATTGATCATGATCAATCCACCTAACCTGCACACCTTTGGACTGGAAGGAAACCTGGGGACAATGTGCAAGCTCTACACACACAGTTACCCAAGGCCAGAATTGAACCCGGGGCTCTGGCATTGCGAAGCAGCAGTACTTTGCCACTGTTATTTCCTCTGAGCTCACAAATTCCACGCACCATGTGGTTCCCTGCTCTGCTGCTTTATTGCCAAGGAAAAATGGCTATTGATTGCCTCAATAGTAAGTTCAATTGGTTTCCTGCCACTACCTTGGCAAATTACCAACAGCACCCACAAGCCACCATTGGGAAAACGGAGAGGAGGAGAAAGATACTCTGAAAATCTGCCCAATACAAATTCAAAGAATTTTATCAGATGCCACTCCCACCCCCAACAAATCAAGAATCGAGGACAAATCCAACCCCCCTACCTCCGTGACTCGGTAAGTATTCCTCAATCTGACTGGTTGAATAGGCATGCTGTTGCTTATTCTGTTTACACAGGTCCCTGACACAATGACCATAGGTTGCTGCGCAAAAGCCTAATCAATGTCAGTGGGCACTTACTGCAAAATTCAGGCCATTTGCAGCCTGCTGCTGTTTATCTGATTTTCAGTTGTTTGGCCTTGATATTTTTAAAGTCTCTTTACCCTGATTCACGGAGATGGTTAGAGTTTATCTCTACCAACATGCACAATATCTTCCAATATGGCCAGACATTGCTAATCATTTGGCAATTTATTTTTAGGATTTATGTAAAACAATGGTCCAGTCTGCATTTTAATCATCCCTTCTTGTCCCTGATTATGTTAGGTCAATCCAGCCTGCCACTCCTTGGGGAGACTGCTTTCTTTTGAGACAAATTTCTGCCTGAAGTGCGTACGGTTTTAAAATCTGTTAAACCCAAGATTTCTTTTTTGCCGGCTGAAGAATTCTGAACTGTCACAGTGAAGGTTGTGTGGCTTCTTCCAAAAATCGCCTCAGGCGATCTATTAAGAAAAAGCAACAGGAGTTGGAATGTATAAGTGGACCAGCAGAAACACAGAATGTTTCTGCTCCGCCACGGGTGTCTGGGTTAACTGACCAAACAAAGGCAGAGGAAGCTGCTGCTTCTGATGATAATTTAATTTTCATTACTAAGTAGCTCTTTAAATTGAGTCAAATCAATTGTTTGCCACGTGTATAGGAACAGGAGCGAGAGTCTTCAGCCCCTCGAGTTCCCTGTGCCCTGATAACTTAGAACTAAAAAATACATCAATATCTGTTGGTACCTCGGCTTGGAAAGACAAATTGCCTTTTTGAAAATAAATTTGAGAGTGCCCAATTGTTTTTATTTCCAATTGAGGGGCATTTTGGCGTGGCCAATCCACCTACCCTGCACATCTTTGGGTGGTGCAAACCACACGGACAGTGACCCAGGGCTGGGATCGAACCGGGTTCTCAGCTCCGTAGGAAGCAGTGCTAACCACTGCGCCACCATGCCGCCCGATAAATTGCCTTAATTCAAATTTAAAACTGAATTCTAGGGCGGCGCAGTGGTTAGCACTGGCACTACGGTGCTGCGAGCCCGGGTTCGAGTCCAGGCTCTGGGTCACTGTCTGTGTGGAGTTTGCACATTTTCCACGTGTTTGCGTGGGTTTCACCCCCACAACCCAAAGATGTGCAGGGTAGGTAGATTGGCCACACTGGGTTGCCCCTTAATTGGAAAGAAATAGTAATTGGGTACTTTAGATTTATAAACAAAAAAAATAGAATTTTTTTCAGGGGCAGCATGGTAGCACAAGTGGATAACACTGTGGCTTCACAGCGCCAGGGTCCCAGGTTCGATTCTCCGCTGGGTCACTGTCTGTGCGGAGTCTGCACGTTCTCCCCGTCTCTGCGTGGGTTTTCTCTGGGTGCTTCGGTTTCCTCCCACAATCCAAAGATGTGCAGGTTAGGTGGATTGGCCACGATAAATTGCCCCTTAGTGTCCAAAAAGGTGAGGCGGGGCTATTGGGTTACGGGGATAGGGTGGAAGTAAGGGCTGAAGTGGGTCGGTGCAGACTCGATGGGCCAAATGGCCTCCTTCTGCACTGTATGTTCTATGTTTAAGATAATTTATGAATATGTCATTCTGCCTTTTTCTGATGGAATCACATTTCATTTTCATTTTCAACCATTCAGAAAGATTCAGCTTTAGTGTATCCCATGTTTCTCCAGGATGTTAAGTCTTATGTAACCATAGCAACTCAAAACTCATGGGCGCGATTCTCCGCAAATGCGGCGAGTCGTAAAGGCTGCCGTGAAACTGGTCGTGTTTCACGGCAGCCTCCTCGCCCCCTCCCGGGACCCGATTCTCCCCCCCGGGCGGGGCTAGCAGCGGGTCCCCGTGAAGCACGGCATCGCGGCCTTAGCGACGGTCGCTATAATCCGCACGCCAAGCGTCACGCCGGCTGACGCGCACAATGATGTCAGCTGCACATGCGCGGATTGGACGGCTCCAACCCGCGCATGCGCGGGGCCGTCATCTCCCTCGGCCGCCCCGCGGACTGATCCTGCGGGGCGGCGGAGACAGAAAGAGTGCGTCCGTTACGGATGCACTGCCCGCGATCGGTGCCCACTGATCGCGGGCCCATGCCCCCCTTGGCACGGCCGTGGTACTGCCGTGCCAATCGGGGCTCTGAATGCCCAGAACAGGCATGTTGCGGCCGTTTTTATGATGGCAGCAAGCAGGTGTGTTTGCTGCCGTAAAAACGGCCGTAAAGGCCTGGGAACTCGGCCCATCGGCCTGGGGAGAATCGCTGTTCGCCGTAAAAAACGGCGAGCAGCGATTCGTGTCGTGGGGCGGCCGTGGGGGGGGGGGGGGGGGGGGGGGGGGGGAGAATAGCGGGAGGGCAGGAAAAATGTCGGGGATGCGCTCCCGCTATTTTCCGACCCGTCGTGGGCAGCGGAGAATCGCGCCCCATACATATATAGTATACAAAGGAGATGACCCTAAATATATGCAAAGATATAATGGTATATAATAGACTTCATTAGAAACACAAAAGGTACTTAATAATAAGAACTGCACAGCAGTATAACAGCCACATGGCTGCCCCTTTCCCCTACTACATGCCTCCTGTCACACAACCCCCCCCCCACCCACCCAAGGGGTGAATCCCAATTGGTCACAGAAGCCATGTGACCCTTACTCTGCTGTGTTGCCCTTAAAGAGACAATCACCACAATGTATTACAGAGCTTTGATTGGTTTACATATAATCTCTACAGTGCAGAACGAGGCCATTCAGCCCATTGAATCTGCACCAACCCTCTGAAAGTGAACGATACCTGGGCCCATTACCCACTAGGGGCTGGTTTAGCATAGTGGGCTAAACAGCTGGCTTGTAATGCAGAACAATACCAGAAGCGTGGGTTCAATTCCCATACCGGCCTCCCCGAACAGGCGCCGGAATGTGGTGACTAGGGGCTTTTCACAGTAACTTCATTGAAGTGACTAAGCGATTATTATTATTACCCTGCTGTATTTCCGTAACTCCACCTAACCTGCACATCTTTGGGTCGTGGGAGGCAACCAGAGCACCCAGAGGGAATCCACGCAGACACGAGGAGAATGTGCAAATTCTACACAGGCAGGATTTGGCAGTTATCTTGTCTTTGGCCCTTATAAACACTGACCTGCCTATCAACACAGGAACTCAACTAAGGATGGATGAACGTTTTGAGTTTTGTACTCTTCTAAAAATATGGCATTAATGAATATTACATGTGAAATATATTATACACCTAGGAGACAAGTCTAGATATAAACAAATTGTTTTTAATTCAGATTGCAATCCATTTAAAGTGTGGCTAAAATGAATCTAGTTTTAACTCTAAATCAAACCGAGAATAATATGTTCAATTTTTTCTCTAGGCAATCCATGTTATTTGTGCGGTGTTATTAATTGTGCACTTTCATTCAAGTACTCCTTTAATGCTCAATTAGTCTGCATTAACTTTGATCGAATGGAACTGCCATCTTTTAATGACAGTCCTTTCTCTATGTTCCAGTTGTGGCTCACATGGTAGCCCTGTGGCCTTTCAGTTAGAAGGTTTTGGATTAATGTCTCACTCTAGAGCTTAAATGTACAAATGAGGACTGATGCTCCAGGCTGGTAATAAGGGACTACTGCATTGTTGGAGGTGCAGACTTTTGGGTGAGGCATTAACCTGAAGCCCTAACCGCCCTCTCAATTTGGTGTACAAAGATCCAATGGCACCTTTCAGCTGCAGGGAATGTGCTGAGCAGAAGCAGGGAAGGTGGCTCCCTTCCCTGCCTAAAAATGACACATCTTGCACGAAAATAGCCAGCCAAACCAGTTAAACCCTCCCCCCCACCCCACTCTCCCGCACAATGGCCTCAACTACCGAGAAATGCCCGCCAATAACTCCAGGACCCGAAAGGATGGCGAACCAGCAAAAGCCTGGAGAGGAGGAACGGGACGATGACAAATATGAGGAGCGAGTTGGAGCCTGCCACATCCAAGCGGGCTGGGTCACTGGGACCCACGCCGGACTATCCACTGATAAGTGAGTGGATGGATCACATGACTCAGGAGCTCCAGAGATGCCATCAAGCTGGAAATGATGGTGAGGGTGAAGGTGGTGCTCGCGGATGCCCTGGCCCCCTTCAAGGTGCCTTTGGAGAAAACAGGGCGATGACTGGAACCACGGGAGGCAACAATCCGGAACTTCGTAGAAGTGCCGGCCGATCAGAGTGACTGAATTGCCTCCCTGGAAACAGAAGTGGTGGCAGCGCAAGGGCCACTGAAGGGGAAGGTGGAGGACCAGGAGAAGTGGTTGCCCTGCCAGTGAGGATGTGAAGCAAGGGTAAAGAGCCAGAATGAATGGGATACATTAGTGGAAAATCACAAGTGGAGGAGCTTGTTATTGAAGCCATTGAAGGAGAATGAACTTGCTGAGATAAGGGAGTTGATATTTGAAGTCGTGAGCCGACTCATGGCTGTAAGCCGAATAGCCTTGAGAAACAAGGAGCATGGCCGGATGACAGGATATGAAATGTAGGAGCCGCTTGCAACTATAGCTAACACCTGCTAATTAAGCTAAGACTGCTACATACTCATGTGCCAATAGATAACCTCAAAGTCTGTAAAATCATGTATTGGAACTATGGCAATAACAAATGTATGCTTTGTAATGGGGGCGAGCTCAAGTGAATGTAAGGGACAGCCCCCTAATAATACATATAAAAAAAGGATGTTTTGAGCAAAACTTTGGCACTCTCCAAGGTGGTTCTCTGGAATACCTAGAGAGCGGCCCCGATCGTAATAAAGAATATTCTGAAGTACGGACGTGTTCGAGAGTACTTTCTTCCGGACTGAGAGACGAGTAAATAAATCAGATTCACACCAGAATCTTCATATCATTCGACTACCGGAGGACATCAAGGGCAGGAATCCCATGGAATATGTGGCCCAGATGCTGGGTAACCTGGTCGGAAGGGAGAGCTTTCCCAAACCCACGGCAATAGACAGAGCCCACAGGTCACTCCGGACAAAACCTAAAGCAGGGGCCGTAATAGCCCAAGATCGGGAGAAGACCTGAACTGGGCAAAGCACACTTGGTCCTGCCAGTGGGAAGGCCATTCAATCAATCCGAGTTTACCGAGAAATTGGGGCAGTCCTGCCCATATCCAGGGTTGTGGGAGTGAGGGTAGAGCCATACCCAAAAGTGACAGGGCGGAATTCTCTGCTCCCCACGCAGCATGGGAGAATCGCGGGAGGGCCTCCCGACATTTTTTACGTCCCCCTGGCGCCCCCAGTGATTCTCCCCCCCCCGGCTCGGAAAAATCGCCGCTCGCCGCTTTTCACGGAGAACAGCGATTCTCCGAGCCCGATGGGCCGAGCGGCCGGCCCTTCACGTCCGTTTCAGCACGGCAGCAACCACATCTGGTCGCTGCATTCGTGAAACGGGCGCCAGATGCCCGTTTGGGGCATCTAAGGGCCCGATTGGCGCGGGAGCACAATGACTCTGCTCGGGAGGGGACAGGCCCGCGATCGGTGCCCACCGATTGTCGGGCCAGCGTCCAAAACGGATGCACTCTCTCCCCTTCACCGCCCAGCAAGATCAAGCCGCCACGTCTTGCCGGGTGGCAGAGGAGAAAGACGGCCACTGCGCATGCGCGGTTCGCACCGTCTGCGCGATGAAGTCATCCGCGCATGCGCGGGTTGGAACCAGCAACCCGCGCATGTGCGGATGACCTCACAAATGCGCCGTTTTGCATGTCATTTCGCGGCCGGGAGAGACGGAGGCCCGCTCTTAGCCCCCCGGGTGGGGGTGAATTAGGTGCGGGGAGCGGGCCCCGAGGCCATCGTGAACCTCGGCCGAGTTCACGACGGCCTCCACGATTTTGGCCACCAGCGGAGAATTCCGCCCACAGTCTTTGGCGTATCAGATTAGCCAGAACTCTTCATGGGGGGGGGGGGGGGGGGGGGCCTGATACCCTAGCCTTTCCCTCCTGATCGCCTGCTGCGAATCCAGCTTGGCTGGCGATGGGCATCCAAGGCTGCAGACTGGCTGTCTGACCTGGTGGAATTTCTCAGGCTGGAGAAAATAAAATTTGCCATCCGTAGGTTGGGAGAAGGTTTCCACAGGACATGGAAGCCATTCACCAACTTGTTTCAAGACCTGTTCGTAGCCAGCCACCAGTCGAACAAGGGAGGGAGGGGAGGAGGGAAGACACGGGTGAGCCATGGGACAGAGAGGTAAAGGGGGTGGGGGAGGAGGAAGGGGAAGGGAGGTAGTGGGAGGGGGGAGCAAATGCACATAAAAGAAACGCAAGGGGCACGCAGGAGGGACAAAGACGCAAGGGACTGGTCCGAGTGCAATCTAAAGCCAAGCGGCACGGTAGCACAGTGGTTAGCAGTGTTGCAGCGCCAGGGTCTCGGGTTCAATTCCTGGCTTGGGTCACTGTGCGGAGTCTGCACATTCTCCCTGTGTCTGCATGGGTTTCGTTCGGGTACTCTATTTCCCTCCCACAAGTGCCGAAAGACGTGTGTTTGATAATTTGGACATTCTGAATTCTCCCTCTGTGTACCCGAACAGGCGCCGGATGTGGTGATGAGGGGCTTTTCACAGTAACTTCATTGCAGTGTTAATGTAAGCCTACCTGTGACAATAAAGATTATTATTATAATTATTATTATAAACCAAATTGTACATAAGTCCCTGTAAATATGTGTGTTGGCCATATTGGAGAATGTAAAATCTGTATGTCAACTAAAAGGGGGTCACAGCCACAGTTGTGAAGATACTCGCTTGTGAATATGTGCGTTGATTTTTGGCACGGTTTTGTAATTTATAAATTGGATATAAAATATGAAAACTTAATAAAAAACATTTAAAAAAAATCCATTGGCAGTATTTTGAAGAAAAGCAATAGAGTTGAACCTAGGGTTTTGATCAACATTCATTCTTCGATCATCATTGCAGAACAAAACGCTTACCTGGTCATTAGCACATAGCTGCTTGTGGGAGCTTGCTCTGTACAAATGGCTGCCACATTTCCTACATAACAACCATGATTTCATTTCTAAAGTATTTAAATGGCTGTAAAGCACTTTGTGACATCCAGTGGTTTGGAAGGTGATGCATAAATGCGACTTTCTTTTCTTCCCTCTAGGTAAATAAATAATCTTCCAAATAAAAAAATTGACAATTAACACTTGCTGTTCTATTTTATTGAAGTACAGTTGATTATCTTTACATCACACCCATTAGATGATCGTATATAAATAGCATAATGAGGACATACAATTCAGTTTACATGTCTTGTACAGATGAAGCAAGACTTGAGGATCTCGGGATTTTCCATTAGAATGGAAATATGTGAGAAATCATCATATCCAATCGCTCCAAGTCTGAAATCCCTGAATAATATTATTTATTCCAAAGTCCACTGCATCTTCCTATTATGATCCTGATGCATGTTGTCAGATTTGGTTTCTTCTATTATCAGCTAATATTCAACTCAATTCCTGTCTGTAAGGGGAATGTATGGAAGTCTTTGAGAGTGTTATCGGCATTGAAAAGTTAGCCTGATATATTTGTTTTTAATTAAACTGCTGAAGAAGAATAAGGGAACAGAGATTCAAATTAGTAAAGATCATTATAGGACAGATATCACAAAGTTCTTTGCACAGGGACTGTGGAATATGCTTTCAGATAGATTAGTGAAGGCAACATGATAGAATAACTTGAACAAATTAACACAATAATGAAGGGTAAATAGAGTCTCTCTTGATAGACTGAGTCACCTCCCTCATTGATAATTATCCTGTGGCCCTGCGATCAGACAATCTCCTGACTGGGCCATGTTGATGTTGTCAATACATGCTTGAGTCCATTGTCGTAAAGTAATCAAAATCGTATCCAGTATTAAAGCATGGGTCAGACCCATGTTTTGTAGAAGCTGGTGAAGTTAATGTCCTATTTTCTTTAGTGCTGCTGCATGCTGTCTCAAAATATTTCTTCTGTGTTTTTCCCTGTGGGCAGCTTCCAATTGCCCAATCTTAGCACCTTTGCATTTATCCATTGAAGTATTGTCAACTCTGAGCTAAACCTCCTCATTTATATATAAATCTCTTTTTCAGATTACCCTTTTTTCCATACTATTTGCAAGGCTACCATCTTCAATGAGGCATTTTCATTGAACTTTGTTTTGTGTCAAATTTTTTGAACCATTATGCATGTTTTCAATATCTGAACACTGATCTCTGAGGCTCCTCACTGTTGTGATATGATGACATGCACCTATAAGGGAACATATCAGGATATGATGCATTAGTCACATGACTTTGAGTCAGTCCCCGGGGGTTGGGGGAGGGGGGGGGGGGCTCCCGGCTCCCGGCTCCCGGCTCCCGATTACAGGGATCCTTGGGGGCTCCCCATTACAGGGATACCTGGGGGGGGGGGTCTCCCTATATTAAGAGAGATTATTAGTGGTTTCCTTATTACAGAGGTCCCCGTGGAGGGCTCCCTATTACAGGGGTCACTGTGGGGGGTTCTCCCTATTACAGGGGGGGGGGGGGGAGTTTGGGGAGGTCTGGTAGAGGAGACGTGGGCAGGCAGTGCATTGTTGGGGCGGGGGGGGATGTCCCTCGGATGGTCTCTACCAGCATGGCCCTGTCATGGTGGGCCTCGCAGTGGGCCAAGGGTGTAACCATTCCATTAGCATTTATTTACACACTCCCATTGGCATGTGGTATGGGCCTGCCGCCAGCCAGCAGGGTGTCGGAGCATCGCGATTGGCCGGCACCCATTGGGGAATGCGATCCGGGAATTCTGGGACAGAGAATCCCGCCCATTATATATGTATACATATATATTATTAGGCAAGTTTGTCTTTCTTGTAAATATGTAGCATCCACTGCATTCTCTCTCTCCATCATTTCTTCAAAGAATTTCAGCAGATTTGTCAAAGATAACCAGCCAGCCTCAATAATATGCTGACCCCTTGGGCTGAACTTTAATCTTAAAATGTTTCCTGAACCGCAAAACCGCCTTTAACTGCCCATTTCCAGTTTTAACAGAGGCAAGGATCCAACCTGGTCCAAGGAGGCGGGTTGCAGCTTTGAATATGAAGCTGTGACCCTCATTGTCACAGATGAATATACAAATTAGGAGCAGTAGTAGGCCACTCAGTCCCTTGTTATGCAGATTTTCAACTAAGTGTCCCGTCAACCTGGTTTCCCGAGCATTTGACTACCTGACAGCTTTATTCAGGTGAGAACATGGTGGATTCAGGAGCTGAGTGCCTTTACACTTACCTCTTGGTGCCTGAACTGAAAAGCCTCCATTGACTGGGAGCGACATCAATTATTCCTCCTGAGTCTCTGAGCCCACCATGAGGGCCCTGATTACCCCTCTCACTATCACCAAGCCCCTATACCACCTATCTGGCATCTGAAGGCTGATGCCGCCTGGGCTCTCCAACCCAATCCTCACTGTGAATCTTGTTGCGGCCTTCAGTGACCTTTTCCCTGTCTGACTGCAGGCCCAGCTGTCAATCAGACTGCCCTCTGGGCGAGGATTCAATCAGTGACACTGATGACGTGCTGTGGCATTAAAATTCCATATTGCGTTAGAGAATCCCAAATTGAGAGTTCTGACCAGCCCATTCCCTGTGGAACAGGTGAGTAAAACATCCCCCCTTTGCTGCAAGTGCGACATTCCCCCCTCCTTCAGGATGTTGTGTAATGTGTGCCTTGGAGCAGCACAAGAGTTTGGGGCTGCTTCCTAACCTTACTGTAGCAAATGCAGTAGTAGGCTGAAACAGGGGATAGAAGATCAGAAGCCTTATTCTGCACAGAAGCATTCTCATAGTACCAGGAAACAGAACAGTTTATGTTTTAAATTTAAGTGAAATAGCCATTTCATTTAATATAATAAATATTTCAATCCAGTTGGACTCGTCAATGAAATTAATCCACATAAAACTTCAAGATACTTCAAGTTTGTTGATTATTAATCAAGTGCTGGTTTTGAAAGAAGTGATTTCACAAGAACAGTTAGAATAGTAAGTTTTTGATGCAATAATCTGCTGTAAAGATGGTTGTGTTGTTCCATATCAAAAATAAAACATTACCAGGAGATTTTAAGAAATGATTTACGAAAGGCAATCTTCAAGTTTAGTTTCATGCCACGATTCCTAATTCACCTATTAGATGGACTTGTCAGGTAACAGTTGTAGAAACACCATCAGCAATGACAAATTTGGACGGGTTTGAAAGGTAACTTTTTGCAGAAGTACAGATTGCTGTTAGATTTCAGTAATTGCTGGGAGTGAGCAGGCTCCCTTTAGGCCGTCTTTCCAGGCATCTTTGCAGTGAGACAACCAATTGCTAATCATGATCTGCTTATCTGTTATGTTATTTCCTTGGGGGATCTGAGAGCCTGTCGAGGTTCTGAGGGTATCGTTGAAATGCTCCATAGGGTCCAGCTGTTTGAATCCAGCATCACCGACCGATGAAGCAAATGGTGTTTGCAGCTTTCTATGCATCCTCCGGACCATAACATTCAGAATAATTTCCCTGGATGGCTGAGGCCAGGTCCTGTTGAGCGTTATAATATTCATCTTAGTGTTTGAGACTCTCATTGTCTCTGTGCTTGGATTAGTGTTGCGTCGCCTTGAGCCTGACTTCCGTAAACTCAATTCAGGGAAGCACATTTCGTTTTGTAAAACTTCTGAGGAGGAAATTTGTGGGAAACAAAATATTTTTGTAAAATATTGCTCTTTTATTAACTTAGCGCCGTTATTATATGTATCAGATTTTTTTCTGCAACATTATTTTCTCAATGATCTTGCTGTGAGGGTGATGGATTAGACTTGTTTTGGAAATATCTGGCTGTGGTCCTTCCCAGATTTTTCTCTGCCCGCACAGTCCTTCCAAGGGGTCGGATTTGACATGGGAAGAAGTTTTTTTTGTTCTTCTCAAACATGGCGATGATATTGTTGAAGGAAGTTACATTGGCAGCACAATAATTTTTAGTATTCTTCAAAGAAACCTTAGGCGAGACAGAACGGACTTGTGAAAGCAACCTTTGGTCTTGTCGGAGAAAGTTGAGTTTGCTTACGTCCGGAATTTCGTATGAGCTTTCCTGTGGTGCATGAAATGTTGGCTTTGCTAGCTGATAAATAGACTGCAGATAGTCATCCCCTGATGCAGAATGAGAATTGCCATCGTACCTTGGAGGGAATTTTGCATTATTATCCTGCAACTCGTCCTCATCGGATTCATTAATCATTGGCAGGTGCTGAGCCGAGAGTAATCTAGCACTTGGCTGCATGGCTTCGGGAAGAACAGAAAGTTTATTTTCATGTAAAACAATCTATGTATGCACCATTTAACATTATAAAATAAAAATATATCTCTTTTAAATTAATCTTATCATCTATTTCAGGACTCTCTTCTGGTGGCTGGACACCTGATTTTTAATAATAAATACAGAAATTGCAGGAAAAACTTAGTAGGTCTCGCAACACCTGCAGAGAGAGAAACAGAGTCAATGTTTTGAGTCCATATGACTGTTCTTCAGAGCCTGATTTTTAACTTGGACAAACATCTATCATCTTGATTTTTCCCCCTTAAATAAATCTTTTTTTTTCTTTAAATTTAGTATACCCATTTCATTTTTTTTCCAATTCAGCGGCTAAATTGCGTGGCCAATCCACCTACCTTGCACATTTTTGGGTTGTGGGGGCGATACCCACACAGACACGGGGAGAATGTGCAAGCTCCACACAGACAGTGACCCAGAGCCGGGATCGAACCTGGGACCTCGGCGCCGTGAGGCACAGTGCTAACCACTGCGCCACCATGCTGCCCGCAAATACATTTTTTATTTTACCTTCCTCCAGTCTTTCCTACGGCAATTTTCTTTCTCGTGCCTGTCAACGGAATCTGGCGAGACGTCACGATCGGAATCTTGCCTTCACTGGGCGAGACCCAGATTAGCATATTTAAATAATCCATTAGGTTTAGTTAAATATGTCTGCGTCTCATTCCTCCAGGCTTCGGGACCTTCATGATCTTAAGGCATCCCAAAGTGATTCAAAGTAAATGAAGTACTTTTGAAATGCGTCATTGTTATTACATAGGGAAACACAGCAGCCAATTTGTGTGCAGCAACTTCCCACAAACTGCAATCAAATAAATTACCATATAATCTGTGTTAATGGCGTTCGTTGAGGGGTAATTGTTAACCTAAACACTGAGAGAACTCCATGCTTTTTTCCCAATGGAGTTATGGGATATAATTTCCATTTACAAAAATCCAGGTTGACATTCCAGTACAATACTGAGCTAGTGCTGCATTGTCAGATGAAACGTAAACTCCTTTTTTAATTCATTCACTGGATGTGGGTGTCACTGGCTGGGTGTGCATTCATTTACCACCCTAATCTTCCTTGAGAAGGTGGTGGTGAGCTCCCTTCTTGAACCGCTGCAGTCATTGTGGTATAGACTTACTCACAATATTGTTATTGATTTTGCCCGCACCAGGGATTGGGCTGCGAGGGGGTGGGGGGGGGGGGGGGGGGCACTCGATGACCCCATTATAGGTGAGTTGTGGGGGTCCAGGGGTTACGCTAGCAGAGTCTCGGGATCGGGGTGGCATTTTGAAATGGCTCCTCGATCTCTTCCTGCACTGGCGAGCGGATCTCTTCAGTGTAGGAAACGGGACCAAGCCAAGCTGTTCCAGTACAGCTACAACACTGGAATTTATCCAGCAATGTGAAAAATTGTCCAGACATGTCCTGTCGAAAAAGACAAATCCAACAAATTGCTCTCCTCTTGATCATTGGCAAAGTGACGGAAGGTGTTACTGACAGTACTATCAAGCAGCACTTACTCAGCGATAATGCTGATGTTAATCTGGGTTCTAACAGGACCACTCAGCTTCTGACTTCATGACAGTGTTCGTTCAAACATGGACAAAAGAGTTAAACTCTGGAGGTCAGGTGAGAGTGACTGCCCTTGACATCAAGATGGCATTTGACCAAGTGCAGCATCAAGGAACTCTATCAAAGCTGCAGGCAGTGGGAATCAGTGGAGAAACCCCCATTGGTTATAGTCATATCTGACACAAAGGAAGATGGCTGTGGTTGTTGGCAGTCAATTATTTCGTCCAAGGACATCACTGCAGGAGTCCCTCAACCCTAAACCTAACTATCTTCAGTCGCTTCACCAAAGATTTTCCTTCCATTAGACGGTCAGAAATGGACATGTTCGCTGATGATTACACAATGTGCAGGACCATTCATAGCTCCTCAAATACTGAGGCAATCTGTGTCCATATGTAGCCAGTTAGCTTAACTTTAGTAGTAGGGAAAATGCTAGAATCTATCATTAAGGAAGAAATAGCAAGGCATCTGGATGGAAATTATCCCGTTGGACAGACGCAGCATGGGTTCATGAAGGGCAGGTCGTGCCTAACTAATTTAGTGGAATTTTTGAGGACATTACCAGTGCGGTAGACAACGGGGAGCCAATGAATATGCTTTATCTGGATTTCATTTCCAGAAAGCTTTTGACAAGGTGCCACACAAAAGGTTGCTGCATAAGATAATGGTGCATGGCATTAAGGGTAAAGTAGTAGCCTGGATAGAGGATTGGTTAATTAATAGAAAACAAAGAGTTGGGATTAATGGGTGTTTCTCTGGTTGGCAATCAGTAGCTAGTGGTGTCCCTCAGGGATCAGTGTTGGGCCCACAATTGTTCACAATTTACATAGATGATTTGGAGTTGGGGACCAAGTGAATGTGTCCAAGTTTGCATACGACTCTAAGATGAGTGGTAAAGCAAAAAGTGCAGAGGCTATTGGAAGTCTGCAGAGGGATTTGGAAAGTTTAAGTGAATGGGCTCGGGTCTGGCAGATGGAACACAATGTTGATAAATGTGAGGTTATCCATTATGGTAGGAATAACAGCAAAAGGAATTATTATTTAAATGATAAAATACTAAAACATGCTGCTGTGCAGAGGGACCTGGGTGTCCAAGTGCATGAGTCGCAAAAAGTTGGTTTATAGGTGCAACAGGTGATTAAGAAGGCAAATGGAATTTTGTCCTTCATTGCTAGAGGGATTGAGGTTAATACGAGGGGGGTTATGCTACAACTGTATAAGGTGTTAGTGAGGCCACACCTGGAGTACTGTGTTCAGTTTTGGTCTCCTTACTTGAGAAAGGACGTACTGGCACTGGAGGGTGTGCAGAGGAGTTTCACTAGGTTAATCCCAGAGTTGAGGGGGTTGGATTATGAGGAGAGGTTGAGTAGACTGGGACTGTACTCATTGGAATTTAGAAGGATGAGGGGGGAATCTTATAGAAACATTTAAAATTATGAAGGGAATAGATAGGATAGATGCGGGGAGGTTGTTTCCACTGGCGGGTGAAAGCAGAACTAGGGGACATAGCCTCAAAATAAGGGGAAGTAGATTTAGGACTGAGTTTAGGAGGAATTTCTTCACCCAAAGAGTTGTGAATCTATGGAATTCCCTGCCCAGTGAAGCAGTTGAGGCTCCTTCATTAAATGTTTACAAGATAAAGGTAGTTTATTGAAGAATAAAGGAATAAATGGTAATGGTGTTTGGGTGGGAAAGTGGAGCTGAGTCCACAAAAGGTCAGCCATGATCTCTTTGAATGGCGGAGCAGGCTCGAAGGGCAAGATGGCCGACTCCTGCTCCTAGTTCTCATGTTCTTATGTTCTTATGTAGCAAGACCTGGACAATATCCAGGCTCAGGCTGATAAGTGACAAGTAACATTCGCTTCACACAAGTGCCAGGCAATGGCCACCTCTGACAAGAGAGAATCTAATCATCTCCTCTTGCCATTTAATGACATTGGCTGTATCCCCCACTATCAGCCTCCTTGTAGTTACCATTGACCAGAAACTGAACTGAACCAGCTATATAAATAAAAGCAAATTACTGCTTTTATGCTGGAATCTGAAACCAAAAGAGAAAATGCTGGAAAATCTCAGCAGGTCTGGCAGCATCTGTAAGGAGAGAAAAGAGCTAACGTTTCTAGTCCGATGACTCTTTGTCAAAGCTAAAAGGCATAGAAGGTGGTATATATTTATACTGTAGGGTGAGGGATTGAAAGATGAGTCATAGCCACAGAAGCCAGGGGAAAGCGTGCTAATGGCAGACCCAGAGAGAACAAGAAGTGTGAAAGGCCAAACATCAGGAAAACTAAAATCAGAGGGTAACTGTGACAGATGTAGATGTGGGGGAGGGGGGACATGGGCGGGAGAGAGCTATATAAATAGCATGTCTATAAGAATATGTCAGAGGCTGGTAATCCTATGGAGAGTAACTCGCCCCCTGACTCCCCAAAGCCTGACCACCAGCACGGTAGCATTGTGGATAGCACAATTGCTTCACAGCTCCAGGGTCCCAGATTCGATTCCGGCTTGGGTCACTGTCTGTACAGAGTCTGTACATCCTTCCCGTGTGTGCGTGGGTTTCCTCCGGGTGCTCCGGTTTCCTCTCACAGTCCAAAGATGTGCAGGTTAGGTGGATTGGCCATGATCAATTGCCCTTAGTGTCCAAAATTGTCCGTAGTGTTGGGTGGGGTTACTGGGTTATGGGGATAGGGTGGAGGTGTTGACCTTGGGTAGGGTGCTCTTTCCAGCAGCTGGTGCAGACTCGATGGGCCGAATGGCCTCCTTCTGCACTGTAAATTCTATGATAAATCTACAAGGCACAAGTCAGGAGTGTAATGAAATACTCTCGACTTGCCTGGATGAGCACAGCTCCAACAACACTCAATAAGCCCCATAACCTACTTGATTAACACCCAATCCACAAACATTCACTCCTTCCATCACCGATGCAGAGTGGCAGCTATTGATTAAGGAGAAACATCAAACAAGACTGCATATGGTTCAGGAAAATCAGTACGCAGTCAGTGTAAGCTTCCTGCTACTAAATTTGGATTTCTGGACCTTGAGAATAGATATTTGAAGAATGGGCTATCACGATGATGAGGGAGCGTAAGAAATCAACAGTTCAATATTTACAGTACTCTCAGTTCAAATGTAATTACAAATCATCAGTTGAGCCCTTGTGTTATATTAACACATTAAGCATTGGATAAACCATCAATCTTTTTAAATTTCATCCTGCATTTATACAATAGTTTGCAAGTCCTTCTAATATCTGACCAAATCTATTTCAGACTCATCAATATATCCTTAATTACTAAATCACTAAACAATATGGTCAAATACTATCTTATGGGAAAGTAGAATGTTCCTTTTACCCTATCGTTTATACCAGATTATCAACTGATGTTAATGTTACTAACGTGCAACGATGTTTTTGTCTATAATCTATGGCCAGAATTTGTATGATAGTGGGGTCTTGGCCAGCCAAAGAAAAGGGAGAACAGATCCCCACCAACTCCAGGAGTCTTGCTGCCATTTTACACTCTAACGTATGTTGATTGGCAATAGGGGGAACCTCCACCCCTCACTTGTGAGGGCATCCCAACTTGGAGAGCTGCAGACCAATTAGATTAGTCGACAGCACTCCAGCCTCCAGACACAGCGCTGCAGTGACCGGAAGAAACACTGCATGAAGCCTTCTGAGACTACGTCGAGAGGAAATTGGAGAAAAAGGTAAGTGTCAGGGAACCCTGTGGGGAAGTTAGTGAAGGCCTGGGGGTTTGAGAGGGAGGTGATCGGGATTTCAGGGGCAAGGAAGGGATGCAAGTCCACTGGTCATCGGGCCTAAAAGGAAGGGTGTCCCCAGTCAGGAGGAAGCATCTAAGAGATCCTGCCCAGAATGGGGAGGCAACTTATTATCTAAATGGAGAGAAACATCGGGATTCTCCGTTGCAAAGGGATCTGGGGGTCCTTGTTCATGTGTCACAGAAAGCTAGCGTGCCGGCACAGCAGATAATAAAGAAAGCAAACAGAATGTTGGCATTTATAGCTAAAGAAATAGAGTATAAAGGTAAGGAAGTATGGCTGTAACTATACAAGGCATTGGTGAGACCACACCTAGAGTATTGTGCATAGTTTTGGCCACCTTATTTGAGGAAAGATGATGTGGAGATGCCAGTGTTGGACTGGGGTGGGCACAGTAAGAAGTCTTACAACACCAGGTTAAAATCCAACAGGTTTGTTTCAAATCACTAGCTTTCGGAGCAGAGCTTCATCAGTTGAATGAAGAGGTGGGTTCCACAACCACATATATAGACAAAGTCAATGATGCAAGGTGATACTTTGAATGTGTGTCTTTGCAGGTAATTAAGTCTTAAGGAGAGAGGGATAATCACAGGTTAAAGAGGTGTGAATTGTCTCAAGCCAGGACAGTTGGTAGGATTTCGTAAACCCAGGCCAGATGGTGGGGGGTAAATGTATTGAGACATGCATCCAAAGTCCCAGTTGAGGCCATATACATGCGTTTGGAACTTGGCTATCAGTTTCTGCTCTGGATTCTGCATTGTCACGCGTCCTGAAGGCCGCCTTGGAGAAAGCTTACCCGAAGATCAGAGACTGAATGCACTTGACTGCTGACGTGTTCCTCGACTGGAAGGGAAGATTCCTGCCTGGTGATTGTCGCACAATGTCCGTTCATACGTTGTCGCAGTGTCTGCATGGTCTCGCCAATGTACCACGCCTCAGGATATTGAGGAAAGATGTAATGGCATTTGAGGCACTGACTGCCCCCAAACTCAAATCTCGACCCCTGACATGTTCCGATACCAAATATTCCAAATCCCGTCACGAATCCCCCCGAATCGACGACCACCCGACCTATCTCAAATCCCCCTATCCCTGACCCAAATCCTCCCGAACCCGACTACCCCCAGACATGAACTGCCCAGCACCAGATCTGTCCCAAAGCCCCCCAGCGAAAACCAGAATCCCCCCCTCCCAACTATTCACACATGCACGCCCCACACTTACTCACCCATTCATTTACCCACCTACTCACTCACATCGCAGCCACTCACTCACCCCCCCAGCCAATCACTCACTCACGCACCCAATCACACACTCACTCACACACTAACTCTTTCACTCACTCATTGATGTTTACAGCATGGAAACAGGCCCTTTGGCCCAGCTTGTCCATGCCGCCTAGTTTTTATCACTAAGCTAGTCCCAATTGCCCGCATTTGGCCCATATCCCTCTATACCCATCTTTCCCATATAACTGTCTAAATGCTTTTCAAAAGACAAAATTGTACCCGTCTCTACCACTGTCTCTGGCAACTCGTTCCAGGCACTCACCACCCTCTGTGTGAAAAAAGTGCCTCTCTGGACCCTTTTGTATCTCTCCTCTCACCTTAGACCTATGCCCTCTAGTTTTAGACTCCCCTACCTTTGGGAAAAGCTGTTGACTATCTACCTTATCTATGCCCCTCATTATTTTATAGACCTCTACAAGATCACCCCTAAGCCTCCTGCATTCCAGGGAAACAAATCCCAATCTATCCAGCCTCACCTTCTAATTCAAACCGTCAAGTCCCGGTAGCGTCCTAGTAAATCTTTTCTGCATTCTTTCTAGTTTAATAATATCCTTTCTATAATAGTGCGACCAGAACTGTACACAGCATTTCAAATGTGACCTTACAACTCTTGAGTCACTCTTGTGACTCTTGTACAACTTCAACAAGACATCCCAACTCCTGTATTCAATGTTGACCAATAAAACCTAGCATGCCAAATGCCTTCTTCACCACCCTGTCCACTTGTGACTCCACTTTCAAGGAGCTATGAACCTGTACCCCTAGATCTCTTTGTTCTGTAACTCTCCCCAACACCTTATCATTAACTGAGTAGATCCTGCCCCGATTTGATCTACCAAAATGCATCACCTCACATTTATCTAAATTAAACTCCACCTGCCATTCATCAGCCCACTGGCCCAATTGATCAAGGTCTCTTTGCAATCCTCAATCACCTTCTTCTCTGTCCACTATGCCACCTATCTTGGTGTCATCTGCTAACTTGCTAACCATGCCTCCTAAATTCTCATCCAAATCATTAATTTAAATAACAAATAACAGTGGCACAGCACTGATCTCTGAGGCACACCGCTGGCCACAGGCCTCCAGTTTGAAAAACAACCTTCTACAACCACCCTTTGTCTTCTGTCGTCAAGCCAATTTTGTATCCAATTGGCTACCTCACCCTCACTCACGCCTCACCCACTCAGTAAGTCAGTCACTCACCTAACGACTCAATCATTCACCCTTGCACTCACTCAATCACTCACTCAATCACTCGCTCACTCACCCAATCACTCGTTCACTCACTCAGCATCTCACACGCTGCCACTCACACCTCATCACTCACTCACACACACCCACCCACACATCTACCCACACACACACACTCACACACCCACTCACACACACTACCCACTCACACCCACTCACACACCCACTCACACATCCACCCACTCACACACCCATTCTCACACCCACACTCAAACACTCACACACCCACTCACACTCACACTGACTCACACACCCACACTCACACCCACACTAACACCCACTCTCACACTCAAACTCACACACCCACTCACCAATCACTCAGTCAGTCAGTCACTCACTCACCTAACCACACACTTATTCACACACTCACCACCCACTCACACACTCACCATCCACTCAATCAGTCAGTCAGTCAGTCACCAACTCAGTCATTCACTCACCCAATCACTTACTCATTCAAGAATCCATTCAGTATCTCACTCACACTCACCCACTCACTTGTTCACTCACACATTCAGCACATATGAACTCACCACCCACTCACTCACACTCACGCAACCACTCACTCACACATTCACCACCCACTCACTCATTTAGCAACTCACTCACTCACTCAATTCAACTGAGCAGATTGCTGAAGGTATGAAAAACTGTTTTTGCCGATTGCTGGTGACCTTATTGTACTGTTGTCTATTTAATGTTTAATGCCTGGAAGCTGTGTGTCTGCCTGCTGCTGCCTCATTTGTCTGTCTGCTGCTGCCTCTTTTGCTTCTGTGGCCTAGAGCAAGGAAAGGGAGGAAGTAAGATGAGACACTACCCAATGCTGGGGAGGGGGAAGGGGTGGCAGACTGATTTGACTGAGCAACTTGATGAAGGTATTGAAGAAATGCTTTTACAGATTGCTGGTGACCTTATTGTAATGTTGGCTGTTCAGTGTTTAATGTCTGGAAGCCATGTGTTTGTTTTCTGCCACCTCCTTTGCTCCTGTGGCTTGGAATGAGGAATGGGAGGAAGTAATTTGACCCACTACCAGTGTTGGAGAAGGGGAAGGGGTGCTCTTTCACTCTTCTGACATACTCTTCATCGGTGTGACTCTCTGGTATATTATTACGCTACACCTGAGCAACTTTCCACTGATGCGAGTCTACTGCTGAAATCTGAGGTGGGGGAAAAGAGTTATTGTAGTATTGATTGTTTACTGTTTAATGCCTGGAGGTTGTATGTTTGGATTCTGCCCCCCGTCCCCCCACCCCACCTGTGGTGATTGTGTATCAGTGTCGATGCAATACAACTGAGCAAGCACTAGAGGGAGCACGGGAGAGCTATAAATACAGAGGGACAGGAAGTGAGGACACACTTCACAGAAGGGGGACTTGGCAGCAGGACAGGCAGGCAGCATTTGAGGTAGCTGTAAGTTAAGCTCTGAAGACAGAACAAATTCACAATGAAGCATCTTCTCCAACTTTGAGACTATGACCTTTATTAAGACACAAGGAACAACACATGGTACCAAGAAGTGACTTCAGACGCTTACTACAAGACAACTCAGCTGCAGACACAGAAAGACCAAAATGGCAAGAAGAACTCCTACCGGGCATTGGACCTGGGAAGATCTCTCTTATTCGATGATGTGGGTTGGAACCCCATCTCAGCTGGACCTAACCGGTAATGAAAGTAATGTCTGGAAAAGATTTAAACAAGTGTTCGATATATATATATCGTAGCTAATGATTTAGCTGCAGCCTCAAACGAAATGAAAATAGCAATGCTCATCACAGGACATGCAGCTCGAAAAGTATATAATGGCTTTAAATACTCAAAAGCTGAAGACAGCAACAACTTACAAATAATACTAAAAAAATTTGGAAGAGTACTGTATGGAATTTGAACAGCACTGTATGCTCAGAGGCCAAACTGCACAGAGACTGAGTGATGCAAAACTCAAACAATCACTATAAGAACAGAAAGGGTTCAGTCAAGAAATCGCGAGTGAAAAGTACAGATCAATAGGAAGAATTAATTTTTCACAGAGACGAAACACTGAGGTCCAGTTCAGATCAAAAGGAAAAAGTAACATGAACTTTTCACATAAACAAAACGCTGAAATCCAGTTGAGATCAAAAGGAAGAAGTAACTTGAATTTTTCACAAAGCCAAAACGCTGAAATCCAGTACAGATCGAAAGGAAAAGGTAACTTACACTTTGTAGGAAAAAAAACGCTGAAATCCGCTGTAAAATGGCGTCGGAGCACATTTTACAGTCTCTGGGGGGACAAAGAACGAAAATCTGCGTCAGCGCATGCGCAGGAAACAGAAGCCGCGCATGCGCAGTTACAATCACCCGTTTTGCATTCTGCACATGCGCAAGACTCGCATGCGCAGTTTAAAACAGTTCTTGTTGCTGATCGTTCTGCGCATGCGCAAGCCGCGCATGCGCAGTCTCAAAACGTTTTGGTCACGGATCGTTATGCGTATGCGCAATGGACACAAAACCGCACAGTAAAGGAAGGCCGATTTGCGCATGCGTGATTGATTCCTACGCATGACGTCACGAGCGTCATGATGTCTGAGGATCCGGACCACGCCCACTTAAAAGGGAAATGCCCAAAAATTGAAAACAAGATACTTAAAGCTGTAAAACCAAATTTTCTTGCCTCAGAACACAAAAAAACGCCTGAACTTAAACCAGCAGTTGAAAATAACTCTCACAACACCCTGGAAAAAGCAGTCTGCACCACCCAAATAGAAGAGAACAAAACAAAATCCAAAACTAAAATAGATGATTTGTTTTTCGAACAATACTACTCAGTCATGGCTGAGTTATTCGGATATGCAAAAAATGATGAAGCCAATGATACCAAATCCGAAGCAAAAAAAGATGATTTGTTTTTCGAACAATACTACTCAGACATGGCTGAGTTATTCGGATATGCTAATCACAGCATCAGCGACACGGTCGCAAAGCTCAACACGACTATACTTGTGGTAGATGAATCCAACACCATGGTGCCAGGGCAGATCGTCGATACATTGGATGACAGCAATACCCAAGATGAAGACGACCCCACACAGAGAGCACAGAAAGACTCCACACAGAGAGCGATGACAGGCTCCACAGTGAGAGTGATGAAAGACTCCACAAAGAGAGTGACGCGACATGAGATCATTCTCACCATTCTCGAGACGAAACGTTCAATGTAACAGATTCCACAAAGGACACTCGCACCAATAACTGTGACAATGACTCAAATTATCCACACGGGACACTCATTGAGCACAACAAGAAAAACAACAACCACAAGAAGCAGAGCAGAAACAAGAACGACAACAGCAAGAACAAAAGCAACATGAAGCGCGATAAGAACAACAAAAATCGCAAGAAGCACTGCAGAAACAAGAACAACAGCAACAACAAAAACTACAAGAAGAACAACAAAACCAACAAGAAGCATAACAAAGATAGTGACAACAACAAAGACAGAAATGACAAAAACAGCAACAAGAGCGACAACGAAAACAACAAAGACAGGAACGACAGAAACAACAGCAATGAAACAACGACTTGTACAAAATGGTACAACTCTGCACATGAAGGACAATGCCACAGCACACTGCAAAATAATGACAAGACTACAAACGTGCCATGGGATGACAACAAATCTCACAAACTCACATCTGCTCCAGAACAAGCAAGCACAATAGCTTTCAAGGCAGATGACATACCAAATCGATACCACAAGCACAGAAAAAAGTCCATGTCAGTCAACATCAGTGGTTCAACCATGCAAACACCTCGGGATGACGTATTGGTTACTTAAAATAACGAGAACACCGACAACATTCACAACAGAGTTGCAATATCAATATCACCACGTCAACAACAAAAAAAGAAAAAAACTCAATGAACAAATTCATCAAGTTTGGACTCATAAATGTTTTTATTATGATTGGACTCATAAATATAAATTGGCTTTGTAAAATATGCAATAGCACCATTACTTGTATAGATACACATATCGTAAGTAATCTAATTGTACAATTTTCTTTAACGATGTACAGAAAATATGTGAAGAAAAAAGGGGGGATGTGGTGATTGTGTATCAGTGTAGATGCAATACAACTGAGTAAGCACTAGAGGGGGCACGGGAGAGCTATAAATACAGAAGGGACAGGAAGTGAGGACACACTTCACAGAAGGGGGACTTGGCAGCAGGACAGGAAGGCAGCATTTGAGGTAGCTGTAAGTTAAGCTCTGAAGGCAGAACAATTCACACTAAAGCATCTTCTCCAACTTTGAGACTAAGAGCTTTATTAAGACACAAGGAACAACACACTACCTTTTTTGCTTCTGTGTCTTGGAGCAAGGGAGGTAGTGAGGTGACCTGCTACCAGTGCTGGAGAGTGGGAGGGGCGCTCTTTCACTATTCTGGTGTGACATTTCCAGTGTATTATTACCCTCAAGCAACTTTCAATTGATGTGAGTCTACAGCTGGGAGCTGCAGGATTGGGAGAGAGTGGCAGGTTGATTCGGATTCTAGTGACTTCATCGTACTGTTGACTGTTTTATATTTAAAGTGGGGTTGGTTTTCTTTGTTTAAATACACTGTTGTAGTTTTGTGTTTGTACCGATATTATGTAGTGAAAAGGTGCTTGTATACATGGCACGGTGCCTTTCCCTTGTTGGTTGATGGTTAATGTGATAAATTTACTGTTACTTTGTTTATTTTTATCTTTTGTAGAAAGATATTGTTGACCGTTTAATAAACAAAATATTCTCAAGGACATTCCTTTTTTTTAAAATCATTTTTATTGAGAAATTTTGATTTTATACAACATTGACGCACCTTAGTAAAATACCGAAAATAACAATAATATTAACAATCATATACATTCGCCCCATCCCCATGAACAACCCAGCATTTTAACAACAACGCATATTAACACACTATAAAGTTACAGAATAAACACTACAATAATGCACCCCCCCCCCCCCCCCCCCCCCCCGGGTTGCTGCTGCTATTGACCCAGTTACCTATCTCTGAGCCAGGAAGTCCAAAAAAGGCTGCCATCGTTTATAGAACCCTTGTATTGATCCTCTCAGGGCAAATTTGACCTTTTCCAATTTTATAAATCCCGCCATGTCACTGATCCAGGTCTCCACACTTGGGGGCCTTGCATCCTTCCATTGTAACAGAATCCTTCGACGGGCTACTAGGGACGCAAAGGCCAGGACACCGGCCTCTTTCGCCTCCTGCACTCCCGGCTCTACCGCAACTCCAAAAATCGCGAGTCCCCACCCTGGTTTGACCCTGGATCCAACCACCCTCGACTCCGTCCCCGCCACCCCCTTCCAGAATTCTTCCAGTGCTGGGCATGCCCAGAACATATAGGCGTGGTTCGCAGGACTCCCCGAACATCTGGTGCACCTGTCCTCACTCCCGAAGAACCTACTCATCCTAGTCCCGGATATATGGGCCCGGTATCTGAACATGTTCCCCTGGGGAAGGCCAAATTTATCTTCCAGTTCCCCCAGGCCCGCAAACCTCCCGCCAATAAACAGGTCCCTCAATTTGCTGATGCCCGCCCTTTGCCACCCCCTGAATCCCCCATCCGTGTTCCCCGGGATGAACCGATGGTTCTCAAGGACATTCCTGTGGGTGCACGTGCCATCTCTCCCAGCATTCCAAACTGCGAGGCCTGGACACATTTCCTGAACCCAGGAAGGATCAGCAGCACAAAGGCAGCAGACAACAATCAAACACCCAAGAGCTGGCCATCAGCACTGCGGATATCCCGACATCCAGAGAGTGAGTGTGTAGATCAGCCTGTGCACGGTCTCCGTAATGTTCCGGTAGGGGTCTGGGGTCTAGGGACTCCTGATGTGGCCGGGGTGAGTGTGCAGAGCGAGGCTCTCCAGCATAACTGGCTCTCTGGATGATGCTTTGTGAGCAGGTGTGACACATAGGGGTGGGAGAGGCTTATGAGGAAACCAGAGGGGGACGCCAGTGACAGCCCAAGGTATACAGGCATAGTTGGATATACACGGAAATGACAGACATCATGTGCTGCAGGAGACTCCGTCTCATAAGAACATAAGAACGTAAGAACTAGGAGCAGGAGTAGGCCATCTGGCCCCTCGAGCCTGCTCCGCCATTCAATGAGATCATGGCTGATCTTTTGTGGACTCAGCTCCACTTTCCGGCCCGAACACCATAACCCTTAATCCCTTTATTCTTCAAAAAACTATCTATCTTTACCTTAAAAACATTTAACGAAGGAGCCTCAACTGCTTCACTGGGCAAGGAATTCCATAGATTCACAACCCTTTGGGTGAAGAAGTTCCTCCTAAACTCAGTCCTAAATCTACTTCCCCTTATTTTGAGGCTATGTCCCCTAGTTCTGCTTTCACCCGCCAGTGGAAACAACCTGCCTGCATCTATCCTATCTATTCCCTTCATAATTTTATATGTTTCTATAAGATCCCCCCTCATCCTTCTAAATTCCAACGAGTACAGTGCCAGTCTACTCAACCTCTCCTCATAATTCAACCCCTTCAGCTCTGGAATTAACCTAGTGAATCTCCTATGCACACCCTCCAGTGCCAGTATGTCCTTTCTCAAAACTGAACACAATACTCCAGGTGTGGCCTCACTAACACCTTATACAATTGCAACATTACCTCCCTAGTCTTAAACTCCATCCCTCTAGCAATGAAGGACAAAATTCCATTTGCCTTCTTAATCACCTGTTGCACCTGTAAACCAACTTTCTGTGACTCATGCACTAGCACACCCAGGTCTCTGCACAGCGGCATACTTTAATATTTTATTGTTTAAATAATAATCCCATTTGCTGTTATTCCTACCAAAATGGATAACCTCACATTTGTCAACATTGTATTCCATCTGCCAGACCCTAGCCCATTCACTTAACCTATCCAGATCCCTCTGCAGACTTCCGGTATCCTCTGCACTTTTCGCTTTACCACTCATCTTAGTGTCATCTGCCATCAGGAAGCTCTTCATTAACAGGAAGGGGTTCTGTTCCCTGAATGTTCAACTTGTGTGTGACCACCACTCCCGGATCATGCACGTGCATTACAGATACATCCTCAGACCTCAAGAGATCCCCAGCGTTTTCGAAGATCACCACAGGATGACAGGTTGGCTCCTGGGTGATAAGTGGTACCGTGAGGTCCTGGCTGATAGCTCTATTGCGGAGGCAATAGACCGAGGCAGAGACCCGATGTAACAAGGCCCAAGTTGTCACCCATACTGTGATTGAGAGGTGCAATGGACTGCTGAAAGTGCAGTTCCAATGCCTGGACTGCTCTTGTGATGGACCGCACTACACCCACCTGAGGGTCTCCTGCTTTGTGGTGATCTACTGTGCCCTCCACAACCTAGACCCCAGACCCCTACTGGGGACATTAGGGAGATCCCCTGCAGTGGGGCAACATGCTGGAGGAGAAGGGATTCAGAAGAACTGGAATCCGCCTTGTTCTCCTTGGTGGAATGCCAGGGTTGGTGTCCAGCATCTTCTCCCTTCTGAGGGTGCCCATAGGGCCCTGGCTGACTCCATGGGGCAGAGACAGCTGGAGTGAGCTCCAGAAGCCTCTGGAGCCTTCAGTGATGTTCCTCAATGACTGGGCCACCCTCTGGAATACCTCTGGAATGTCTATTTGCATCTGGGACATGTCCGTCATTGACCGGGATATGACGTTGAGGCCCTCAGCCATGGCCGTCACAGGCTGAGCATGCCTTGGACATGACCCAACTCAAGGCGCAGATATCGTGCTCCAGATTTTCCATTGCGGTTGCCACCCTAGTGGTGTTGGCCTGAGTGTTACATATTGTGGGCACCATCTCCTGCACCTGAAGACTTTGGTATTCCTCCAGTCAGCCTTGCAATCACTGGAATGTTGCTGACACCCTCTCCTGAATGTCATGGCTGTGTCCTATCATCTGCATCAGCTCTGGGAGGACCTTATCCAGAGGTTTGAACCTGGCTGAGATCCAGTTGAGTCCTGGGATCCAGCAGACCTCTGACTGTTGTCTCCCCTGGATTTCCAGCCTCCATCTAATGTGGGTCGGCAACTGTGTGGTGCTCACCAGATAATGCCCCCAATGCCTGTACACTAATGTCCACCCACCGAGGTGTGTGTCTCTGCGCTGTTGGGAGGTACAGGTGATAGCTGTGATGCATATTCTCCTTGGAACTTTCCTCCATGGTGTTATCTTGGGTGGCTGAGGGGAGCACGACTCCGGATGGTCCAGTTTCATCATATCGTGATCCTGCAAGACCTGTGATCAGTGAAAAGGAATGATAATTTAGTCGGAGATCAACAACTCACTTGAGACAAGTGATGTGGATGTAGCGGTAGTGGATCCCCACATCTCTGGTGCAGGCCGACCTCACTGTTAGTCAATACTCTCCCCTTGATCAAATCTGCAATCTACAGGGCCCATTCCTCATAGGGTGTGAAGATGCGGATCTCTGGGACCCCCGCCAACTTTCACCCTTTTCCTCTTATTATGGACTATCTTCTCCTGCAGGGTCAAAGAGAGGACATTGTGAACCACATGCTTGATGGGTCGGGAGGTTAGTAGCAGGTGGCATGTGTTGGCACTGCATCTAGACATGAAGAGGTTGTGCTGGTGGGTGCCAGGAGGTTCTGAGGAACAAGCTTGAAGAACGGATGTTGGAAGAGTGCATGGTGTCAGCCAGTGAACTGGGGGAGTGTGGGGGGGGGGGGTAGTCTGGGAAATTGAGGGGAGTCCTTGCAGCTCGGTGGAGGTCGTTCGTCTTCTTCCGACGTTGGACAGTGGTCCTCCTGGTCACGATGCCCAAACTCACTGCAGAAGCAACTGCCTCCCAGGTGGCACTGTTGACCTTGCTGCTGGTTTTCCAACCCCCTCAGGGGCTCTCATCCACTGTGGCATCCCAAAGTGAGGAGCAGGTCTCCGTGCTGCCATCCTTGTTTCTTGCCTGGGAGTGAGTGGCGAGGGAGCATTTAAAAGCAGCTCCCCCATGTTCGTAGCGAGCAGTTGAGGGGCAGGTTATGCGAATCAGACCCGTGAAGGAGCCAGGCTTGGCGAGATTCACGTGGGGGCTCACTTTTGGAACTAAGTGCAGGTGAATACAGGCCATGATCTCGCCATTGCAGCGGGGAGAGCAGACCCTGCCAAACTCACCCAAAATGACACTTAGAAATATTTTGATTGAATCAGGCTCAAGATTTGTCCATACATCATGTGCACCCTGAGGTGCTTCAATACTGTAAAAGAAATGTTACAGACATTTCAAAATGGTCATCACAAATGGTACAAAGGCATTTGAATTGCCTAAATAGATCAAATTTCACTCTGGGGTGCTTCAATACAATTGGGATACATGTAATATTCACCGTATACATTCAATGCGAGTCATACAGCCCGAGGGGGTTCTATACAATTCCCAGCCCCTCAGTTATAAAGGGTGTGACATCTTTACATGTGAATGGCTGCTGACCAGATTCAGTTAGTGCCCAACTGGGTGAGCGGGTAGAAGGTGTTTGTGGAGCCATGCTACAGCGTCTGAATCATGAAATGAAATGAAAATTGCTTATTGTCACGAGTAGGCTTCAATGAAGTTACTGTGAAAAGCCCCTAGTCGCCACATTCCGGCGTCTGTTCGAGGAGGTTGTTACGGGAATCGAACCGTGCTGCTGGCCTGCTTGGTCTGCTTTAAAAGCCAGCGATCTAGCCCTGTGCTAAACAGCCCACAGGACAAGTGGAGAAAATAGAGAGCAAAAACAATTTTTTTAAAATCTTGGACTATTTTAAAAGACATTCTGAAATATGAAGCATTGTTTTGATATACCATTGGTTTGAGTCAATGTTAATAAGTTATAAGTATTTCATTAGTACAGGTTTTGAATGTCATCTTAACTATTTGATATTTCGAGAAGTAACCAACCACATCTCTAACATTTCCCTCGAGTGCCAGCAGCAGAAGCAGTGGCTTGAGACTGATTGATCATTTTTTATTAATAGCCAACAGTTCGAGGTTGCTAGAAGAATAAGTAGTAATTTGCATATTTTCATCATGAATATTGCATGCCCAGGCTTGCCTGAATGAACAGAATTAATAAACCATTTAATAGCAGTTTACCATTCAAAATACCAAGCAGTGTGGCATATTTTCAAATGAGAAATGATCAGTTATCACGAAGTAAGAACAGTAAATTTTTATCACTTGAAGTAATAAAATTGACTTAATTAACTTGCGTGACATCTGCGCTGAGCACATAATCAGACCATGTTATGCAAAGACAGATTTTATGTATAAAATGAAGATAGATATGTTCCATTTTTTAAAGGCTAGATCATTCAGATTACAATGGACACTCTGGCAGCCCCATTAGGAACAGCAGACCTGTAAGAGTGCATCCAAAGTTTTCTGATATTTCAAAAGGAGGTGGTGAGAGTATGGTGACATCTTTAATTCATGGAAAGTGAATAGTGGTACACCTCAGTAAATGTAAAGTGCAAGTTTAATACTTTAGATGAGGATGTACTCATGCTAAGATATCAACAGAACTAATGAAATGTCCCTTGGATATTTTCAATAATTTTGCAGTGGATCAATGTTTCACACCATTTCCTCTGGGGGTCATATTGGGGGGGTGAAAAGGGGGTGAATAAAATTCAGTGACCTCTCCCCTTTGTCATTTGGAACTTCCCAAGTCTTCCATTCTATCCTAACCATACAGATAGACAATGGGCAGCTAGCAACCTTTAACATGATAAAATGGTCTTGCACTTTTGGCATGTTGGGAGAAATGTGCTGGGAGCACCAATGAATCAAACTGATGAAGGTTATGGTAGAAGGTCAACTTTCATGTGAAGCTGGAGAGCGCTGGCACTGTCCAGGGGTAGCAAGATTTACTTCAGGTTAGACAGGCCACACTTCCTGGGCCCAACCCTTCATACTTAAATTGGGGTCGGTTAGCTCAGTTGGCTGGACGGCTGGTTTGTGATGCGGAGCAGCACCAACAGCGTGGGTTTGTGGTAGTATGACTAGGGAGATTACGGTACCCTAGAACCAAGCTGCCATTGGTGCAGAAGACTCGCTGCACATTGGCCCAGGCAAGTCATGTGCCTCTCTGCCAATTGGCTGAGGCTAGTCATGTGACTCCCCACCGATTGGCTGAGAGGTTGGTAGCTCCGCCTATGAGGCAGGGTATAAAAACCAGTACCGGCTGGCAGTAGGCCTTTCTCTGTATGTCTACTGCCGGGCACACATCTAGTGTATTAAAGCCTGTTGTTTGGAACTACTTCACGACTCGAGTCCAATTGATGGTGCATCAATTTAATACACTAGAATTTTGAAATGGAGCTACGGATCAAGCGAGAATGTCTCAGCATCAGCTCGCATGCTGCAAATGCGTCAGCAACGTTTAAACATTGACTAGCAGGTTTCAACAGCTACCTCACCACAGCAGAAAACCGCCCGACAAGGGAACAGAAACTCCACATCCTCCACTCGTGCGTGGGCACCGCCGTCTACTCTCTGATAGAGGACGAACTGGACTATGATGCCGCTATGGACCTGCTGAAGGGACATTTCATCAGGTCAGTGAATCAGGTCTACGCGCGGCACCTCCTGGCTACGAGGCAACAATTCCCCGGTGAGTCCCTCGACGAATTCTATCCGGCTCTCATTGTCCTGGGGAGAAATTGCGCCTGCCCGCAAGTCACTGCGGCTGAGCACACCGAACTCTTGATCAGGGACGCCTTCGTTGCGGGTATGCAATCATCCCAGATACGCCAGAGGCTTCTGGAAAAGGACACTTTAAGCCTCGCTGAGGCACGGACCCTCACATCCTCCTTAGAGGTCGCTGACCGCAACGCCCGCACGTATGCCCCTGGCCGTGCGGTGGCCCCTTGGGCAACGTGGCACACGACCCCCCTCACCCCCGCCAACTCTGACCCCCTCCCAGACCTGCGCCGCGGGACGCCCTGATAAACCCACGGGCCCCCACTGCTACTTTTGCGGCCAGGCCAAGCACCCCCGCCCGCGCTGTCCGGCCCGCACCGCAACCTGTAAAAACTGCGGCAAGAAGGGCCACTTTGCGGCCGTCTGCCAATCAAAATCGGTCGCTGCCGTCCCGAAGTGCGACCGGGGTCCCCCCCCCCACTGCGCTCTTCTAGGGCCCCAAGAGGCCCGTGGACCTCGCTGCCTCCACCCCCCACCGCCACGGGTGATCCCCGGACGCTGCCATTTTGGGCCCCCGACGCCACATACGACCCTCGGGCGCCGCCGTTGTGGGTCCCCGACTCCACGTGCGACCCTCGGGCGCTGCCATCTTGTTCACCCCCCACCACGTGCAGCCGACCTGCCTCAGGAAGCCCCTGCCCATGACCCAGGACCCCCAAAATGGCGGATACCCCACGAGGACCTGAACGCGCTGCAAGGTATTCCTGTGCCCGTAGAATGCCGGGACCCGACCGGATCGCAAACATGCCCCCCTAGCAACCTCTCTACCTCAACCGGCACCCGGGACCCTGTCAGACCGACCCCGGAAACATAACCAGTGCCCTGGTCCCCGTCAGACGCAACCACCTACCTTCCACAAGGTCAGACTTCTCCCGTCGAATCCCAGGACCATCCAGCCGCAGCCGCCGACCGAGGAAGTGAGGGAAACATGGCAGTCTGCAGGTTAGACTGAAGCAACGCGGTTTCAAGACCCCTCTCCCCAGTATACTCCTGATAAACGTCCAAGCGATCGAAAACAAGCTGGATGAACTTAACGCCAGAATGACCTCTCAGAGGGAAGTGAGAGACTGCTTTGTGCTTGCTCACCTCCGCCTCACTGGACTGTGGCATATAACCTGAAGGCTTCTCAATTTACCGGGCGGACCGCATCGTCATCAGGCAAAGCGAAGGGTGGAGGGGTTTCCTTCTCATCAACACCTCCTGGTGTTTGAATGTGGCGACCCTGCTCCCCGGACCTGGAATACCTGACTGTGAAATGCTGCCCACACTATCTTCCACGTGAGTTCACTTCAGCCATTATCACAGCGGTCTACATCCCATCCCAGGCAGAAGTGAGGAAGGCGCTGGACGAACTGTACACAGTTATAAACAACTACGAAACAGAACACCCAGAGGCCTTGTTCATTGTGGCCGGAGACTTCAACAAAGCCAACCTCAAGAGTGTACTGCCAAAATTCCACCAGCACATCTCCGTCCCACCAGGGGCGACAACACCCTTGACCACTGCTACTCAAAAATCACGGGCGCCTACCGTTCCATCCCCCGACTGCACTTTAGGAAATCAAACCATAAGACGGTGTTCCTTCTCCCGGCATACAAGCAGAAACTCAAGTGGGAGAATCCAGCTAAGAAGGTCGTGCAGTGCTGGTCTGAGGAATCAGAAGAGCTTCTACATGACTGCTTAGAGACAGTGGACTGGTCCATATTTAAGAACTCAGTGACCAACTTAAATGAGTATGCCACCACCGTCACAGACTTCGTCAGCAAATGTGTGGATGACTGCGTGCCAAAGAAAGCAGTATGTACGTTCCCCAATCAGAAACCACGACTCAATTGCGAGACTGACTCCCTACTGAAGGACAGGTCTCCCTCCCCGATGAACTCAATGCATTCTACGTTCGGTTCAAGCAGGAAACCAACAATCCGCTGTTGAGTGCCCCAGTAGGACATAGCACAAATATACCCACTGTCACAGCTTCCGAAGTCAGATCGGCCTGCCTGAAAGTGAACCCTCAGAAGACGACTGGCCCGGACGGGTTCCCTGGTCATGCACTCAGAGCCTGCGCGGACCAGCTGGCAATGGTATTCGTGGACATCTTTAACCTATCCCTACTTCACTCTGAGGTCCCCACCTGCTTCAAGAAGACCACCACCAAACCAGTGCCAAAGAAGAACCAGGCAACGTGCCTCAATGACTACCGCCCGGTGGCCCTGACTTCAGTCGTAATGAAGTGCTTTGAGAGACTGGTCATGAAGCGCATCACCTCCATACTCCCAGAACGCCTTGATCCACTGCAATTCGGATACCATCACAACCGGTCCACAGCAGACGCCATTTCCCTTGCCCGACACTCATCCCGGGAGCATCTCGACAACAAGGACTCCTACATCAGACTCCTATTTATTGACTACAGCTCCGCCTTCAACACCATAATCCCAGCCAAGCTGATATCAAAGCTCCAAAACCTAGGACTTGGCTCCTCACTCTGCAACTGGATCCTCGACTTTCTGACCCACAGACCACAATCAGTAAGAATAAACAACACCACCTCCTCCACAATAGTCCTCAATACAGGGGCCCCGCAAGGCTGCGTACTTTGCCCCCTACTCTACTCCCTGTACACACATGACTGCGTGGGAAAATTTGGTTCCAACTCCATCTACAAGTTTGCTTACGACACGACCATAGTGGGCCTAGAACATAGAACATAGAACGATACAGCGCAGTACAGGCCCTTCGGCCCTCGATGTTGCACCGACATGGAAAAAATCTAAAGGCCATCTAACCTACACTATGCCCTTATCATCCATATGCTTATCCAATAAATTTTTAAATGCCCTCAATGTTGGCGAGTTCACTACTGTTGCAGGTAGGGCATTCCACGGCCTCACCACTCTTTGCGTAAAAAACCCACCTCTGACCTCTGTCCTATATCTATTACCCCTCAATTTAAGGCTATGTCCCCTCGTGCTAGCCACCTCCATCCGTGGGCCTGATCTCGAATAACAATGAGTCAGAATACAGGAAGGAGACAAAGAACCTAGTGGAGTCATGCAGTGACATCAAACTCTCCCTTAATGCCAGCAAAACTAAAGAGCTGGTCATTGACTTCAGAAAGCAAGGTACTGTACACACCCCTGTCAGCATCAACGGGGCCGAGGTGGAGATGGTTAGCAGTTTCAAATTCCTCAGGGTGCACAGCTACAAAAATCTGTCCTGGTCCACCCACGTCAATGTTACCACCAAGAAAGCACAACAGCGCCTGTAATTCCTCAGGAAACTAAGGAAATTCGGCATGTCCACATTAACACTTACCAACGTTTACAGATGCACCATAGAAAGCATCCTATCGGGCTGCATCACAGCCTGGTATGGCAACTGCTCGGCCCAGGACCGCAAGAAATTTCAGAGAGTCGTGAACACAGCACCCAGTCCATCACACAAACTTGCCTCCCATCCATTGACTCCTTCTACACCTACTGCTGCCTGGGGAAAGCAGGCAGCATAATCAAACACCCCTTCCACCCGGCTTACTCACTCTTCCAACTTCTTCCATCAGGCAGGAGGTACAGAACTCTGAGAACACACACGAACAGACTCAAAAACAACTTCTTCCCCGCTGTTACCAGACTCATGAACAACCCTCTTATGGACTGACCTCATTAACACTACACCCCTGTATGCTTCACCTGATGCCGGTGTTTATGTAGTTACACTGTGTACCTTGTGTTGCCCTATTATGTATTTTCTTTTATTTCCTTTTTTTTCATGTACTTAATGATCTGTTGAGATGCTCACAGAAAAATATTTTTCACTGTTCCTCGGTACACATGACAATAAACAAATCCAATCCAATCCAATCCTCAATTTAATCAGACGCTTTTCTCTCCATCCAACCTTGTTTAAACTAGCACCTTAACCACGCACACCCCCACCACACCCTGCTACTTGGGAGTTGCCCACCAGATGTCAATCCAGAATTCAAAGCCAGAGTTCACGATTTGGGTTTGCATCTTGCATTACCTGATTCAGAGGCACTTAATGTCTACGTAAGGGATTCATCCCATTAAATTACAATGCTGAGAGGCACCCAGGACAAGCACCAATCTTGGCAGGTTTTCCTGCATAGGTTGATCACGAGAGGCAGGACCTCCCCCCAAGGTGTTACCCCACCCAGGTTCCCCTTCCTCCTGATCCTCCCCATGGTCTGCCAGCTTGGCACTGGCAAGATCCCCAAATAACTACAAAGTTGCGATCCAGCACAGCTCACTTCCTCAAGCCCTGAGTACAGTACCGGCAGTAGTCACCTTTCCACATGATGCTACCACGATTGATGAGCTGTCGGCCTCTTACTTGCCAGCAACTCTCTGAGGTGGGCTTTCCTGACCCTGAGGGGCGGATGTCTTGCCTCCAGTCCATGAACAGTCAATTGGCCTTTAAAGACCATAGAGCTCCTGCCCTTTACCTGGGTGAGCTACCCCCCTCCTGACCTGTGAGCTAGCAGGTAAGAAAGGGCCCTGTAAAAGCCAGCCCAATGATTCTAATGCTGTGACCTCACCACATTCATTGCCGAACAACCAGATGAAAAGACTGTTGACTTGTAATTGGGTATCGGTGCCTTAAGAGACAGATAATTATTATTTGCCCCACTAGTCTAGATTAATTGAACATGGTTTATACTTAACAATCAATGGTTTGCCTGTTTCCTGAGAGATGCAAAAATACTTTTATTTTATCGCAGTCATCTAACACAGTAGAATGATTCCTGGGAGACTAGGATAACCCCTGAAACCAGGTCTACAGACATCTATTAACAATCATGACAGGGAGACTAGCTGCTCCACCAAGGCTCTCCCATACCGTTTTTGATCACTTTAAGAAATTCCTACATGGTACATGGTCACCAGGAAGATCAAAAACCCAAAGCATGGTTACAATCAGGATTACGATAGAGTAGATGAATGGTACCTTGAGAGTATACTTTAGTTATTTTAACATAGCAGAAAACATGGTTAAAGTCCGGTTTTGGGCGCATTTGGTAGGGTGTTTCGCGACGGCTTCGTTGGCGAGATCGGGTCCGTATTCAACGCCCTTAGTGTGAAAAATGAGCCCCAACGAGAATCCCGACATTACTGACTCCCTTGCCCGACTCATGCCTCAGCTGCTTGCCACTAACAAGAGGGAAACGCTATAGATCGAGTACTATAGATGGGTCCGTTTTTGTCCAATGTGTGCAGGAGGGTTTTCTGACACAGTATGTAGATAGGCCAACTAGAGGCGAGGCCACATTGGATTTGGTACTGGGTAATGAACCAGGACAGGTGCTAGATTTGGAGGTAGGTGAGCACTTTGGTGATAGTGACCACAATTCAGTTCCGTTTACTTTAGCGATGGAAAGGGATAGGTGTATACAGCAGGGCAAGAGTTATAGCTGGGGGAAAGGCAATTATGATGCGATAAAGCAGGACCTAGGATGCATAGGATGGGGAAGGAAACTGCAGGGGATGGGCACAATTGAAATGTGGAACTCGTTCAAGGAATTGCTACTGTGTGTCCTTGATAAGTATGTACCTGTCAGGCAGGGAGGAAGTGGTCGAGCGAGGGAACCGTGGTTTACTAAAGTAGTTGAATCACTTGTCAAGAGGAAGAAGGAGGCTTATGTAAAGATGAGACGTGAAGGTTCAGTTAGTGCGCTCAAGAGTTACAAGTTAGCTAGGAAGGACCTAAAGAGAGAGCCAAGAAGAGCCAGGAGGGGACATGAGAAGTCTTTGGCAGGTAGGATCAAGGATAACCCTAAAGCTTTCTATAGCTTTCAGGAATAAAAGAATGACGGGAAAGAGTAGGGCCAGTCAAGGACAGTAGTGGGAAGTTGTGTGTGGAGTCAGAGGAGATAGGAGAGGTGCTAAATGAATATTTTTTGTCAGTATTCACGCAGGAAAAAGACAATGTTGTTAAGGAGAATACTGAGATACAGGCTACTAGACTAGAAGGGCTTGAGGTTCATAAGGAGGAGGTGTTAGCAATTCTGGAAAGTGTGAAAATAGATAAGTCCTCTGGGCCGGATGGGATTTATCCTAGGATTCTCTGGGAAGCTAGGGAGGAGATTGCTGAGCCTTTGGCTTAGATCTTTATGTCGTCATTGTCTACAGGAATAGTGCCAGAAGACTGGAGGACAGCAAATGTTGTCCCCTTGTTCAAGAAGGGGGGGGGAGGTAGAGACAACCCCGGTAACTATAGACCAGTGAGCCTTACTTCTGTTATGGGCAGTCTTGGAAAGGTTTATAAGAGATAGGATTTATAATCATCTGGAAAGGAATAATTTGATTAGGAATAGTCAACACAGTTTTGTGAAGGGTAGGTCGTGCCTCACAAACCTTATTGAGTTATTTGAGAAGGTGGCCAAACAGGTGGACGAGGGTAAAGTAGTTGTTGTGGTGTGTATGGATTTCAGTAAAGCATTTGATAAGGTTCCCCATGGTAGGCTATTGCAGAAAATACAGAGGCATGGGATTCAGGGTGATTTAGCAGTTTGGATCAGAAATTGGCTCGCTGTAAGAAGACAGAGGGTGGTGGTTGATGGGAAATGTTCTGACTGGTGTCCAGTTACTAGTGGTGTACCACAAGGATCTGTTTTGGGGCCACTGCTGTTTGTCATTTTTATAAATGACCTGGAGGAGAGCGTAGAACGATGGGTGAGTAAATTTGCAGATGACACTAAAGTCGGTGGAGTTGTGGACAGTGCGGAAGGATGTTGCAGGTTACAGAGGGACATAGATAAGCTGCAGAGCTGGGCTGAGAGGTAGCAAATGGAGTTTAATGCAGAAAAGTGTGATGTGATTCATTTTGGAAGGAGTAACAGGAAGGCAGAATACTGGACTAATGGTAAGATTCTTGGTAGTGTGGATGAGCAGAGAGATCTCGGTGTCCATGTACATAGATCCCTGAAAGTTGCCACCCAAGTCGATTGGGTTGTTAAGAAGGCGTGCGGTGTGTTAGCTTTTATTGGTAGAGGAATTGAGTTTCGGAGCCATGAGGTCATGTTGCAGTTGTACAAAACTCTGGTGCGGCCGCATTTGGAGTATTGCTTGCAGTTCTGGTCGCCACATTATAGGAAGGATGTGGAAGCATTGGAAAGGGTACAGAGGAGATTTACAAGGATGTTGCCTGGTATGGAGGGAAGATTTTATGAGGAAAGGCTGAAGGACTTGAGGCTGTTTTCGTTAGAGAGAAGAAGGTTAAGAGGTAACTTAATTGAGGCATACAAGATGATCAGAGGATTAGATAGGGTGGACATTGAGAGCCTTTTTCCTTGGATGGTGATGGCTAGCACGAGGGGACATAGCTTTAAATTGAGGGGAGATAGATATAGGACAGATGTCGGAGGTAGGTTCTTTACTCAGAGAGTAGTAAGGGCGTGGAATGCCCTGCCTGCAACAGTAGTGGACTCGTCAACATTAAGGGCATTTAAATGGTCATTGGATAACCATATGGATGATAAGGGAATAGTGTTGATGGGTTTTAGAGTGGTTTCAGAGGTCAGCGCAACATCGAGCTCCGAAGGCCTGTACTGCGTTGTAATGTTCTATGTTCTAAATGCTCTCTCACCACTCACTTCCAGTGAAGAAGCAAGGATGGCAGCACACAGGTGTGCCCCTCGCTTTGGGAATAGTGACCTGGCCAGGCTTCACGATGCTGTGGATGAGAGGTGGTGGTCCCTGCTCCCCTGAGGGGTCAGAGGACGAGCAGCAGAGTGAGTAACGCTATCTGGGAGACCGTGGTATCGGCAGTCAGTGTGGACAACATGACCAGGAGGGTCGTTGTCCAATGTAGGAAGAAGACCAATGACCTCCAACGAGCTGCAAAGGTAAATTACCACCTTTCTCCTGGCATCAGTTCCACCTGCGATCCCTCAAATTCCCAACCCCACCCCCGAAATCCACTGGCTTACACATGGCACCTCCCCCAGAGTCAATCTTCGTGCTTGTTCGAGGAGTACTTTCCCCCAGGAATAGTATGTTTCTTGGTTATCAGACCCTCAGAAACAGTGCAAGATTGGGCTGAAGCAGTAGTAGACAAAAGCCTCTGCAAGCATGCAGGCGGGGGAAGGGCCAGCTTAGAGGCCTCAAGCTGACTTGAGGGCCTTTATGAAAGCTGAATTCTAGCAGCAGAGGGAAGAACTGTGAATAGATCTCACCAAGGCCATTGAAGAAGCGGGGACGAACTTCCAGTAGCGGTGATGCGGAGCTAAGCCGCACGTTCAGTGGCTCCCGCTATTTTCGGACTTTGGGGCTCTTTTAAGGGCTCGTAGTGGTGCTGTTTGGACTTTTCCCCGTGTGGGAACACTCCTTCTCAGATTCTCCACCGGTGGATGGCCTGGACTAGGAGTGGAGCGGTCAGAAAATCGGCTTTGGAAACTTCCGGTTGCGGCTATGTGGAGCTAAGCCGCACCGCAGCTCCCGCTACTTAAGGACATTTGGGCCGATTTGAGGGCCCCAAACGGCGCTGTCTCGACGAATCCCGGTGGGGGAAGGTGTCTAGAGGAGCATTCCCCATACTTTATGGTGCTCACCCGGAGTGGGGCAAAGGAAAAAGCTGCAGCAGCTCCCCAAGAAAAGCGGGGGAAGAAGGGCAAAATGGCGGCCGGCGGAACACCCGAGGACTGGCAGGAGCAGCAAGCCTCTCTTCTGCGCTGTTTTGCGGAGCTGAAGGCTGAGTTGCTGGACTCCCTGAGTGCGACTACCAACAAGCTGCTTGAGACCCAGGCGGCCCAGGAGGTGTCCATTCGGGAGTTGCAGCAGCAGGCCGCTGAGAGGGAGGAGGAGGCCGTGGTCCTCGTGGGGAAAGTGGAGTTGCACGAGGCACTTCACAAAAAGTGGCAAGACCGCTTGGAGGAGCTGGACGTTCGCACGAGGCGAACAAATTTGAGGATCCTGGGCCTGGCGGAGGGGCTGGAGGGGTCGGATCTCCCGTCGTACGTGACCACGATGTTGAGCTCGTTGATGGGAGCGGGGGCTTTCCATTTGCCCCTGGAGCTTGAGGGAGCCCACAGAGTGCTGGCCAGGAGGCCCAAGACAAATGAACCCCCGTGGGCAGTGCTGGAGCGGTTCCATCAATTTAGTGCCCGGGAGTGTGTGCTGCGCTGGGCCAAGAAAGAGAGGAGCAGCAAGTGGGAGAATTCGGTAGTGCGAATCTACCAGGACTGGAGTGCGGAGGTGGCAAAGCGGCGGGCCGGGTTCAACCGGACGAAGGCGGTGCTGCATGCCAAGCAGGTCAGATTTGGAATGCTGCAGCCTGCGCTCCTGTGGGTGACATATAAGGACCGGCACCACTACTTCGTGTCCCCGGAGGAGGCGTGGGCCTTTGTACAGGCGGAGAAGCTGGACTCGATCTAGGGTCTGGGGACACACTATGGCCGTTGCTGTTTTCGCTGTTGCTGTTCTTCAATTTTGACACGTGTTTTTTTTATGCTGGTTTTCGTTTTGCTCTGTTTCCGGGTGGGTTTGTCTGTTGGGTATGGGTGTGGGGTATGTGGGGAACGTTGGGGGTATGTATTTTATATGTTCTCTTCTGTACGTGGCTGGGGGTTGGGGTGAAACTGGATTTTGGGGAGTTGTGTCAGAAGGGTGGGGTGTGGCAGTGTGAAAGCGCGGGCTTTCCTCTGGTTTCCCGCGCTGTGGGGCGGGGGGGCGGAGCTGGAGGTGGGGGCGTGGCCTCTACTGGTTTTCTTTCCCGCGCTGAAGCGGTGCCAAGGAGGTGTGGCAAGAGAGGGATGACCCCATGCCGGGAGGAGATGGGTTTTGGCGGGAGCTGCCGGGTCAGCAGAAGTCAGCTGACTCACGGAAGTACCATGGAGGGTGCGTCGCGGCTAGGAGGGGTCCTAGCCTGGGGGGTGGGGGGGGGGGGGGGGGGGGGGGCGGTGGGAGGATACCGGGTTGCTGCTGGAATGGCCAGGAAGGAGCTGGTGTGGGCTGGGGGGGTAGAGGAGAGGCGTTATCGCCATGGGGAATGGGTCAGGCGGGGCGAGCTGGCCTGGGGCGAGCAGTCGATAAGCTATGGCTAGCCGACGGGGGAGAGGGGCAGGTTGCCCTCTGATCCGGCTGATTACCTGGAACGTGAGGGGGCTGAATGGGCCGGTTAAGAGAACTAGGGTTTTTTCTCATCTGAAGGGGCTGAAGGCGGACGTGGCTATGCTCCAGGAGACCCACTTGAAGGTGGCAGACCAGGTTCGTCTGAGGAAGGGGTGGGTGGGGCAGGTTTTTCACTCAGGATTGGATGCGAAGAACCGGGGGTGGCGATTCTGGTGGGTAAGAGGGTGGCGTTCGAGGCGGCTGAGGTGCTGTCGGACAAGGAGGGCAGATATATTATAGTGAAGGGTAGGCTGCAGGGAGAGAAGGTGGTGCTGGTGAACGTATATGCCCCGAATTGGGATGATGCCGGCTTCATGAGGCGCTTGTTGGGCCGCATTCCGGACCTGGAGACGGGGGGCCTGATCATGGGGAGGGACTTTAACACAGTGCTGGATCCCCCACTGGACCGGTCCAGTTCAAGGACGGGTAGGAGACCGGCGGCAGCCAAAGTGCTGAGGGGTTTATGGACCAGATGGGAGGGGTGAATCCCTGGAGGTTTGGGAGGCCGAGAGCGTGGGAGTATTCCTTTTTCTCCCATGTCCATAGGGTCTATTCCCGAATAGATTTTTTCGTCCTGAGCAGGGGATTGATCCCGAAGGTGCAGGATGCCGAGTATTCGGCCATAGCGATTTCAGACCATGCTCCGCACTGGGTTGATCTGGAGATGGGGGAGGCGCGGGACCAGCGCCCGCTCTGGCGCCTGGATGTGGGGATGCTGGCTGATGAGGAGGTGTGTAGGAGGGTCCGGGGAAGTATTGAGGGGTATCTTAATACCAACGACATGGGGGAGGTCCGGGTGGGGATGGTCTGGGAGGCTCTGAAAGCAGTGAACCGGGGGGAGCTGATCTCCATCCGGGCCCATAGGGAAAGGAGGGAGAGGAAGGAGAGGGAGAGACTGGTGGGGGAGCTCCTGGACATGGAGGAAGGAGAGGGAGAGACTGGTGGGGGAGCTCCTGGATGTGGACAGGAGATACACGGAGGCACCGGAGGAGAGGTTGCTGGGGGAACGGCGTAGTTTGCAGGCCAAATTTGACTTGTTGACCACCAGAAAGGTGGAAACACAGTGGAGGAGGGCGCAGGGTGCGGTATATGAGTATGGGGAGAAGGCGAGCAGGATGGTGGCGCATCAGCTCCGCAGGCGAGATGCGGCTAGGGAAATTGGTGGAGTGACGGATGGGGGTGGGAATGTAGTGCAGAAGGGGACAGAAGTAAATGGGGTCTTTAGGGACTTCTACGAGGAACTGTACCGGTCGGAACCCCCGATGGGGAGAGGGGGGATGGAGAGCTTCATGAACAGGCTATGGTTCCCAAGGGTTCAAGAGGAGCTGGTAGAGGGGCTGGGGACGCCGATAGAGTTGGAGGAGCTAGTCAGGGGGATTGGACAAATGCAGTCAGGTAAGGTGCCGGGGCCGGACGGGTTCCCGGTGGAATTCTATAAAAAGTATGCTGATCTGGTGGGCCCCTGTTGGTGCGAGCCTTCAATGAGGCATGGGAGGGGGGGGCTTTGCCCCCGATGATGTCGCGGGCACTGATCTCTCTGATCCTGAAGCAGGATAAGGACCCCTTGCAGTGTGGATCACACAGGCCTATCTCGCTCCTCAATGTTGACGCTGAGTTGCTGGCGAAGATCCTGGCCACCAGGATAGAGGACTGTGTGCCAGGGGTGATACACGAGGATCAGGCAGGATTTGTCAAGGGACGGCAGCTCAACACGAATGTACGGAGACTGCTAAATGTTATTATGATGCCGGCAGTGGAGGGGGAGGCGGAGATAGTGGTGGCGCTGGATGAGGAGAAAGCGTTTGATACAGTTGAGTGGGGGTACCTGTGGGAGGTGCTGGAGCAGTTCGGATTCGGGGAGGGATTCATCAAATGGGTGAGGCTGCTCTACGCGGCTCCGATGGCAAGTGTAGTTACCAATGGAAGGAGATCGGAGTACTTTAGGCTCTACCGTGGGACCAGGCAGGGGTGCCCCCTGTCCCCCTTGCTCTTTGCACTGGCGATTGAACCTTTAGCTATGGCGTTGAGGGAGTCAGGGAGAGGGAGGGGTCTGGTGCGGGGTGGGGAGGAACATCGGATATCGCTGTATGCGGACGACCTGCTGTTGTATGTGGCGGATCCAGAAGGGGGAATGCCGGGGGTGATGGAGCTGTTAGCGGAATTTGGGGGCTCCTCGGGTTATAATTTAAATTTAGGCAAGAGCGAGGTATTTGTAGTATACCCGGGTGATCAGGAGGAGGGAATTGGGAGACTCCCATTTAAGAGGGCAGTGAAGAGTTTCAGATACCTGGGGGTGCAGGTGGCCAGGAGTTGGGGGACTCTCCATAAGCTTAATTTTACCAGGCTGGTGGAGCAGATGGAGGAGGAATTTAAAAGGTGGGACATGGTGCCGCTATCGTTGGCGGGTAGAGTGCAGTCCATCAAAATTATGGTTCTCCCGAGGTTCTTGTTCCTTTTTCAGTGTTTGCCCATCTTTATCCCTAGGGCCTTTTTTTAGAAGGGTTACGAGCAGCATCATGAGCTTTGTTTGGGCGCATGGGACCCCGAGGGTGAAGAGGGTCTTCTTGGAGCGGGGTAGAGATGGGGGGGGGGGGGCTGGCGTTACCCAATCTCTCGGGGTATTATTGGGCGGCCAATGTGTCGATGGTGCGTAAGTGGGTGATGGAGGGGGAGGGGGCAGCATGGAAACGGATGGAGAGGGCGTCCTGTGGAGATACAAGCCTGGGGGCCCTGGTAACGGCGCCGTGGCCGCTCTCTCCCACGAGGTATACCACGAGTCCGGTGGTGGTGGCTACCCTCAAGATTTGGGGGCAGTGGAGGCGACATAGGGGAGAAGTGGGGGGCTCGATGGAGGCTCCGTTAAGGGGGAACCATAGGTTCGTCCCGGGGAACATTGATGGGGGATTTCAGGGTTGGCACAGAGCGGGCATCAGACAGCTGAGGGACCTGTTTATTGATGGGAGGTTTGCAAGCCTGGGGGAGTTGGAGGAGAAATTTGGGCTCCCCCCGGGAAACATGTTCAGGTATCTGCAGGTAAAGGCATTTGCTAGACGGCAGGTGGAGGGATTCCCTTCGCTTCCCGCAAGGGGGGTGAGTGACAGGGTGCTCTCGGGGGTCTGGGTCGGAGAGGGGAAGATATCTGATATCTACAAGGTTATGCAGGAGGCGGAGGAGGCGTCAGTAGAGAAGCTAAGTGGGAGGGGGAACTGGGGGAACAGATCGAAGACGGGACATGGGCTGATGCCCTGGAGAGGGTTAATTCTTCCTCCTCGTGTGCGCGGCTTAGCCTCATCCAGTTCAAGGTGCTGCACCGGGCCCACATGACTGGGACGAGGATGAGTAGGTTCTTTGGGGGTGAAGACAGGTGTGTCAGGTGTTCGGGGAGTCCAGCGAACCATGCCCATATGTTCTGGGCATGCCCGGCACTGGAGGAGTTCTGGAAGGGGGTGGCGAGGACAGTGTCGAGGGTGGTGGGATCCAGGGTCAAGCCAGGATGGGGACTCGCGATTTTTGGGGTTGGGGTGGAGCCGGGAGTGCAGGAGGCGAAAGAGGCCGGTGTGCTGGCCTTTGCGTCCCTCGTAGCCCGGCGAAGGATCTTGCTACAATGGAAGGATGCGAGGCCCCCAAGCGTGGAGACCTGGATCAATGACATGGCGGGTTTCATTAAGCTAGAGAAGGTCAAATTCGCCCCGAGAGGGTCGGTAGAAGGGTTCTTTAGGCGGTGGCAACCTTTCCTCGACTTTCTGGCTCAACGATAGGGTACGGGGACAGTAGCAGCAGCAACCCGGGGTGGGGGGGGGGGGGGGGGGGGGGGTGGGGGAAAGGGGAAGGGGGAGGGGAAAGGGGGGGGGGGATGATGACTATGTTTGTTTATTTAATTTTAATTTATTTTTAAGTTCTTTTGTTGTTCATTGGGGTTGGGGGGGGGGGGGTGGGGGGATGTGATACATGCGTCGATACGGTCTGGGGGGTGTTACAGTTATTATGGGTTATTTTGTTGCATTTCATTGTTTGTCGTCATGTTTTATATTTTCTGTAAAAAATTCCAATAAAAATTATTTTAAAAAAATAAAATAAAGGAGGACCCACGGTCGCTGTGGATGTACGCGGGGTAACCGAACAGGGAGAAGATGGATAGGAGGGCCTTTATGATGGTTGTCGTGGTCGGGACAGGGAATGGCGAAAGGGAAGCGGGAGTATTCGTCGATAACACTCAAGAAATATGTGTTACGGTTGGTGGAGGGGAGGGGACCCTTGAAGTCTATACTGAGACGGTCAAAGGGGCGAGATGCCTTGATCAGATGCGCTTGTTCGGGGCGGTAGAAGTGCGGTTTGCACTCGGCGCAGACGTGGCAGTCCCTAGAGACAGTCCTGACTTCCTCAACGGAGTAGGGCAGGTTGCGGGTCTTAATAAAGTGGTAAAAACGGGTGACCCCTGGATGGCAGAGGTCCGTGTGGAGGGAGCGGAGGCGATCAATCTGCACGCTGGCGCAGGTACCGCGGGATAGGGCATCGCAAGGCTCGTTGAGCTTCCCAGGATGATACAAGATATCGTAGTTGTACGTGGGCAACTCGATCCGCCACCACAAGATCTTGGGCGTAATATGAGATCTTGTGCATTATCGAACATGAAAGCTACTGACCGTCTGTGAGGAGGGCCTTTTCCACCGAGGAATGGCGGATTTCAGAAGCGTGGAGGGTTCGTGAAATGAAGGCCACGGGTCTGCCCGCTTGATTCAGGGTGGTCGCCAGAGCTACGTCAGACGCGTCGCTCTCGACCTGGAATGGGAGGGACTCGTCAATAGCACACATCGTGGCCTTTGCGATATCCGCTTTGATGCGACTAAAGGCCTGGCGGGCCTCCATCGACAGTGGAAAGGAGGTGGACTGGATGAGAAGAAGCCTAGGCAGCGTTTGAGGGATTTGAGGGAGTTGGGGAGAGGGAGTTCCATCAGGGGGCGCATGCTTTCCGGATCGGGGCCTATCACTCCGTTATGCACTACGTAGCTGTGGTGAATGTGATTCACACCGGATTATAATCTGTATATACATGTGTCTGTATTGTAAGTGCAGTTTTGTGTCCATTGAGCTGGACCATTGTCGTAGTCTTGGCGAGCGTGCGGGGTCGCGACTGGTCGAGTTTGATGGAAGCAAGTCGTGGTGAGAGTTCCAGATCCTCCTCGGTGGCGGAGTAATCGCTGGCAGGGCCTTCCGTGTTGGCCCAAAATGGTGGCGCCCAGGACCCGCACGTGGATTCGGGGTCCCAAGATGGCAGCGCCCAGGACCCGCACGTGGAGCCGGGGCCCCAAGATGGCGGCACCCATGGCCCGCACATGGCATCCGGGGCCCAAGATGGTGGCGCCCGTGGGAACCTTGTGGCGGCTGGGGGCAGTGTCAGCGGCATCTGGGGGCAGCGGGAGTGAGGGTCGGGAGGCCTGTGGGGCCGTTGCGGGGGCCAGGAGGCGGGCCGGAGAGGTCGCTTTAATTAGCAAGTTGTTAGCCCAGTGGTCGACTACAGAGAATGGCCGACCGCCGGGAACTCTGGGTACTTATACCCCGCCTCAGAGGCGGGGCCTACATGCCTCTCGACCAATTGGAGAGCGGTCACGTGACTAGTCCCAACCAATCGGACGAGAGGCACATGACCAGCCAGAGACAATGGGAAGCCAGTGCTCTGCACCAATGGCACTGCTCATATCCATACCACCACACACCCACTAGCACCCCCCCCCCGCATGCGCAGTTGCGGTGCCCACACATTCCACCACCTATAGACACCCCTGACTGATCAAGCATCTAGCTCACAATGCCCTCTCTTTGTCCCTGCAAGAGATGATAGCCCATATTAAATGGGAAAGAGACAAGATGGGGGAAGGAATCCCAAAGATTCGAGTCTTTGGGAATTCAGGACCTGAAATCAGGGGGTTGCCCAAGGAGAGAGCAGTCACTGACAGTGAGAGGTGAGGATCCACTGCCCCTTCATCCAGATATCATAAGCGAGTTGTTCATGTCAGACTAAATGATCCTTCCCTCTCACTGACCACATGTCCATTGTCTTCCAGGATGACCATCTGATGAGGCCCTCCCCCTGCCATTCAAGAGACTACCTCAGAGGAGAGCTCCGAGGGACCACCGACGAGTTTATGGAACAGATGGGGAGAGTAGACCCATGGAAGTTTGCATGGCCAAGGACGAAGGTGTTTTCCTTTTTCTCACATGTCCACAAGGTTTAATCTCGCATCGGCTTTTTTGTTCTGAGCAGGGCGCTAATACCGGAGGTGGGGGATACTGATCACTCGGCAATTGCAGTGTAGGATCATGCCCCGCACTGGGTGGATCTACGGGTTTGTGTGGAGAGAGGGCAATTCCCGCTGTGGAGACTGGATGTGGGGTTGCTAGTGGGCGAAGCGATCTGTGGGCGGGTGAACAAGTCCATCCAAAACTACCTAGAAACAAATGATATGGGGGAGATCACCGCAGTGACAGTTTGAGAAACTCTGAAGGTAGTGGTCAGAGGGGAATTAATTTTGATACGGGCCCACAGAGAAAGGGCGCAACAGGCTGAGAGGGATAGATTAGAGGAGGGGATACTCCAGGTGGACAAGAGATACTCGGAGGCCCCGGACGCGGGGCTACTGAGGGAGCGGCGGAGGTTACAGGCGGAGTTTGGGCTGTTGACCACAGGGAAAGTGGTGGAACAGTTGAGGAAGGCAAGGGGGACGATTTATGAGTACCTGGAAAAGGCAAGCAGAATGTTGGCGCACCAGCTCAGGAAAAGGGAGGCGGCGAGGGCGATAGGTAAAGAGTAGAGGTGGGAATACTGTCCTGGACCCAGCGGGGGTGAACGAGGTGTTTAAAGACTTTTATAGTAAATTATATGAGTCGGAACCCCCGGCTGGGGTGGAGGGGATGAGGCAGTTTTTGGATCAGTTGAGGTTCCCAAGGGGAGATGAGGATCTGGTGGAAGGGCTGGGAGCCCCAATTGAGATTGAGGAAATAATCAAGGGGCTGGAGGGCATGCAGTCGGGCAAGGCCCCGGGGCCTGATGGCTACCCGGTGGAATTCTATAAGACGTTTTCAGAGATATTGAGCCCAGTGTTGGTGAGGATATTTAATGAAGCAACAGAGAAGGGAGACCTCCCCCCAACAATGTCGCAGGCCTCGATTTCATTGATCCTGAAACGGGAAAAGAATCCGGAGCAATGCGGGTCATTCAGGCCAATTTCTCGACTGAATGTGGACGCCAAACTGCTGGCTAAGATACTGGCCACAAGGATAGAGGACTGTGTCCCGGGGGTGATAGGGGAAGACCAGATGGGATTTGTAAAGGGCAGGCAACTTAAGGCCAATGTTCAAAGGCTTTTGAATGTTATTATGATGCCCTCAGAAGGAGAGGAGGTGGAGGTGGTGATAGCGATGGATGTGGAGAAGACTTTTGATCGGGTGGAGTAGAATTACCTATGGGAGGCGCTGGGAACGCTTGGGTTTGGTGAGGGCTTTATTGACTGTGTGCGGTTGCTCTATCAGGCGCCACTAGCGAGTGTGCGTATGAACCGGCTGAGGTTGGGGTACTTTAAACTACACCGAGGGATGAGGCAAGGGTGCCGTCTCTCCCCGTTACTGTTTGCTCTGGCCATAGAGCCATTGGCCATGGCGTTAAGAGCCTCTAGGAACTGGAAAGGGCTGGTGCGGGGTGGGTGGGGGGGGGGCACCGGGTCTTGCTTTACGCAGATTACCTGCTCTTGTATATTTCAGACCCGTTGGAAGGGATGGGGGCAGTAATGCGAATCCTGGGGGAATTTGGCAATTTTTCGGGGTCTAAATTGAACATGGGGAAAAGCGAGATGTTCGCGATCCAGGCAAGGGACAGAAGAGACTGGGAGAACTGCCGCTCAGAATGGTAGGAAAGAGCTTTCGGTGTCTGGGAATCCAGGTGGCCCAGGAATAGGAGGCACTGCACAAGTTAAACCCATCCCGGTTGGTAGAACAAATGGAAGGGGACTTTAAGAGATTGGACATGCTCCCGCTATCACTGGCAGGGAGGGTACAGATCGTGAAAATGACGGTCCTCCCCAGATTTGTGTTTGTCTTTGAGTGCCTCCCCATCTTCATCTCAAAGGCCTTTTTCAAGCAGATGAATAAGGTTATTTTGGGCTTTGTGTGGGCGGGTAAAACCCCGCGAGTGAAGAAAGTGTTGCTGGAGCGCAGTCAGGGGGTGGGTGGGTTGGCGCTGCCGAACTTCTGCAATTACTACTGGGCGGCTAATATAGCCATGATTATGAAGTGGGTGGTGGGGGAGGGGTCGGCATGGGAGTGGATGGCAGCGACGTCATGCAAAGATACGAGTTTGGGAGCACTGATAATGGCACCTCCTCCGTTCTCGCCGGCCTGTTACTCCACAAGTCCGGTGGTGGTGACGGCTCTGAGAATCTGGGGGCAATGGAGGATATGAGAGTGGAGGGAGCATCGGTTTGGACCCCGATTTATAATAATCATAGGTTTGTACCGGGTAGGTTAGATGGTGGGTTCCAGAGTTGGCAAAGGGCAGGAATTAGAAGGATGGAGGATCTATTTATAGATGGGAGCTTTACCAGCTTGAAAGCCTTGGAAGATAAATTTGAATTTTCAGCAGGGTTTAGGTATTTGCAGGTGCGAGACTTCCTGAGAAAACAGGTGCCGGTCTTTCCGCTGCTGCCGCCACGAGGGATACAGGATAGAATAGTCTCCAGTACCTGGGTGGGAGAGGGGAAGGTTTCAGATATTTACCAGGAACTTTCGGAGACGGAGGAAACTCTGGTGGAGGAGCTTAAGGGCAAATGGGAGGACGAGCTAGGAGGAATGATAGAGGCGGGTCTATGGGCAGATGCTCTAAGCAAGGTTAATACCTCCTCATCATGTGCCAGCCTGATACAATTTAAGGTAGTCCACCGGGCACACATGACAGCGGCTAGGATGAGCAGGTTTTTCAGGGTGCGCGGGTATCCCAGCAAATCATGTCCACATGTTTTGGGCATGCCCGAAGCTTGGAGGGTTTTGGCAGGGTTTTGCTCAGGCAATGTCCACGGTGCTAAAAACACAGGTAGTGCCGAGTCCGGAGGTAATGATCTTTGGAGTGTTGGAAGAGCCGGGAGTTCAGGGGGTGCAAGAGGCTTGGCCTTTGCCTCCCTGGTAGCCCGGAGACGGATCTTGTTAACGTGGAGGGACTCAAAGTCCCCGAGTATAGACACCTGGGTGAGTGACATGGCTGAGTTTCTCAGTCTCGAGAAAATAAAGTTTGCCTTAAGAGGGTCAATGGTCGGGTTTACCTGGAGGTGGCAGCCTTTCGTCGATTTTCTCAGGGAAAATTAAAATGTCAGCAGATGCAGTATTCCGGGGGGGGGGGGGGGGGGGGGGGGGATGGTGGAGGGCCAGATTGTTGTTGTATGGATGGGATGTGCGAAGATTGAGATGGGGGGAAAATGTTTATGATACCATGTTGATGTCATTGTCTATGTTATTTTTATTAAAAATTTCAAATACCTTAATAAAAATATTTTTAAATAAGTTAAATGTTCCATCCCGGGAAACTTCTGGTGAATCTTCTCTGCACCCCCTCCAGTGCAATTACATCCCTCCTATAATGTGGCGACCAGAATTGCACACAGTACTCCCCAGCTGTGGCCTCACTGAAGTTCTATCATGACCTCCTCGCTTTTGTAATCTATGCCCTGATTGATGAAAGCGAGTGTCCCAAACCTTGTCTGCAATCTGCAAGGCACAAGTTAGGAGTATGATGGAATACTCGCCACTTGCCTCGATTAGTGCCACTCAAACATCACTCAAAAAGCTCAACACTATCCGGGACAAACGCACTTGATTCCTCCCCCTTCCCCAAACATTCAATCCCTCCACCAACGCAGTGGTAGCAGTGTGCATCATGTATAAGATGCACGGCAGGAACACACCAGAATTCCTTATGCAGCACCTTCCAAACCAACAACCACCACCATATCGAAGGACAACAGGTACCTGGGAACCCCACCTCCTCTAAGCCACTTACCATCCTGACTGAAAATGAAAATGAAAATGAAAATCGCTTATTGTCACAAGTAGGCTTCAAATGAAGTTACTGTGAAAAGCCCCTAGTCGCCACATTCCGGCACCTGTTCGGGGACTTGGAACTATATCACTTTTCCTTCACAATCACTGGGTCAAACTCCTCGAGCTCCCTCCCCAACAGCACTGTGGGTGTACCTATGCCACATGGACTACAGCAGTTCAAGAAGGCAGCTCACCACCACCTTCTCAAGGGCAATTAGCGATGTGTAATAAATGCTGGCCTAACCAGCAGAATCCACATCCCATAAATGAACAAAAAAAAATACACCATGAAGATCAAATGGTAACTGAAACATTGTGAAGCTCCAATGGTCACTAATTGCAAAGTGAAGATGTAAAGATAATAATCAGTGTCAGGATCTACTGATGACAGAATGCACTTAAGGTGTTATGGTGACTGAATACACTGTGAAGATTTAATGGTGTTATGGGCCAGGGTTTAGAGAACCCCAAAATGTATCATGGAGTTCACCTGACCCACAACTTTTAATAGATTGTGGTATGAGGAGCACACGGCCCACTCTACATGTGTGGTACAGCAGAAATGGAAAAGTATTTTTTAAAGCAAAACAATGTTTATTCTTTGAACTCAAGTTAACCTTGTTAAAACATACAGTGAACATCTTAGCAACCATCAATTCAAATACAACCCCCAAAGAATACAACACTAAGTAATCCTTAGTAACTTCCCAAACAACATCCAGAAGACAAAAGAAACACCTTTTAACAGAAGCACATTAGGTTAACATTCACTACTGAGAACATTTAGAATTCCGAATTCACCAAATGATCAAGAGATAGTCTTTTCATGGCTGAGAGAACAGCAGTACATCTGCTTTGTCTGGCTTCAGCTCCAACACAGAAAAGAAAACTAAAGCATTCACTCTATAACAGCCTAACATAAAAAATGAAAGTATAAAGCTGACAGACAGCCCAGCTCCACCCACACTCTGACATCACTGATAAACACTAATTTCTTAAAGGTACATTTCTTAAACACCCATTTCTTAAAGGTACTCTCACATGACAATGGTTGTGAGAATCTCTTGGCAGCTGAGTGCATCAAATGGTGACTGAAGAATACACTATGAAGATATGATAGTGATGAACACAGTGTGAGGATCTTACATTTTTAAAGGGGTGCGGATCAGCTGGCAGAATTCTGCATGGTTGATTTTAATATTTTCTTGTTTAACTTTGAGCTGATGTGAGTGAAGGGTTGATACCATTCCAGTGCTGTGTTCTGCTTCATGGAATATGTTTAATACACCAAATTAATTCCCATAAAATCAAAGTACTTAATCTGTGGAAAGTATGGTATAAAATCTAGGTCGGACTGGTTTAAATACATTTTAATCTCTTATCAAAGATTGAACATTAACTTGCAGGAAAATGAAATAACTCCGTGTTTGGTGTTAAATGTTGTCTTTTAAAATATAAAGTCATGGTAAAATGTCAGAATAATCAAGAAAAACTGTTTCTATTGTTACAATTTATATTTACAATAATACATGATTATCTCTCTAATTCCCTTACTTAAATCTGTAATGCTATACGGAAGTTGCTGTTTATACTCAAAATGCCTTGCACCTTGGAGTTTTAGCCTAATCGATTGCATCAGTTGGTTTTTGGCACGGCTGTTTCATTTACATAAGAACATAAGAACTAGGAGCAGGAGTAGGCCATCTGGCCCCTCAAGCCTGCTCCGCCATTCAATGAGATCATGGCTGATGTCTTTTGGACTCAGCTCCACTTTCCGGCCCGAACACCATAACCCTTAATCCCTTTATTCTTCAACAAACTCACATTTGTCAACATTGTATTCCATCTGCCAGACCCGAGCCCATTCACTTAACCTATCCCTCTGCAGACTTTCGGTATCCTCTGCACTTTTTGCTTCACCACTCATCCTAGTGTCGTGTGCAAACTTGGACACATTGCACTTGGTCCCCAACTCCAAATCGTCTATGTAAATTGTGAACAATTGTGGGCCCAATACTGAACCCTGAGGGATACCACTAGCTACTGATTGCCAACCAGAGAAACACCCATTAATCCCCACTCTTTGCTTTCTATTAATTAACCAATCCTCTATCCATGCTACTACTTTACCCTTAATGCCATGCATCTTTATCTTATGCAGCAATCTTTTGTGTGGCACTTTGTCAAAAGCTTTCTGGAAATCCAGATATACCACATCCATTGGCTTCCCGTTATCTACTGCACTGGTAATGTCCTCAAAAAATTCCACTAAATTAGTTAGGCATGACCTGCCCTTTATGAACTCATGCTGCCTCTGCCCAATGGGACAATTTCTATCCAGATGCCTCGCTGTTTCTTCCTTGATGATAGATTCCAGCATCTTCCCTACTACCAAAGTTAAGCTAACTGGCCTATAATGACCCGCTTTCTGCCTACCTACTTTTTTAAACAATGGTGTCACATTTGCTAATTTCCAATCTGCAGGGACCACCCTAGAGTTTAGTGAATTTTGGTAAATTATCACTAGTGCATTTGCAATTTCCCGAGCCATCTCTTTTAGCACTCTGGGATGCATTCCATCAGGGCCAGGAGACTTGTCTACCTTTAGCCCCATTAGCTTGCCCATCACTACCTCCTTAGTGATAACAATCCTCTCAAGGTCCTCACCTGTCATAGCCTCATTTCTATCAGTCGCTGGCATGTTATTTGTGTCTTCCACTGTGAAGACCGACCCAAAAAACCAGTTCAGTTTGGCTGGGGTGCTCTCCGTCCATTTGGGCAGAAGCACAGCATGGTGCAACTCCCAAATATGTACACCAGGTGACCAGAAGTATGAAGTCAGAAAATCACCTTTTATTAAATGTCAGAAAGGTTCACAAACTGGCTACCTTTTGAAGATGTTTCATTCAGATAGTATGTCAAGATAAAGGTATGTCTTCTAATGGACGTTAGGTTTACAGAGCACACACAGATCAACTTTGCAGTGTAGAGCAATTGAAAAGCTGGTACAAAATTAATGAATGAAATCAGACCCTCCTGAGATTCTTTATAACTCTGTTGGAGGTCTCTCCCTTGACTGTGATCATTCCTCCCTTCAGTAAATTTGTACCAATTGGATAATTTATTGCTTCAACAGTTAGAAAAAGGCTTTCCCTTCAATTTGAAGATCAGTGGAATGGGTTTCATTCCTTTAAAATCTTTTTGTGCACATAGTTTTCACTTAACTCAATGTAGGTGTTATGAATCCTTTTATCATAAATATACAACACTGCTGACGTGTAATAATTGCCTTGCTAACTAATGTTTCTCAGATGCTCTTTTCTGGAATTTGCTGATATTAGCAGGTTTCTTGGAAAACAGTCCAAGCTAACAGTAAACTGCCAATTTCTGGATCAAACTCCACAGGGCTCCTCTATGCAATTGCCCTGATTTTCATTAATTTTCTAATAAAAGAAAAGTGGCTGCTGTTGTGCTGAGTGGTTTTATTTCTAAAGATTTATGAGCTCTGTAAAAAGTAATTGCTTTTTGTTGGTCACTTCACATTTACAAAGACTATGCTGAATTACGCTGCATGAACTCTTTTCACAGCACTGCAACAGTCTCAGAGCTGAGCCAAGTCAGACAAACATACCCCAAAGTGGGGACACCCACTAGATATCAGCAGTGATCCTCAAAGTCAAATCCTATAGCAGCATGGTGCCAATGTTTTTCCCGGTTTACAGAATTGTGAATTGTTGAAATGACTCTGTTTATATCTTTAAGTTCCATTGCCTGGAACTTTCCACGGTGTTTTCCTAATCTACCCGTGGCCCTGGAGAAATGATATCAATGTTTAAAAACAATTCACATCGCCTATTTGTGGGAGTGTTGATGATTTACACTGAATTCAGGGCAGTGGAGCGAGCACAAAGATTGGAGTTTCAGGGCCTTGGTTCAGTCATGTATGGGCTGCCAGAAGACAGGTCCTCGGCTTACTACCCGCAGATGCTTCGTTTTCTCAGCCAATTTGTGTCATTGGTGGTTTTCCGTTGCCTTCCACGCTCAGGGCAGAGCGAAGAGGTAGGTTCCAAATCTACCTCAACTGGAACTATAATTAGACCCGTGCTGTGAAGCACACATTAGCCAAATAAGCTAAAGGTCCCTAACACCTCCCCACCCCCCCCCCCCCCCCCCCCCCCCCCCCCCCCCCCCCCCAAGGTTGTCCTATCATGGCAAGAAGCAAATTAGTAAACTCCCACACAATTTAACTGTAGACCCCCCCCCCCCCCCCCCACACACACAATCTGGGTACTGGCATAGAGTACAGGCACTGGAGTGGGATGGTGGCCCAGTGGTTAGCACTGCTGCTTCACAGTGCGAGGTTCGATATTGGCTCTGGGTGACCGTCTGAGTGGAGTTTGCACATTCTCGCTGATTCTGCGTGGGTTACCTCTGGGTGCTCCAGTTTTCTCCCACAGTTCAAAGATGTGCAGGTTAGATGGAATGGCCATGATCAATGCGCAGGGTTATGAGGATGGGGCGGGTGAGTGGGCTTAGGTGGAGTGCACTAGGGGAGTGTCGATGCTGACCCGTTGGGCCAAATGGCGTCCTTCTGCACTGTGGGGATTCTATGATTCCATGAAAAGCTTCCCGATGTATCATATCTTTGCCAGCCCTCATCAACCTTCACTTGACTCGTCAATTCCAAACTTAACATATCCCTTTCCAAACTCTTTTTTAAGTTCAGTTTTTATGGGATGTGGGCATCACTGGCTAGGCCAGCATTTATTGCCTATCCTTGGTTGCCCTTCAAAGGTGGTGATCAGCTGCTTCCTTGAACTGCGGCAGTCTTTGAGTGTAGGTAGACCCACTGTGCTGTCAGGGCGGGAGTTCCATGATTCTCACCCAGCGACAGTGAAGAAACAGCAATATATTTCCAAGTCAGCATGGTGAGTGACTTGGAGGGCTCCAGTGGTGGAGTTCCCAGGTATCTGCTGTTCCTGTCCTTCTGGTTGTGAGTTTGGAAGGAGCTGCCTAAGAAACCTTGGTGAGTTGCTGCAGTGCATCTCGTAGGTGGTACTATTTGTAGGTGCTGCTACTGTTCATCGGTGACAGAGGGATTAAATGTTTTTGGAAGGGGTGCCAATCAAACAAGCTGCTTTGTTGTGGATGATCTCAAGCTTCTTGAGTGTTGTTGGAGCTGCACTCATCCAGGCAAGTGGAGAGTATTCCAATACACCCTTGACTGTGCCTTGTAGATGGTGGACAGGCTTTGAGGGGTCAAGAAGTGAGTTACTCGTCACAGGATTCCTAGCCTCTGCTCCGCTCTTGTAGCCACAATATTTAAATGGCTAGTCCAGTTCTGTTTCTGGTCAGTGGTATGCCCCAGGATGTTAATAGCGGGGATTCAGTGATGGTAATTCCATTCAATGTCAAGGGATGATGGTTAGATCCTCTCTTGTTGGAGATGGTCATTGCCTGGCACTTCTGTGGTGTGAATGTTGCTTGCAACTTGTCAGCCCAAGCCTGGATATTGTCCAGGCTGGTTGTGTTTGGACATGGATTGCTTCAGTGTTTGAGGAAACGCGAAGGGTACTGAACATTGTGCAGTCATCAGCGAACGTTCCCACCTCCGACCTTATGATGGAAGGGAAGTCAGTGATCAAGCAGATTAAAATAGTTGGGCCTAGGACAGTACCCTGAGGAACTCCTGCAGTGATGTCCTGGAGCTGAGATGATTGACCGCCAACCACCACCACCATCTTCCTTTGTGCCAGGTATGACTCCAACCAGCAGAGAGTTTTGCCCCTGATTCTCATTGACTCCAGTTTAGCCGGGGCTCCTTGATGCCATACTTGGTCCAATGCTGCTTTGATGTCAATGTCATGCTCACCTCACCTCTGGCATTCAGTTCTTTTGTCCATATTTGAACAAGGCTGTAATGATGTCAGGAGATGAGTGACCCTGGCGGTACCCAAACTGAGCGTCCGTGAGCAGGTTATTGCTGAGTAAGTGCCGCTTGATAGCACTGTCGATGACTCCTTCCATCACTTTGCTGATGATAGAGAGTAGACTAATAGCGTGGTCATTGGCTGGTGTGGATTTGTCCTGATTCTTCTGTATAGGACATACCTGGGCAATGTTCCACATTGCCGGGTAGATGCCAATGTTGTAGCTGTCCTGGAGCAGCCTGGCTAGGGGTGTGGCAAGTTCTGGAGTACAGGTCTTCAGCACTATTGCCGAGATATTGCCAGGGCCCATAGCCTTTGCAGCATCCAGTGCCTTTAGCTATTTCTTGATATGGTGGGTGCAATTCACCCGAAAAATGATGGAGTGTCATTTTGGGTGGTATTTGCGGGGTGATTTGCGCCAGCTGTAATTGTGCAATTGGAACTGGTATTCACCCACACTTAGTGCAAAAAAACGAGCCCCCACGTGAAACTTGCCATGCCTGAGTCCCCAGGTGTCTGATTCGCCCGACTCGCTCCTCCGCTGCTCGCAGCTAACAAGGGGGAGCGTGATTTAAATGTCCCTCAGCTCTCGCTCCCAGTCAGGCCAGGAGGATGGCATCGTGGAGACTTGTTCCTCAATTTGTGGATGCCGACCTGGCCTGGCCTCTGGACACCATGGAGGAGAGATGGGGAACCCTGTACCTGTGAGGTGGTAGGTGAACCAGAAGCACAATAACAAATGCCACCTGGGAGGCAGTGGCAGCTGCAGTTAATGCAGACAGCGTGACCAGGAGGACCAGTGTAGGAAGAAGATGAGTGACCTCCCATGTCACCCCTCCTGACATCAGTCCAGCCTGCCACCCTTCAATTCCCAAATCTCTCCGCCTCCAACCCCGCACCCCTTCCCTTGCTGTTATAGTGCGGGACGCAGTGGCTGCTGGTTAAGTGTTATGGGCCCGTGCAAACAATTTAAATCTGTACTACTTACCCAGCAGTCACTCTGTCCTCACTCCGACAGAATTCAGTTGTAAACCCCCAACGGTAAGTTTTTAAAAATTCACTCACCTTCCCAGCAACCACTCAGCAACCACGGTAGCATTGTGGATAGCACAATCACTTCACAGCTCCAGGGTCCCGGATTTGATTCCCCGCTGGGTCACTGTCTGTGTGGAGTCTGCACGTTCTCCCCGTGTCTGCGTGGGTTTACTCCGGGTGCTCCGGTTTCCTCCCACAGTCCAAAGATGTGCAGGTTAGGTGGATTGGCCGTGCTAAATTGCCCTCAGGGCCCAAATTGCCCTTAGTGTTAGGTGGGGTTACTGGGATATGGGGATATGGGGATAGGGTGAAGATGTTAACCTTGGATAGGGTGCTCTTTCCAAGAGCCGGTGCAGACTCTATGGGCTGAATGGCCTCCTTCTGCACTGTAAATTCTATGATCTATGAACCACTGCGTCCCGCACTATTTAAGTTGGATGGTTGCTAAACCCGAGGCACTATACTTGTAGTGCCCCCCACCCTTCCACCTCCTCTAACCTAAGGGGGTGAGTGAATATCAGGTGAGCTCTTTCTTTTTCTTGTTTTTACCGCAAGTTATCTAGAGGGGATGGCAGGGAAGGCAGTGCAATGTTCCTCCTGCAGAATGTTTGAGGTGAGGGACGCTGTCAGTGTCCCTGCTGATTTCACCTGTGGGAAGTCCACCCATCTCCAGCTCCTCAGAAACAGTGTTAGGGAGATGGAGCTCGAGCTGGATGAACTTTGGATCATTCGGGAGGCAGAGGTGGTCATAGATAGTAGCTTCAGGGATGTAGTTACTCCAAAGAATGAAGATAGATGGGTGACGGTGAGAGGGACTGGGAGGAAGCAGTCAGTGCAGGGATCCTCTGCGGTCGTTCCCCTTACAAACAAGTATACCGTTTTGGATACTGGTGGGACGACGGCTTACCAGGGGTAAGCCACGGTGACCGGATCTCTAGCACTGAGTCCATCCCTGTGGCTCAGAAGGGAAGGGGGAGAGCAGGAGAGCAATAGTTATTGGGGACTCGATAGTTAGAGGGACAGATGGACGGTTCTGTAGCAATGAAAGAGACTCACGGATGGTATGTTGCCTCCCGGATGCCAGGGTCCGTGATGTCTCGGACCGTGTTTTCAGAATCCTTAAGGGGGAGGGGGAACAGTCACTAGTCGTGGTACACATCGGTACCAATGACATAGGTAAGAGAAGGGACGGGGATTTAAAACAGGAATTTAGGGAGCTAGGGTGGAAGCTGAGAGCTAGGACAAATCATGTTGTCATCTCTGGTTTGTTGCCGGTGCCACGTGCTAGCGAGTTGAGGAACAGGAAGAGAGTGCAGATAAACACGTGGCTGCAGGGATGGTGTAGGATGGAGGGTTTCAGTTACGTGGATAATTGGAGCACATTCTGGGGAAGGTGGGACCTGCACAAACAGGATGGTTTGCACCTGAACCAGAGGGGCACCAATACCCTGGGAGGAAAATTTGTTACGGCTCTTCGAGAGGGTTTAAACTAATTTGTCAGGGGGTTGGGAAAACGAGCTGTAGTCCAGAAGCCAGTGTTGAGAGTAGTGAGGTATTGAGGAAGGTATCAAAGTCGCAGGAGTGTACCGGCAAACAGGAAGGTGGGTTGAAGTGTGTCTACTTTAATACAAGGAGCATCCGGAATAAGGTAGGTGAACTTGAAGCGTTGATTGGTACTTGGGACTACAATGTTGTGGCCATTACGGAGACATGGACAGGAATGGTTGTTGGGAATAAGAGTAGGGAATGTGGTAAAAGAGGTGGAGGAGTAGCATTGTTAATCAAGGGTAGTTTAACGGCTGCAGAACGGCAGTTCGAGGGGGATCTGCCTACTGAGGTAATATGGGCTGAAGTTAGAAATAGGAAAGGAGCGGTCACATTGTTAGGAGTTTTGTATAGGCCCCCAAATAGTAATAGAGATGTGGCAGAAGAAATTGCAAAGCAGATTATGGATAGGTGTGGAGGTCTCAGGGAAGTTGTCATAGGTGACTTTAACTTTCCAAATATTGATTGGAACCTCTATAGGTCGAACAGTTTGGATGGGGCAGTTTTTGTACAGAGTGTGCAGGAAGGTTTCCTGACACAATACGTGGATAGGCCGACAAGACGTGGGGCCACATTGGATTTGGTACTGGGTAATGAACCGGGCCAAGTGTTAGATTTGTTTGTAGGAGAACACTTTGGAGATAGTGACCACAATTCGGTGTCTTTCACTATTGCAATGGAGAGGGATGGGGCCATACGGCAGGGCAAGGTTTATAATTGGGGTAGGGGTTATTATGATGCGATTAGGCAAGAATTAGGGAGCATAAGATGGGAACAGAAACTGTCAGGGAAAGGCACAAATGAAAAGTAGAGCTTGTTCAAAGAACAAATACTGTGTGTCCTTGATAGGTATGCCCCTGTCAGGCAGGGAGGAAATGGCTGTGTGAGGGAACCATGGTTCACAAAAGAGGTTGAATGACTTGTCAAGAGGAAAAAGGAAGAGTATGTAAGGATGAGAAAACAAGGTTCAGTTGGGTCACTTGAGGGTTACAAGGTAGCAAGAAATTAGCTTAAAAAAGGGCTTAGGAGAGCTAGGAGGGGGCATGAGAAGTCCTTGGTGGGTCAGATCAAGGAAAACCCCAAGGCTTTTTACTCTTATGTGAGAAATAAAAGAATGACCAGGGTGAGGTTAGAGCCGGTCAAGGACAGTAGTGGGAACTTGTGCATGGAGTCAGAAGAGATAGGAAAGGTGTCGAATTAATACTTTTCTTCAGTGTTCACCAAGGAGAGGGGCTATGTTTTTGAGAATGTCAGTGTGATACAGGCAGGTATGCTGGAGGAGGTAGATGTTCTGAGGGAAGATTTATTAGCAATTTTGAAAAACCTGAGGGTCGACAAGTTCCCTGGGCCAGATGGGATATATCCTAGGATTCTTTGGGAGGCAAGGGATGAGATTGCAGAGCCTTTGGCTTTGATCTTTGGGCCCTCACTGTCCAGGGGGATGTTGCCAGAGGTCTGGAGAGTGGCGAATGTGGGAGGTACTTTGAATATGCATGGTGGCAAATGGCAGAACAGTACTGGGGCCAGTGCTGAGGCTCCATTACACACAGAGGCACGGTTCTTAGCTCTGAGCCCCATCAGTGTCATAGAGCCTACTTTACAAGTCAACAACTCCTCCCCTTAACATCTCCCCCACTCCCTGCTCAAACACTCCCCAAGTGTTCAATGACTCTCACCAACACCCATCCTTTATATTCCCCTCACTCCCCCTTCCCTAGACCCCCTTCCAACTATCAGCCTGTGGTTGCACCAATTTTCAAGCATTGAAATGGGGTAAATGGGAAGACATTTGCGAGGTGGTGGTTTAATATTGTCCGAGCCTGATCCTCCATCTGTCACTTACTTTGATCGTCTTTGTGAAGCATATGACAAGTCTAAACCCACATCCTGGCTGAGTCAAAAAAAAACACATCCTGATTCAATTGAAAAACCTATTGTAGCCAATGGTTTATGTGAATACAGTGCGGTACCGCCAAGATCCACCATTATACATTAACACTCGTAAGGCCTTAAGGACTTGACACACAACTTTCTTCTTACAGCATTCTATATAATTGGATTTGGTTTTCTAAAGTTAAACCATCATAAGATTCATAAGGGGAGGCAGTGGTATAGTGGTATTGTCACTCGACTAATAATCCACAGACCCACAGTCATCCCCTGGGAACCCGGGTTCAAATCCCGCCAAGATGGTGAAGTTTGAATTCAATAAAAAAATCTGAAGTTAAAGTTCTAAAGAAGACCATGAAACCATTGTCGATTGATGTTAAAAAACCCATCTGGTTCATTAATCTGTTGTCCTTACCCTGATAAGTGCGCGGTGATTCATTTTGGTCGGACAAATTTGAATGCGGATTACAGGGTCAATGGCAGGGTTCTGAGGAATGTGGAGGAACAGAGAGATCTTGGGGTTCATGTCCACAGATGTCTGAAGGTTGCCACTCAAGTGGATAGAGCCGTGAAGAAGGCCTATAGTCCGTTAGCGTTTATTAACAGGGGGCTTGAGTTTAAGAGCCGCGGGGTTATGCTGCAACTGTACAGGACCCTGGTGAGACCACATTTGGAGTATTGTGTGCAGTTCTGGTCACCTCATTATAGGAAGGATGTGGAAGCATTGGAAAGATGCAAAGGAGATTTACCAGGATGCTGCCTGGTTTGGAGGGTAGGTCTTATGAGGAAAGATTGAGGGAGCTAGTGCTTTTCTCATTGGAGCGAAGGAGGATGAGAGGCGACTTAATAGAGGTTTATAAGATGATGAGGGAGATAGATAGAGTGGACGTTCAGAGACTATTTCCTCGGGTGGATGTAGCTGTTACAAGGGGGCATAACTATAAGGTTCAGGGTGGGAGATATAGGAGGGATATCCGATGTAGGTTCTTTACTCAGAGAGTGGTTAGGGTGTGGAATGGACTGCCTGCTGTGATAATGGAGTCGTACACTTTAGGAACTTTCCAGTGGTTATTGGGTAGGCACATGGAGCACACCAGAATGACAGGGAGTGGGATAGCTTGATCTTGGTTTCGGACATAGTTCAGCACAACATCGAGGGCCAACGGGCCTGTTCTGTGCTGTACTGTTCTCTGTTCTATGTTCCCAATCCACAGGCTGACACCTCGCACCCTCCCAACATCTGACCTCCAAGCTTGTCCCTCATAACGCCTTGGCACTGACCATCACAAACTCTTAATGTCTCAATGCCACCTGTTAGTAACCTCCTGACCCATCAAGCGTGCAGTTCACAATGTCCTCTTTGTGAGGACGTGGCACAGGCACCGCATTGTCTCCCTCTTGAGACGTGATCTTCTTCAGCACATGTGTCAGAATATTGTAGGACCATCGCCTCCTGTACACCCTGGCCCGCCATTGGTCTCCCCTTCCAGCCCGAAGTGTAGCCGAAAGACCAAAACATCAACATGAACAAAAACCACAAATCCCCAGCCTCCCTGGATACAAACAGCCCACCACACCCCACCTACCTAATTTTACCCCCTTATCCAACCCCCCACGCCTCCCATCCCCACAACACAATCCACCTTGAAGAAACCAATGAACGGCTTCCAACTCTGGGTGAATCCCTCCTCTGACCCCTGCAAAACGAACTTGACCTTCTTCAATTGCAGGAATTCTGCGAGGTCACTCACCCATGCCCCTCGCCTTTGGCGGCTCCGAGTCCCGACAACACAACAAAACCCGTCACCAGGCTATCAGGGGGGCAAAGGCCAAAACATCGGCCTCTCTCCCACCTGGTCCCCCGGGTCTTTCGACACACCGAATATCGCCACCTCCAGACTTGGGGCCACCCTAACATCCAGAATCTCGGACATCTGAGAACCTCTGCCAGAACACCTTCAGCTTTGGACATGTTCAAAATATGTGGATGTGATTCATGCCCCCCAACCCCCTCTACGTTCCTCCTGATGACCCCCCACTTCAGCCCCGTTAACTCGCCTACCCAGCTAGCATGGTGGCCCCCGCCAAGGGCTCTGGCTTCCCCACATTGTCCCTATTCACCATCCCAAACCTCCCAACTACCAACAAACAAAGAGAAACAAAAGGCACATCACCATCACCTCTTCCACGTCGTACCCTGCCGCAATCCACCCACCCAATTTGCCCCACAATTTTCTCAGAACTCCTCTCTAAAGTTCCTCCCACTTCTTGCACTCCATGGTCCCTCATAAAGTCTATTGCCTCTTCCAGCGAGTCAAAATGGAATTCCTGCTTTTGCATCACCCACAAGCGGGCAGGGTACAAAATCCCAAACTTCATCCCCTTCTGCCTCTGCTCCACCTACTCGATCGTCACCCTAAGTGGCTCCAACACTTTGGCCAAATCCTCTAAGGCCTCCTTCCTCTGCCGCTGGAATTTGCCATGAAGGAACTCCACCAGCTGCTCCGTCGACCATTAGACGGGCAGCGCTGCCCCTTGCCCTCCGCCACCTTCACCTGTATCACACCACAAAAACGTTCCTGCTCCAACTGCTCACTCTCTTTCGTGGCACTCCTCGTCCGCTGTTCCATATACCAACCTCACCAGAGGAGTAATTAAGGGGCGCATGATAGCACAATGGTTAGCATTGTTGCTTCACAGCGCTAAGGTCCCAGGTTTGATTCCTGCTTGGCTCATTGTGTGGAGTCTGCACGTTCTCCCGTGTCTGTGTGGGTTTGTGACAATAATAAAGATTGTTATTACTACCTTCCCTCATACATCTTTTGCCCACAACATTCGGGTGGGGAAGGACCGAAACAATCCACTCCCTTGATGGTCACCACCAGAAGAATCCCACTCATTGCAGATGTGGTGCAATCTCCAGTCTGCGATGGTCTTGGTACTTTTGGCAATGTCTGACTGCCTCGGCTACAACAAGCAGAGAAATAGCAACCTCCACGGGATCAATGCCAACATTTATCTTTGAATCTGAAAGGATTTGGAGAAGGAGAGAGACCAACACTCAGTTAGATATTCCATCCCAGGACTCTCAAATCCCCCAAGACTCCCTCAACCTGATCATGACTGTCCCGCCTTCTCTCAGAGTGCCATCCAGTGAGGCAGTTGTCCTGACAAACCTTGCTCTGCACACTCCCTCTCGGCCAGTTCAGAAGCCCCTAGATCCCTGACCTCTGTCAGCTCTATTCGGGAGGTCGGGCTCAGCTGTCATCTGCTCATCCAGACACTTACCCTTTGGCCATGAGAGGGTCCTCTGTGGTGTATCCTTGCACTTTACTGTTTGATTTTTGGCAGCTGCCTCTATGTTGCTGAGGCACCTAAAATACAGACACCCTGTTCAGGTATCCGAGGTTGCAGGACACCCAGTCGGCAAATCATCCTCTCTGACAGGGCACCGTTCTTTCGAGGAGGCACTTTAGATTTCAGGGACCTTTGAAACGCTACTAACAAAGCTAATCCCACATTTGAGATAGTTTTCAGCTGTCAAGCTAGAGGCAAGTACAAAGGTAGAAAAGAAGACAGACAGCAACATTGAAACCACAAAGCCTTTTGGAACCTCAAAGGGGGGTGGAATAGACTGCCATAATACAAGCAGCAGCATAGCTCTGTCCTATGAAGGTTTGCTGTAGGCAAGCTGCAGCTGTGGCTGGCCACGTTATGGCTCTCCACAATATTTAAAGATGGCTTGAATGCCTCATACCCATATTTATGTATGTAACAAAACAGATTTCATTAACAATTTGACAGTGAAGGGGAATCTCGCAAATTGTGACCCTGAAGTAGTTGATATTAGTTTTGAGAGAGAGAAGGAAGAGTCATAAAGTTTCAAATTAAGTGAGGCAAACTTGCAAGCAATGAGAAATAAAGTGACCACAGTAAACTGTTAACAGGTAAATCTACATGCAGTCAGTGGGAAGTATTCAAAGAACCATTTGGTACAATAGAACACCAGTGTTTACCTCTAAAAGGCTCAGCTTATGTAGCTAAGCAACCATGGTCGAAAAATGAGTTAAGAAGTGCCATGCAAAACAGAAAAAGGATAAGTGTGGAGATTAGGATAGCTATAAAAAACAGCACATTGCAACAACAAAGATAGAAAGCTGCAAATTAAAGCCTGTGTGCCTGGGACCTTTATGAACCTCCTTGTCCCTTGATGTTGCCTGGTCAGAAATGCTCGGAGTGCATCCATGATGTGCACTGAGAAGCAAGGCCTCTATCCCAGTTTTCCATGTCTCCAATACCAAGCTCATAGTATTGCCATAAGTGATGGAGCTTTACTGTTTGTGTAGTTTGCATTTCATATTGGATCAATATTTTTAAGCCTTTAACGTGCTGTTGCTTTGATATTAACCGGAATGCTTGCTCAATGGGGAATGGAGTTACTTTGCATGTAATGGTTTAAATGGTTACAGTCTTCAATTGCTATGACATAGGGATGTGATTTTTAAAATTATTTCATGAGATGCGGGCATCACTGACAAGGCCAGCATTGGTTGCCCACCCCTATTTGCCCTTTGACAAAGTGATGGCGAGCCACCTGTTTGAATTGCTACGGTCCCTCTGATTTCTGTAGTAGTTTGGTCCACGTGAGTGATTTTCTGGGCCATTTCAGAGGGCAATTAAGAGTCAACTATATTGTGTTGGGTCTGAAGTCACACGTAGGCCAGACCAGGTAACGACGGCAGATTTTCTTCCCTAAAGGGCACAGACTATTTTTAATGATGATCAATGATAGTTTCATGGGCTCCATCACTGAAACTAGTTTTCAATTCCAGATTTATTAATTCAATTTCAACCCCCCCCCCCCCACCCCTTTGGCCTTCTGGATTAATAACCCAATTACGTAACCGTTATGCCATCATCTCTCTCAGTGGATCAGAAGGATGTGATTGTGATTGCACTGGTGGGGTTGGAGAGACAATTCATCAGGATGTTGCCTGGGATGGAACATTTGAGTTATGAAGCGAGGTTGTATAGACTTGGGTTGCTTTTGCTGGAACAGAGAAGACTGAGGGGGGACCTGATTGAGGTGTACAAGATTATGAGGGGCATGGGCAGGGTGGATAGGGAGCTGCTGTTCCCCTTAGTTGAAGGACCAGTTATGAGGGGGCACAAGTTCAAGGTCAGGGGCAGGAGATTTAGGAGGGGGATGTAAGGAAAAACATTTTTTTACCAGAGGGTGGTGACGGTCTGGAATGCACTGCCTGAGGGGGTGGTAGAAGTGGGTTGCCTCATATCCTTTAAAAAGTACCTGGATGAGCACTTAGCACATTATAACATTCAAGTCTATGGGCCAAGTGCTGGCCAATGGGATTAGGTAGGCAGGTCAGGTGTTTTGCGTCAGAGCAGGCTCAATGGGCCGAAGGGCCTCTTCTATGCTGTATTATTCTGTGATATGTCAACTTCTCAAGACATCAAGAAATGGAAGAATGCATGCGTAAAGTAAGTCTAACATCAAAAGTTACCCAAACCATGAGTCGTTACTCCTGTTGGGGGTTACGGGCAGATCATTTGCAGGCACAAGGTCTGAGGCAGAAGTGATAACTGTCTCTTGGAGACTCTGGCTGGGATGTGAATTTTTTCCCCTAAATGGTTTGCCAATGGGACAGCTTTCAGTGCCCTGACTGGCTATTCAGTTCAGTGCTCCGATTGGTTAATTGGAGGCTTCCTTGCATGGGTTTATAATGGAGGAGGTACTTTGAATATGCATGGTGGCAAACGGCAGAACAGTACTGGGGCCAGTGCTGAGGCTCCATTACACACAGAGGCACGGTTCTTAGCTCTGAGCCCCATCAGTGTCATAGAGCCCACTTTACAAGTCAACAACTCCTCTCCTTAACATCTCCCCCACTCCCTGCTCAAGCACTCCCCAAGTGTTCAATGACTCTCACCAACACCCATCCTTTATATTCCCCTCACTCCCCCTTCCCCATCCCCCCTCCCAACTATCAGCCTGTGGTTGCACCAATTTTCAAGCATTGAAATGGGGTAAATGAGAAGACATTTGCGAGGTGCTGGTTTAATATTGTCCGAGCCTGAGCCTCCATCTGTCACTTACTTTGATCGTCTTTGTGAAGCATATGACAAGTCTAAACCCACATCCTGGCTGAGTCAAAAAAAAAAACACCACATCCTGATTCAATTGAAAAACCTATTATAGAACATAGAACATAGAACAGTACAGCACAGAACAGGCCCTTCGGCCCTCAATGTTGTGCCGAGCCATGATCACCCTACTCAAACCCACATATCCACCCTATACCCGTAACCCAACAACCCCCCCCCCCCCCCCCCCCCAACCTTACATTTACTAGGACACTACGGGCAATTTAGCATGGCCAATCCACCTAACCCGCACATCTTTGGACTGTGGGAGGAAACCGGAGCACCCGGAGGAAACCCACGCACACAGGGGGAGGACGTGCAGACTCCGCACAGACAGTGACCCAGCCGGGAATCGAACCTGGGACCCTGGAGCTGTGAAGCATTTATGCTAACCACCATGCTACCCTGCTGCCCTATTGTAGCCAATGGTTTATGTGAATACAGTGCGGTACCGCCAAGATCCACCATTATACATTAACACTCGTAAGGCCTTAAGGACTTGACACATGACTATCTTCTTACAGCATTCTATATAATTGGATTTGGTTTTCTAAAGTTAAGCCATCATAAGATTCATAAGGGGAGGCAGTGGTATAGTGGTATTGTCACTCGACTAATAACCCACAGACCCACAGTCATTCCCTGGGAACCCGGGTTCAAATCCCGCCATGGCAGATATATTCATAGAATTTACAGTGCAGAAGGAGGCCATTTGGCCCATCAAGTCTGCACCGGCTCTTGGAAAGAGCACCCTACCCAAGCCCACACTTCCAGCCTATCCCTATAACCCAGCAATCCCACCCAACACTAAGGGCAATTTTGGGTACTAAGGGCAATTTATCATGGCCAATCCATCTAACCTGCACATCTTTGGACTGTGGGAGGAAACCACAGCACCCGGAGGAAACCCACGCGCACACGGGCACACACAGATCATAGAATTTACAGTGCAGAAGGAGGCCATTCAGCCCATCAAGTCTGCACCGGCTCTTGGAAAGAGCACCCTACCCAAGGTCAACAACTCCACCCTATCCCCATAATCCAGTAACCCCACCCAACACTAAGGGCAATTTATCATGGCCAATCCACCTAACCTGCACATCTTTGGACTGTGGGAGGAAACCGGAGCACCCGGAGGAAACCCACGCACACACGGGGAGGATGTGCAGACTCCGCACAGACAGTGACCCAAGCCGGAATCGAACCTGGGACCCTGGAGCTGTGAAGCGATTGTGCTATCCACAATGCTACCGTGCTGCCCGGTGAAGTTTGAATTCAATAAAAAAATCTGAATTTAAAATTCTAAAGATGACCATGAAACCATTGTCGATTGATGTTAAAAAAACCCATCTGGTTCATTAATCTGTTGTCCTTACCTGGTCTGGCCTACATGTGACTCCAACTTCACATTGCAGTGTGGTTGGCTCTTAAATGCCCTCAGGATGCTGACCCAGCCAGCGATGCCCACATCCCATGAACAAATCAAAGATACATGATTATGGTAGGACAACTCTAGAGATTACTATTTGTCCCATTAGCAACACTTCATGTGGTTATATGGCATCCCATGCATTTAATTTAACAGTAATATTAATCCATTATCCTGGAGCTTACAGCCAATGATGAAGTGACGAAGAAAAGAAAATCAGGCATGTGCAAGAGGCCAACATTACATGAGTACACATACCTCAGAGGTATACCGAAAACCCAAGATTCACGGATATGAGTGTTTACAACATAAAACTGGGCCAACCATTCACCCCCAGGTCATCCGGACCACATAAAATATGAATGGAATATCTCAGTCTTGGCAACAAAGAAGTATGGGTTTCCTGCATTTGTTGGATGTAAGTGTGGAGTAAGCAGGGGAGATGGGTTTAAGGCAGTTTGTAAAGGCAAAGAGAGGCCAGAGGTTGAATGATCCTGGAATAATGATCGTAGAATAATGAAGAGTGTTGGCAGAGGAGACCAGGATCTTGTAGTGTTTCATGTGGTCCGGATGGACCTGGAGGTAAATGGTTACACCAGTTTTATGCTGTAAACACTCATATCCTTGAATCTTGGATTTTTGGAAGTGGAGTTGTAGCTGGAGCAGGGACAGAATATAATGGTTTTAACAGGGACAAGAGTAACAAAGGTGGAGGTAAGGGTATGATTCGGCAGATAGTGGTGAATGGAGGTCCAAAGGTAAGACAATGGTAAATTACATGGAGCATGAGATTGAAGGAGAATAGCAGATCAGTGAAATCAGGAGAGTATTACCACCAGGTGAGGAAGAATGAGCTGGCTCCCTATTTATTCAACACTCTCGGATGGTTGTAACAAAGGTTTGTTTAAAATTATTTTGCCAGTGGATACATTTTCCAGATCAAGAGCAGGATTCTCCGATTAGGAGACTATGGGCGGGATAATATGTTGACCGATGCCGAAATTGGGAAACGCGATTGGGCGGAGAATAGGTTCTGACGCCAAAATCGCAGTGGGCGCCGATTTGACGCCAAATCGCAATTCTCCAATACCTCAACAGCGGCGTCAATGCTGTCCGGATCGAACGTACAGTAAACATTGTTTGCATATCATTAGCAGGCCCAACCCGGTATTCTCCAGGGCCTCTGTGATTCTCCGCCCCCCCCCCATGGGCTGAGTTCACGATGGCGAGTTTCACTTGAACTTTTTAAAATCGTGATACCGATGTGGCTGCTGACGGAGGGAGAGGGGGCACGGAAAGTGCCCAACATTGCCATAGTTTGCTGACAGTTGTGTCGCTGGCTGGGGGGGCTTCTGCCCGGGCCGGGGGGAGTAACGGGGGGAGGCCAGGAATGTTGGATGTAGGGTTGGGGTGGACGGGCACGGAACACCATTGCCACGACCTGCCAGGCAGCCATGCAGCTATACATGCCGCTGACTGCCCAATGTGAACAAAGGGCCACGGGTCATATAGGTGTCCCCCTCGGGCTGCCCCCCGAGGTGCCCTCTGGTCCAGCCAACCATCAGTCATATGGGCGCGCTCCAGCACAACCAGTGCCACTTTGTTGGCTGGGATGAGTGTGTGTGGGGAGTGTAATGTGTTTATGTGGCTGCAGCTTGTCAGCCCCCTGAGTGACAATCACAGACCTGGCGAATCCTGAACTGTTTTTCATTGGAATTGATTGTGTTCCACGTGGCACACGGTGCTAACCCCTTCACAGTCACTGAATCGGTCCAGATTCGGCGCCAGTTTTGCTGTCGTGAAAGTCGACGAATCCTGTCCTGGCGTCAGTACTTAGGGCGCGATTCTCCGCCCCCCACGACGGGTCGGAGAATAGCGGGAGGGCCTTCCCGACATTTTTCCCGACCTCCCGCTATTCTCCCACCCCCCACGGCCGCCCCACGACACGAATCGCTGCTCGCCATTTTTTTACGGCAATTCTCCCCTATCCAATGGCCCGAGTTCCCAGGCCTTTCCAGCCGTTTTCACGAATTTAAACATACCTGCTCTCACCATTCGTGAAAACGGCTGCAAAGTGCCGTTCTGCACAACCATGGCACCGATTGGCACGGCCGCACCACGGCCGTGCCAAGGGTGGCATGGGCCCGTGATCGGTGCCCACCGATCGCGGGCAGCGGGTCCGATACCCACGCACTCTTTGTCCCTCCGCCGCCCCGCAGGATCAGTCCGCGGGGCGGCTGAGGGGCATGACGGACCGCGCATGCGCGGGTTGGACCCGTCCAATCCACGCATGCGCGACTGATGTCATCGTGTGCGTCAGCCGCCGTGAGTCTTGGCGGCCGGGCTTAGCGAATGTTCGCTAAGTCCGCGATGCCGTTCTTCACGGGGCCGCGATGCTAGCCCCGACGGGGGGGTGAATCGGGTCCCGGGAGGGGGCGCGGAGGCTGCCGTGAAAAACGGCCGGTTTCAAGGCAGCCTTTACGACTCTCCGCATTTGCGGAGAATCGCGCCCTAGTCTCAGGAATGGACAATACAGCCTGATGTTCCCTCGCTGGAGCAGAATCGCTTCTGTTTCACGTTGGCGCTGGGAGAAACACCCAGAAGCGGTTCAGTGTCCTTGCCATGCAAGTCACTGCATGGTGGGGATCACAGGCATTCTGTCACGAATCCCACTATTGGACTGCCATTTTGAGCAGGTGGCCTGATAGTGAGATCCGGCAGAGGCCCCCTTCAGCCCCGCAATGCAAACCCTGCTCTACCCCCAACAAATAGGGGTACCACCCTACAATGCAAATTGCTGGGTCACCCCTTCCTCAGAACGCATGCATGTGGGTAGCCCAACCCCCCTCACAACCTCCCATCAGGGACCCCAATCAGAGACCCCCTTCAGACCAACCCACCAGAGACCCCATCAGCCCCCCTCCACTAGAGACCCCCATCAGACTCCCCAAAATAGGGTACCCCATATCAGAGAGCCCCCCCATAAAGGGAACCCCCCTCCAAAACAGAGAACCCCCAATATCTGAGAACCCCCCCAGCTCATAGCAGAGAACCCTCCCCTAAAGAGCAGTCCAGGCAGCAGAAACAGTGAATAAAATCATATGGCGGGATTCTCCCCTACCCGGCAGGGCGGGGGGGGGGGTATCCTGGCACCGAGGAGTGGTGTGAGTTGGCGCATGCGCAGGAGCGCCAGCACGTGCTGGTGTCATCCCCGCGCATGCGCAGAGGGCTTCGTTTCCGCACCGGCAATGGCAAACCACTACAGCCGCCGGTGCGGAATAGAGCGCCCCCACGGCACAGGCCCGCCCACAGATCGGTGGGCCCTGATCGCGGGCCAGGCCACCTAGGGGGCACCTCCTGGGGCCAGATCCCCCCGCGCCCCCCGAAGAACCCCGGAGGCCGCCCGTGCCGCCAGATCCCGCCGGTAAGGACCTACTCCAATTTACGCCGGCGGGACTGGGAAAAAACGGGCGGGACTACGGCCCATCGGGGGCTGGAGAATTCGGGCGGCCCCAGGGCCCAGTTGCCAGACTGGCAGGTGTCGCACCGGTCTCCGCCATTCTCTGAGGCAGGTGGCGCGATTCACACCGGGGCGATTTTTGGGGGGGCCGGAGAATTCGGAGGACGGCGGGATTCATGAAGAACCTCTTCTATAGAGGTTTCTCGGATATCAGGGCTTCCTTTATGGGGGTTCTCTGATATGGTGGTGGTCTCTAGTGGGGATCTCTGGTAGGGGAGTCCAATATAGATTTCTGGTGAGGATCTCTGATAGGGGGATCTGATGGGAGTCTTTAGGAGGGGTCTGATGGGGATATCTGGTAGGGGTCTCTGGTAGGGAGGTCTGATGAGTGTCTCTGGTGGGAAGGTCTGATGGGGATACCTGGTGGGGGTCTGATAGTTGTCTCTTGTGGGGGTCTAGTGGTGGGTCTGATGGGGGTCTCGATGGGAGTTTCTGGTGGGTCTCTGATGGATCTCTGGTTTTGGTCTCGAATGAGGATTTCTGGTGGACGTCTCTCATGGGAGTCTCTGGTGGGTGTCTGGAGGGTGGCTCTGGTGGGGGGGTTTGATAGAGGTCTCTGGCAGGGCCTCTGGGGGGGGTCTCTGGTTTGGGTCTCTGGTAGGGGTTCTGATGAAGGTCTCTGGTGGTGGGGGTCTCTGGTAGGAGTCTCTGGTAGGAATCTGATGGGGGGAGTCCAGTGGGGAACCATAGGGGTGTCCCTGGAGGGTATCCTCCAGAAGGGGGGTCTGATGTGAGAGAATCTGATGGCGTGTCTAGTGGGGGGGGGGGGGGGGCTGGAGTGAGCAGGATTTGCCTTGTGGGGGGGGAGGAGGGAGCCCTCCAATGAAATTGGGGGACACGTAGCTTAAATACGTACCCTCTTGGCTCAGCATAAGGTCCACCATGTCGGGCCATGCTGGGAAATACTTGTCCCAATCCATGCCCGCGTGAATCCCGGCGCAGAAGGCCGGAGAATTTCAGAGGCATGGAGAATCCAGGGCCCAGTACGTTGATAGGATGCAAATGGGTTATTTTGACCTATTTGCAGCCTGTCACTGACACAGGGCCTGATCCTCAATGCCAGCCGCCAGCGGGAGACGGGGCATCAGAAACGGATTGGCACGCGACGCGGATCCCGTTTTTTCACCGACGTTGGATTCTCTGCCGCATCGGGAACTCCCCTACTGCTGGCGGGTGAAGAGAATCTCGCCCCAAATGTATTTTTTTTTTGAGTCAAAGAAAGAGGAATTTTATTTGTTACCAAGATCTGAGGAAAAAAAATAAAAATGCAACATTCATTCATTCACTAAGTCACTCAGTAAGGATAAACAACAACACCTCCTCCACTATAGTCCTCAATACTGGGGCCCAACAAGGCTGCATACTTAGCCTACTGCTATACTCCTTATACATACTCACAACTGTGTGGCAAAATCTGGCTCCAACTCCACCTACAAGTTTGCTGATGACATGACCGTAGTGGATCGGATCTCGAACAATGATGAGTCAGAATATAGGAAGGAGAGGTGGTGGCATAGTGGTATTGTCACTGGACTAGTAATCCAGAGAGCCAGGATAATGATCTGGGGACCTAGATTGCAATCCCACTATGGCAGGCGATGGAATTTGAAAAGCAATAAAATATCTGGAATTAAAAAGTCGAGTGATGACTATGAAACCATTGTCGCTTGTTGTAAAAACCCATCTAGTTCACTAATGTCCTTCAGAGAAGGAAATCTGCCATCCTTACCTGGTCTGGCCTACATGTGACTCCAGATCCACAGCAATGTGGTTGACTCTTAACTGCCCTCTCAAGGGCAATTAGGAACGGCAATAAATGCAGGCGCAGTCTGCGACGTCCCATACATTGACTCTGTCTACACCTCCCGCTGCCTTGGGAAAGCAAGCAACATAATCAAAGACCCCTCCCACCCAGGTTATTGTCTCTTCCAACCTCTTCCATTGGGTAGAAGATAGACAAAAGTTTGAGAACACGCACTAACAGATTCAAAAACAGCTTCTTCCCCACAGTTACCAGACTCCTGAATGGCCCTCTTATGGACTGAACTGATCTCTTCACGCATCTTCTCTACTGTGTAGCAATACACTCCGTCTGCTTCACCTGATATCTATGTCTATGCATTTACATTGTGTATTTATCTTATGTCCTTTGTTTTTCATGAATGCAACGATCTGCCTGGACTTTACTCAGAACAATACTTCTCACTGTACCTCGGTACACTTGACAATAAATCTAAATCTGACTCACTGTTACTGTCACACACACACACCGCGCACACACTCACTCTCACTCCCACACACTCTCACTCCCACACGCATACATGCTCTAAGTCCCACACACACTCACTCCCCCACAAACACACGATCGAGATGGCCTGGACTTCATACAGGAGAAGGAGCGAGCAAAGAAACAAGCCCTGCACCAGACAACGCAACGAGTTGTAGTCATTCTTAGGACTCATGAATTATTATAGGAGGTTTATCCCTAACCTGATAGCATTGCATGCGCCACTGAAGAAGCATCAAGAATAGTCATGGAGAGCCAGGGTAAAGTGGCGGCTGCAATCGTCAGGGTTGTTGACCCATTCTGACCACTCAAAGCCCCGTTTGGTCACTTGCAATGGCTGACCTTACGGAATCGGGGCAGTATTATCCCACCGCATGGATGATGGTCAGGAGAGACCGATAACCTATGCTCTACGGACTTTGACCGCTGCGGAGCACAGCTATGCCCAGATTGAGAAAGAAGGGCTGGTCATCGTCTTTGCGGTGAAGAAATTTCACCAACGTGTGTATGGGCGTCAGTTCACCGTTGTGAGACGACAAGCTAATGCTTGGATTGTTTAAAGAAGACAAGGTGAATCCGCCAATAGCATCTTGCTAGTGTATGAGTAAGTGTTTGAGCATAGCCCGGGCACGCAGATTGCAAATGCAGATGCTCTGAGCTGGCTCCTGTTGCTGACACAGCCCCCCCATCTCCACCAAGGACTGACAAAGTCTTATCGACCCGAAGCTTTACGGAACCTTACCGGTAACCTCCGCTCAGATACTTGACTGGACACAGAAGGATCCAGTACTGGCAGAGGTACGCCATGTCGTCTTATACAGGGGTCAGCAAGATAAACTGCCCAAGGAGCTGCAGGCTTTTGACACCAAGCAGAAAGAGCTCAGTGTGGAGGACGGCATCCTCCTCTGGGGAGCTCACATCGTGATCCCAAGCCAGGGCAGGCAGGCCATACTTCAAGACCTGCACAATGGACACCTGGAGGTGCCAGAAGTGGAAACGCTAGCCAGAAGCGACATGTGGTGGCTGTGACATTATACAAATGTACAGCATGTGAAGAGTTAATGTTATGTTAAAGCTAGCCACTGGATGGAGCTAGACAGTACTGTATATTGCACTGGCTCTTGGATTTCTGGGGAAATCCAGAGGGAATTCCAAAGGAGTGGATTAGAACGAAATGAGGCAAGATTCAAAGTATTGTAGAGCTAGTTAAGATATAGTTATAGTTAGTAGATAGAGATAGTGTTAGTGAGTGTAGTTAAATTCTTATATATGTGTTTACTATTTACAATAAGTGTCAAACTCAAATTTAGTAGTCTTAATAAAATTAGTTTAGTAGGGCAGCACGGTAGCATAGTGGTTAGCACACCTGCTTCACAGTTCCAGGGTCCCAGGTTCAATTCCCGGCTTGGGTCACTGTGCGGAGTCTGCACATTCTGCACATTCTCCCCGTGTGTGCGTGGGTTTCCTCCGGGTGCTCCGGTTTCCTCCCACAGTCCAAAGATGTGCAGGTTAGGTGGATTGGCCATGCTAAATTGCCCCTTAGTGTTCAAAATTGCCCTTAGTGTTGGGTGGGGTTGCTGGGTTATGGGGATAGGGTGGGATGTGTTAGGCAGGTTGGTTCGACGTTGACTGCAACTGGATGATGTGAAGATAGAAACAAACGTCTGACACAGGAGATGATCCAACACTGTTTTATTTAACTAGTGGACTGCTGTACATGTTAAGCTGTGGGTTGACACTCTACTAATCCAACTGATGACCACTTACTGGCTTGACCAGACTTACTAGCTACCGCATGGTAATAGTGCTCACTAGCTTGTGCACTCTGACTGTCTCAGTAGCTGGGTTCTGAGAGAGGGAGAGTCTTATGCCCTGTGGGCTTTATAGTGGTGGCATCCTGTCTGGTGATTGGTTGTTCTGTGTTGTGTGTTCATTGGTCATCCTGTGTGTCAATCACTGCCTGTCTGCATCTCATTATATACATGAGTGGATATTATGACAGGATGGAGGTGTGGACTTGGGTAGGGTGTTCTTTCCAAGAGCCGGTGCAGACTCGATGGACTGAATGGCCTCCTTCTGCACTGTAAGTTCTATGATTCTTCAAAAGAGCTTTATATGTCTTTGTGATGACTACGCCTTCCATTCTGGAGATCCCTCACAAAGATCACCAAAGTGGCCAGGCCTGGATGGCAAGGTTGAGCGGCTGGCCCAGAAATGCACCACATGCCAGGAGCATCGGAAGCCTCCGCCAGCTGCACCCATGGGATTGGCCAGGCCGTCTTGGGTGCGCATACAAGCTGATTTTGCCAGACTTTTCCAAGACTTGATGTTCTTGTTGATAGTGGACGCCCATTTCAAATGGCTAGGCACCCATCGAATGTCGTGCACCACTTCAGAGGCCACCGTTGTGAAGCTACGACTCGCTTTCAGCACCCACAGCATCTCAGAGGTACTAGTCACAAACAACAGTACCCGTTCACCAGTGAAGAGCTCAAACACTTCATGAAAACAAATGGGGTGAAACACATCCGGGCGGCCCTATACCACCCTTCGTCAAATGGTCTAGTTGAGTGAACAGTGCAGATTTTAAAGAAGGGTATGAGGAAACAGGTTACGGGATCCATAGAGATGAGGTGAGCACAGCTACTGGACCAAACCATACGTTACAACCAGAGTGGACCGGCTGAATTGTTGATGGGTCAGATGCTCCGAACCCATCTGAGCCTAACTCAGAGCGGGAGATAATGAGTGAGGGAGTGTGTGAGAGAAAGGGAGAGAATGAGTGTGTGTGTATGAGAGAAAGAGTGCATGTGTGTGAAAGAATATGCGTGTATATTTGTGTCGGTGTGCGAAGCAGCGATTGAGTATGTGTGAAAATAAGAGAAAGCAAGTGTGTGCATGTGAGAAGGAGCAATTGAGTGTGTCTGAGTGGGAAAGTGAGAGAGTGTGTGTGTGTGTGAAGGAGAGGGAGAGACTGAGTGTGTGTGTATGTGTGAGAGAGAGAATGTGTGTGTGAGACAGTGTGTGAGAGTCTGTGTGTGTGCGTGTGTGCGTGTGTGTGTGTGTGCTTGTGTGTGTGCGTGTGTGTGTGCGTGTGTGTGTGCGTGTGTGTGTGTGTGCGTGTGTGCGTGCGTACAGAGTGTGTGAGAGTGAGAGAGAAAAGGGTGGGATTCTCCCGTGCCTGGCGGGGTGGGGGGTCCCGGCGGGATGGAGTGGTGTGAACCACTCCTGTGTCGGCCGCCCCAAAGGTGAGGAATCCTCAGCACCTTCAGGGGCTAGGCCGGCGCCGGAGTGGTTTGCGCCCCGCCGGCCGGCGTGGAAGGCCTTTGGCGTCGCGCCAGCCGGGGCTGAAGGGACTCCACCAGCTGGTGTGGGTCCGTGCATGCGCGGACGCGTCAGCGGCAGCTGATGTCATCCCCGCGCATGCGCGGGGGGGGGTCACCTTCGCACCGGCCATCACGGAGGACCCCATGGCTGGCGCGTAGGAAAAGAGTGCCCCCACATCACAGGCCAGCCCGCGGATCGGTGGGCCCCAATCGTGGGCTAGGCCACCGTGGGGGCACCCCCCGGGGTCAGATCGCCCCGCATCCCCCTCCCCCCCCAGGACCCCAGAGCCCGCCCGCGCCGCCTGGTCCCGCCGGAAGGGACCTAGTCCAATTTACGCCGGTGGGACCTGCATAGAACGTGCGGGACTTCGGCCCATCGTGGGTCTGAGAATCGTTGGAGGGGGGGGGCACTGCGAGCAGCCTCCGACTGGCGCTGCGCGATTCCCGCCCCCGCCGAATCTCCAGTGCCGGAGACTTCGGCAGCCGGCGGGGGCAGGATTCACGCCGCACCCCGGGCGATTCTCCGACCCGGCGGGGGGGGTCGGAGAATCCCGCCCAAAGTGTGTGTGAGGAAGATGTGTGAGTGTGTGTGTGTGTGTGAGAGACAGAATGTGTGTGAGGCAGAGTGTGAGATTTTGTGTGTGTGAGACAGTGTGTGTGTGAGACAGAGTGTGTGAGTGTGTGTGTGTGAGAGACAGAATGTGTGTGAGGCAGAGTGTGAGATTTTGTGTGTGTGAGACAGTGTGTGTGTGTGAGACAGAGTGTGTGAGTGTGTGTGTGTGTGAAAGAATGTGTGTGTGAGGCAGTGTGACTGTGAGAGAGATAAAGTGGGCATGAGGCAGTGTGTGAGATTTTGTGTGTGTGAGACAGTGTGTGAGTGTGTGAGAGAATGTGGGTGTGAGACAGAGTGTGTGTGTGTGTGCGAGAGAGAATGTGTGTGTGAGACAGAGTGTGTGAGTGTGTGTGCGAGAGAGAATGTGTGTGTGAGACAGAGTGTGTGAGTGTGTGTGTGAGAGAATGTGTGTGTGAAACAGAGTGTGTAAGTGTGTGAGACAGAGTGTGTGTGTGTGTGCGAGAGAGAATGTGTATGTGAGACAGTGTGTGAGTGTGTGTGTGAGAGAATGTGTGTGTGAGACAGAGTGTGTAAGTATGTGAGACAGAGTGTGTGAATGTGTGTGCGAGAGAGAATGTGTGTGTGAGACAGAGTGTATGAGTGTGTGTGTGAGAGAAAGTGTGTGTGAGACAGAGTGTGTAAGTGTGTGTGCGAGAGAGAATGTGTGTGTGAGACAGTGTGTGTGTGTGTGAGAGAGAATGTGTTTGTGAGACAGAGTGTGTGAGTGTATGTGAGAGAGAGAATGTGTGTGAGAGAGAATGTGTGTGTGAGACAGAGTGTGTGAGTGAGTGTGAGACACTGTGAGTGTGTGTGAGAGAATGTGTGTGTGAGACAGTGTGTGAGTGAGTGAGACAGAGTGTGTGTGTGTGTGAGACAGAGTGTGTGAGAGTGTGTGTGTGAGACAGTGTGTGAGTGAGTGTGAGACAGAGTGTGTGTGTGTGTGAGACAGTGTGTGTGAGTGTGTGTGTGTGTGAGACAGAGTGTGTGTGTATGTGAGACAGTGTGTGAGAGAATGTGTGTGTGAGACAGAGTGTGTGAGTGAGTGAGACAGAGTGTGTGTGTGTGAGACAGAGTGTATGTGTATGTGAGATGGAGGGTGTGAGTGAATGTGAGACAGAGTGTGTGAGAGTGTGTGTGTGAGACAGAGTGTGTGAGTGAGTGTGAGACAGAGTGTGTGTGTGTGTGTGAGACAGTGTGTGTGAGTGTGTGTGTGTGAGACAGTGTGTGTGAGTGTGTGTGTGTGTGAGACAGAGTGTGTGAGTGTGCGTGAGACAGAGTGTGTGAGTGTGTGTGAGACAGAGTGTGTGAGTGAGTGTGAGACACTGTGTGAGTGTGTGTGAGAGAATGTGTGTGTGAGACAGTGTGTGAGTGTGTGAGACAGAGTGTGTGAGTGTGTGTGTGTGTGAGACAGTGTGTGAGTGAGTGTGAGACAGTGTGTGTGAGTGTGTGTGTGTGAGACAGTGTGTGTGAGTGTGTGTGTGTGAGACAGAGTGTGTGAGTGAGTGTGAGACAGAGTGTGTGTGTGTGTGTGTGTGAGACAGTGTGTGTGAGTGTGAGTGTGTGTGTGAGACGGAGTGTGTGAGAGTGTGTGTGTGAGACAGTGTGTGTGAGTGAGTGTGAGACAGTGTGTGTGTGTGTGTGTGAGACAGTGTGTGTGAGTGTGTGTGTGTGTGAGACAGAGTGTATGTGTATGTGAGATGGAGGGTGTGCGTGTCTAAGAGAATGGAAGAGTGTGTGTTACAGAGAGAGTGGGCGGGATTTTCTGGCGGGATTCTCCCTTGCACCGGTAGTGCACCCGCAGCCGTGAATTCCCGGTGGCATGGGGTGGCCGCAATGGGAAATCCCATTGACAGGTGGCGGGAAAGGAGACTCCTGCTGCCGGCGAGGGGGTGCTGCCCTGAACAATGGGGCTGGTGGACCAGCGAAACCTGCCCAGTGTGTCTGTGAGAGAGAGTCGGCTGGATTCTCCGTTTCTGCGGCTAAGTGCCGACGCCAACAGAGGACCCGTGGTGTTGCATCATCCATCACACACACACCGGTATTAGTGAGGGGCTAGCACCGGTGCCGCGTAAAATACCCACGGATAGGACGGAAAACGGTCGGAGAATCGCCGGGACCGCACATGCGCAGAGCTGAAAAGCTGCAGCCACGCACACCGGCACCTCCACACGGGTCGTGTCGGGAAAACATGGAGCCGGCCATGCTGGACCGCGTACCCACCCACCCCCACCCCACAGCACACCCCCTGGCCATCCCCCACCACTCTCCCCAGCCCTAGCAGAAGCTCCCTGGCCAGCGGCACGGATCTCGGCCGAATGTGGCGGCGATGGACACTGTCCGCAGCCGGCAAGCCAGGCTCACAACCACTGGGATCGGCGTCAGGCGACGGAGAATTCCGCCCAGTGTGCCTGGGAGAGAGGGGGAATATGTGAGTGTGAGTGAGGGAGATTGTGTGTGTGAGAGAGAAAGAGAGAGTGCTTGAGTGTGAGAGGGAGAGTGTGTGAGAGAGTCTGTTTGTGAGAGAAAGAGAAAGTGTGAGAAAGACATATGAAACGACACAAGGGCAGCCTCAATGGGGCATTCCTCACCGAGGCCATAAAAAACGGCAAAGTGCGGTTGGATAGCATGGCCTTTCTCGGTGCTGTGGGTGCCTGAAACAGGACAAGGAAACATTTTGGTTGAATCATGCCCCCAATCTCAGGCTTCTCAGTCACCCTCATCCCCACACACCAGCACATCACAGACGGTGAGTGTGTGAGTGAACATTCTGAGGCTGTGAGTGACCGAGACACACCAGCACATCACAGTGGGTGAGTGTGTGAGTGAACATTCTGAGGCTGTGAGTGACCGAGACACACCAGCACATCACAGTCGGTGAGTGTGTGAGTGAACATTCTGAGGCTGTGTGGCCGAGACACACACAATCTCACCCTCTTACACTCAACTGGTCATTTTTATTAATTCCTCTTTTTTTTTCTAAATGATCAATTTATTGATTTAGTTTTGTTCAACAAGTTGTTTACTTTCTTTATATTTAACTTTAAAAAAAATTCATGTCTCTTTCTGAAATCTCAGCGGCCCATCGAGTGAGAAAAAAATGGGAATGTGGCCCACCTCACAACAAAGGGTGGATAATGCTGGCTTTGAGAATTCAGCATTTCAATTGTCTCGGAGACTTTTGGGAAAACGATACAAAGGAACTCACAAGTCCTTGATCAGCACAAGAGTCAGCTCAAAGTTACTGGTGCATGTGCTCAGAATACACAGACGTGGTTGGAAATCTCTCTCAACACTTTGAAACGAAATAAATCTGGTCAATCGTGGAAACATAAACAGAAAATGCTGGAAATACTCAGCAAGTCAGGCAGCATCTACAGAGCTAATTTTAACTTTCCAGCCCACTTGTAGTGGGGCAGCTCAGCGAAACGTCAGCAAACCCGGGATTTCGAGCACCGTATTTGTGTCTTTTACCCAGTAATTCATTTGCATGTTAATTGATTGGGCACAGTCAGCGTGGATTTGCGAATGGGAAATCATGTTTTACAAATTTGTTGGTGTTTTTTGAGGATGTTACTGTCAAAAGTGACAAAGGGGAGTCGATGGGCATAGTGGGTGAGATTCTCCGTTGCTCGACGCCAAAATCGTAACGGACGGAGAATTCCCTGTCTACGACCAAATCGGGGGCAGCGCCCGTTTACAGATGCTCTGCCCCCTCCGAAACGGCTTCATCAAGGAGCACTCCACACAGCGTTGGGACGGCCTCATGATGTTCCCTGAACGGCCTCCACCGATGCTCCGTCCTCGATAACCCGAGTTCCCGATGGCGTGGGACACGTGTGCTCTCGGTTTTCGTGAACCCGGCGTGGTGGCTGCGGATTGTGTCCAGCTGACTGGGGTGGAGGGGGGGCTTCAGCAAGGGCTGGGGGGACTGGTGGGGGGTGGCCCGGGGGGGGTGGGTCCAGAGAGGCACTACCTGGAAGGTCTGGTCTGCTCACGCCCGGCGCCAACGTTGCAGTCGTCGCTGTACACATGTGCAGCCACGCACCGGCCAATTATACAGGTGTTTATATCGGGAAGGTCGTGCTCTTTACGAGCTGCTAGCCCCTCACTGGTCAGAGCATCGGTGCGAGGGCGGCGCCAACTATTTTGTCGTAAAACCAGACACTTTCTCTGGACATAGCCTCAAAATCGGGGAATCCAGCCCAGGATATTTAGATTTCCACAAGGCTTTTGATAAAGCCACCCACCAAAAATTGATTAGCAAAATAAAATAATAATCTTTATTAGTGTCATATGTAGGCTTACATTAACACAGCAATGAAATTACTGTGAAAATCCCGTAGTCGCCATACTCCGGCACCTGTTTGGGTTACAGGGGGAGAATTCAAGATGTCCAATTTCGGGACTTGTGGAAGGATACTGGAGCACCCGGAGGAAACCCACGCAGATACGGGGAGAACACGCAGACTCTGCACAGACAGTGGCCCAAGTTGGGAATCAAACCCGGGTCCCTGGTGCGGCAAAGCAACAGTGCTAACCACTGTGCAACCAAAGTACATAGGATAGGCGACAATATACTGGCATGGATTCAGGATTGGCCGACAGGCAGAAAACAGACAGTGAATAAACGGGTCATTTGCATGTTGGCGCGCTGTGACTAGTGTGGTACTACAAGGATCTCCTTGGCCTGCCGCTGTTCACAATATATCTCAATGATTTGGATGTGGGGATCAGAAGTATTATTTGCAAGGTCGCAGATGATATAAAGCGAGGCAGGAATGTGTGTTGTGACAAAGATGTAAAGCGACTACGAGAAGATTTGGACAGACTTACTGATTGGACAAGAACATGGCAGATGAAATACAATGCTGAAAAATGTGAGGTAATCCAGTTTTGTAGAAGGAATCGATGTGTAGAGTATTTCCTAAATGGTAAGAAATTAGAAAGTGCAGGGGCTGGATTCTTTGCTTTGCAACGCTGGAACTTAGATTCAAGATCAGGCGGAGAATCACGCAAAATGGAAATAATCCATTTTGCACCTGTCTCCATGCTCTGGTCCTGCAAAGACTGATATTAATGGTTTGGACACCCAATGCTCCGTCCTTCTTAGGCGGAAACTCGAGGGCGCAAGTTAGTGCAAGTATTTACAAGTCAGGACTGCTCGCCATGCCTGGGGAGGGGAGTGGGAGGCTACAAAATCTCTCGAAAAGCCTCATAATTTGTCAGATTTGCCTGGGCCGGGGGCAGTAGCAAGGAACAACTTGGTGACAAGTCCATGGACTCCGGGTGTCCTATCAGGATCGGGTGGCTCAGACTGCCTTTGTTGCAGTGTGTGCTATTTACAAGCCCCTGGCCGCTCACACTGCTGAGTGCTGCCTGTATCCTTTGAATGCTCAGAGCGCCTCTGGTCATCTGGGAGCCAACCCAGGCCGCCCCTCTGGAAATCCTCATACCCCGGCTGTTTTATCAATGGGATGGGCTTAGCCAAGCTCAATCAGGGCCCATCAGGTTTTGGCACCCCTCAGTAGCGCTGTCCCATTGCAGAGGATGCAGGGCATCAGCAGAGCTCACCCCAACCAGAGGACACCTGCACCATGACCTTTGGAACCCTCCCTGATTCGCGGCCCCTCTCAGATCAGAGGCCTCACCACTGACCTCCCCCACCTCCGGATCACCAGCTGTCTCCCCCTGGTGAGACTGACATCACTCCCTGCCTCTGCCACCACCTCCCAGGAGGGCAGGCTTAAGTCTGCAGCCCACCCTGGGGAAGAGGTGCTCCCTCCGCTCCTCACTGGCTTGGAGCTGTGCATCCACCTCAGACTCCCAAACTCTGGGTGGGGGGCAGGTCTTCTTGGAACCATCTCGGTGGCTGCAGTGAGCGTGTGGTAAGCGGAGCGCTTAAAAACAGCTCCAGACGCTAACTCTTTGGCGCTAATTCCGGCCCCAGCAGCTAGAATGCCAGCTGGGCCAGGAATTGCTCTCAATTCATGCCGGTAGACTGCTGGCCTATTTGCATGTCATGATTCGCGACCGAATAATGCCCCCGACAGAGGTGTGAATAGCATGTTATTCAGACCTGACGGGAACACTTTGGGCTGGATTCTCCCATTTTGGGGCTATGTCCGGAGCAGGTGCCTAGCTGTAGCTCTGTGGAGTGGCAAGAGGGTGGGGTGAAGACTGCTGCTCAGCTGCTGATGCTGTTCCTCCAGTGCCTCATTTGAGCACCAAGGCCGAGCCATTTATGCGCCATCCTTCTCATATTGGTAGCTGGGGAGTGCACATCAAGCCCAACAGGAAAAAAGCAGTTCAGACCCGTCTTCTTATTTCCCAGCTTTTACCATCTTTTTCCAATTCTGACTCCAAGATAGCAGAAGTCATCTCTGAAATGTTCGAAATCTACCTCTAAAACAATGAAAGCAGTCTCTCAGAACAGGTCCTGTGGGCAAATGTCTTTCACAAATGTTGTGTTCTCTATTTTGCTTTACCTGGATGGCTTGGAGGCGTAGTGTTGAATGAAGAACAGAAAGCTTTGTTAATGAACAACTATAGATTTATTACACTACTAAGATTTGTTGACATTCCTAAAGTATAAGGTTTCGCTATTAAACTATGCTATCTCTAACTAGCAGACTTTCTCAAGTACACAACTGCTCTCTATGCCTGATCCTCTTCCAGCTCTCTCCTTACTCATGACTCCCAGAATCCCCAAAGTCACACGATATATATATATACATGACTGTTCTGTGGTTCCCTCTAGTGGTAAGAAGTATTAACTTGTTAACTCTTTACATCCCAGTCAATATACATATCCTTACAACAAAGGCAAGGGAGCAGGTGTGAGGTCTCAATGTTCAAAGCATTTTTTTCCCGTGTCAATTCAGCTCCCTCTAAGTCCATTGTTGTCCCACTGCGATTTCCCATCTCGGCCAAGCTTAAGGGCGTCTGGAAAACCGGTGCACACTTGCTTAAGGTCAGCGAAGCAGATAATTAGCATTTTATGTATTTAAATAGCCGACTCACCTGGCCCACAGGGTTTTCCTCTGAGCTGCAGAGCGCTGTCAGGTTAAAGGTGAAAGTTGGCGGTTTCCTGTCGGCTTCCCGATACAACAGCAATTTCAGCACTTTCAATCTGCAAACACACCCGCCTCTCAGCTTCAAATTCCCCTCAATGTTTCAGGCCAGTGACCTTTCTTTAGAACTGGAAAATGTTACAGATGTAACAGGTTTTAAGCAAGTAGGCAGGAGAGATTAAATGACACAAGGGGTGATGCTGCTAAAGGGGGTGGTAATGGGACAAGCAGAGAGACACTGTGGGGTCTGGAGAACGTGTAAATACCAAGAGCAACTCCCACTGGTTGACAAAAATAGGGGCAGTAGGTACAATCAGTCATGAAAGGCCAGATTTTGAGAGTTTGAAACTTGAGTCAAAGACTTAAGAATGTATTAAAAGACAGAAATTGTCATTCATTGGGTGACTTTGATCACGTTTTTTGAAATAGGCACTTCACAGTAACTTCATTGAAGCCTACTCGTGACAATAAGCGATTTTCATTTTTTCATTTCATTTTTGTTTGAAACTTCATGGTTGCACGTTACTGAAATAGATTCACTTAAATGTGGATGAGTCTAAAAGGCTTTTGAAATGGGGCCACAGGATGATGCGCAAGATAAGGGCTCATGGGGTTGGGAGTGATATATTAGCATGGACAGAGGATTGTTTAATGGGCAGGAAGTAGAGGATGGAGATAAACAGAGCATTTTAAAATTGGCGGGTTGTGATGAGTGGAATGCTGCAAAGATCAGTTATTTACAATCTATTATCTAACTGCGGACTATATAATGCTATGTGGGAATGCAAGCTGTGAGGAGGACACAAACAGGCTACAAAGAGATACAACAGGTTAAGTGAGTGTGCAACGAGGTGGCAAATGGAGTATAATGTGAGGGTGTGCGAGGTTATCCACTTAGTTAAGAGGAATAGAAAAGCTGAATACTTAACAGGCACCAAACCTGTGAATTTTGATGTTCAAAGGAACTTGGGTGTACTCAAAGAAGTACACAAAGTTAGCATGGAGGTACAGCAAGGAAATAGGAGGGAATATAACATGTTAGCTTTTATTGCCAAGGGATTTGGAGCATGAGAATCAGGAAGCCATGCTACAATTGTACAGGATTTTGGCAAGACCACATCTGGAATAATGTGCACAAGTTTGGTCTCCATGTGTAAGAAAGGATTGACTGGCATTGGAGGCAATACAGAGAAGATTCATTAAATTGGGTCCTGGGATGAGTGGAAAGTCCCATGATGATGCTGAGAAAATTTGGCCTATATTGTGGAGTTTAGAAAAATGAGAGGTGATTTCTTTGATTTGATGTGATTTATTATTGTCACATGGTATACAGTGAAAAGTATTGTTTCTTGCATGTTATACAGACAAGGCATACTGTACATAAGGAAGGATGGAGAGACTACAGAATGTAAGTTTTAGAAGCATAGAACAAGAGTAAAAGATAGAATTAGAGAGTATGATGGGCCCAGCTTGCAAGAAGTCGACTCGCTCCGGCGCCATCTTGGATTTTCATTGAAACATAGAAGATTCTGAAGGGGTTTGATATGGTAGAAATTGAGAGGTTGTTTCCCTTAGCTGGGGAATCTAGAATACAGGGGGACACAGTCTCACAATAAGGGACAAAGTTAGGAACAGGAGGAGGCCATTCGGCCCCTCGAGCCTGTTCCACCATTCAATAAGATCACGGTTGATCTGATTCGAACTTCAACCCCACATCCCTGCCTACTGCCCATAGCCTTTTACTGCCTTGCTCATCACGAAACTATCTATCTTGACCTGAGAAATACTCAAAGACTCTGTATCCACTGCCTTTTGAGGAAGAGGATTCCAGAGACTCACGATCCTCTGAGAGAAAAATATTTCTCCCATCTCCGTTTTAAATGGGCGAACCCTTATTTTTAAACAGTGACTCCTAGTTTTAGATTCTGCCCCAAGAAGACACATATTTTCACCATCCACCCGGTCAAGACCCCCAGGATCTTATATGTTTCAATCAAGTCACCTCGTAATCTTCTAAACTCTAGCGGATACAGCATTTAGGACTGAGATGAGGAGGATGGTCATCCAAAGGATTGGGATCTTTGGAATTCTGAGCCACAGGGATTTTGGTTTCTCCACTGTTGAAGATATTTAAGCTCGGGAGAGAAAGGATTCTCCAATCTGCCAGCCACGTCTTCCTGGGCTGCGTGCCCTTGCTGGCATCGGGATTCTCCATTTCCAGCATCTGCCAATGGGATTTCCCATTGTGGCCACCCCTCGCCGCAGGGAGACCCCGCGGGCGTGGGTGCGCTGCCGGCGTAACAGAGAAGCCCACCGGCAGAGAATCCCGCCCCGGGTTTCTTTCTGTCTCTCAGGGACTCGATGGTTTGTTTGTGGGTGGGAAAGTGGAGTTGAGGCAGATGACTCTATTTGATAGTTTATCCTGAATTACCTCTCACTTTGAAAGAAAAATAGAATGCCAAAGTTGCGAGGAAATCAATAAGTTTGTAATTCATCAACATCCACATTGTTATTTGGCTTAATAAGAATATTGATAACTTTTACAAACATCTCTTGGAATGTGGTGGCATTATTTCTTCGGTTTAGTTACATGTTTGGAATGGCAATATTTCATTCCCATTCTTGACTGGAGATGCCTTTTCACTATCTTACACATATTTCCTTGGCTTTTTCTATTTATTTCAGACTTGTCTTGTTCAATCTTGATGTGGTTGTTCCTGGATTTAGGTGTTCAGCACTGACCAACACCGCCATCTGGTGGCCACAAGTATAGCACATGCCATTATGAATATTCTGTCCAAATAACAGGCATGTAGGGCGCGATTTTCCAACCGTGTTGCGCCAGACACTGATCTTGTTGCGCAGGGGACATAGTGGGAGAGGCAATTAAGGGGTTCTGTGCCAGACGCAGAGTCGAGTGTGATGCACCCGACACGCTACTCGGGTAAGAAGGCGAATGGAATTTTGTCCTTCATTGCTAGAGGGATGGAGTTTAAGACGAGGGAGGTTATGCTGCAATTGTATACGGTGTTAGTGAGGCCACACCTGGAGTATTGTGTTCAGTTTTGGTCTCCTTACTTGAGAAAGGACGTACTGGCGCTGGAGGGTGTGCAGAGGAGATTCACTAGGTTAATCCCAGAGTTGAAGGGGTTGGATTATGAGGAGAGGTTGAGTAGACTGGGACTGTACTCATTGGAATTTAGAAGGATGCGGGGGAATCTTATAGAAACATTTAAAATTATGAAGGGAATAGATAGGATAGATGTGGGTAGGTTGTTTCCACTGGCGGGTGACAGCAGAACTAGGGGGCATAGCCTCAAAATAAGGGGAAGTAGATTTAGGACGGAGTTTAGGAGGAACTTCTTGACCCAAAGGGTTGTGAATCTATGGAATTCCTTGCCCAGTGAAGCAGTAGAGGCTCCTTCATTAAATGTTTTTAAGGTAAAGATAGATAGTGTTTTGAAGAATAAAGGGATTAAGGGTTATGGTGTTCGGGCCGGAAAGTGGAGCTCAGTCCACAAAAGATCAGCCATGATCTCATTGAATGGCGGAGCAGGCTCGAGGGGCCAGATGGCCTACTCCTGCTCCTAGTTCTTATGTACTCCCGGTGCAATCCGGTTCACGGCCTCACTGGACATGATTCATATAATCATTTTTAAATTATGCATTAGACCCGCTTGAGGCTGCAGTCTCCCGGTAGTCACCGGCCGAATTGGCCAAGTCTCACGTGACACAAATTGGTACTCGTCTCCAAAAACATAGTCCACATGCGATGGCTACACCCGAGGGCTCGGCGGCCATTGGAGCTCCTGGGTGGTCGGCATCAGGGCTGGAAAATGCCCTGTCACCCGGGCAGTGCAACCCTGTACGGGTACCAGCTCGGCCCTGCAGGGTTGGGGGTTTTGTCCATGTCTGCAGGGTGTCACGATGTCCGTGGGTATGGTGGGGGATCTCTTGAGGAGTCGCTCTTGCCGGCGACTTTAAGTTTCCCAATTAAGTGTGGAATTTCCCAGTGAGAAACTCCCCAAGCTCCAGGAAATGGCTGTGAGGGTGAATACCGGTTTACACTGCACCCAGCGAGAATCACCCTGCCAAGGGCGCGATTCTCTGGAACAATTTCTAAGTGCGGTGGTGAGCGGGAACTGCCACGAGCTTCCTGGCTCTCGGCCTAGCCAGGCCGCCAACACTATCCAACCTTTTAATGGATCCATTTAACAAGGCTCCATGGCCTCTCGCTGCAAATTAAAGCTCGCCAGCAGATTCGCCGGTACCGCGCTTGCCAGCCCCCCCCGCTAACAAGGTCAAGCAAGGGCGGCACGTGGCACAGTGGTTAGCACTGGGACGACGGCGCTGAAGACCCGGGTTCGAATCCCGGCCCTGGGTCACTGTCCGTGTGGAGTTTGCACATTCTCCCCGTGTCTGTCTGAGTTTCACCCCCACAACCCAAAGATATGCAGACTTAGGTGGATTGGCCACGCTAAATTGCCCCTTAATTGGAAAATAAAAATAATTGGGTACTCTAAATATATTTTTAAAAAAGAAGAAAAAAAAACAAGGTCAAGCAGCACTTAAACAGCACTTGCACCGAGAGGTCCGGCTCCAGGATTCGGGGATGCAGACCTAGGGAGGCTCCTCAATGCGGTGGAGGGCAGGAGGGATATTCTGTTCCCCCGACCATGCCAGAGAGTGAGCCACAGGATGGTCCGTGCCGCCTGGGACGAGGTGGTGCCGACCGTGAGCCCTGGACCAGGAGGACTGGCCTCCAGTGTTGCAATAAGGCCAAGGACCTACGATGGCAACATGGGCGAATTGACCCCAACCCTCTGATACCTTTCTGTCCCCACGCACCCCCCAAACCCTCTATGCGGTACCGAACCATCCCTTCACCCCCCCTCTCCTTTTAGCACCCCTCCAACCCTTCCTTCACCACCACCACCCCACCCCCGTGTACCACGCGTGAGACTATGGATGCCCTCTGTGTCTCCACAGAAAAAGCTCTCCCACAATCGGTGGGAGAAATGGTGGAGGGGTGCCAGACATTAGAATTCTCACCACCTTTGACAATGGGCTCTTGAGGTGAGGGAGTGGCCAAGGACAGAGAAATGAACAATGCAGAGGTAGGCGGACGCCACATTGGACCCCACCCGGAGGATCTATCACACGTGAGTTGTTATTGGCATACCGACTGACCCATCCCTCCCACTGACCACATGTTCATTCTCCTGCAGGACCTCCAGCCGACGGTGCTGGCCCATCTGGGCAGCATCCACTTCTGACTCCCAGGAGAACACCTTGGAGGAGAGTTCTGTGGATGCCACGATCAACGTCAGAGGGAGATGTCAGCGACACTCAGCAGGTTCATAGCTACTTGGAGGAGTCCCAGAGGCTGCGGACGCAGGAGATGTCGCCGGCAATGCGTGGCACTGAGGCCAACACTGCTAGGGTGGCGAATGCAGTGGAAAACCTGGAGCACAATGTCAATAGCATGAGTGGAGGTGTTCAAGGCATGGCACAGTCGGCGATGGCCATGGCTGAGGGCCCCGGTAGACTGTCCGACTCGCTGGGGGATGTGACCCAGTACCAGGCCGACCTTAATGAGGTTCTGCAGGACATGCCCCACTCTCAGATGGGCATTGCCGAGGCGTTGCAGAGCATGTCCCAGTCATTGAGGACCATCACCCAGGGCATCGGGGAGCCACCAAGGCTGGCAGAGCCAGATGATGTAGGTGCAGCCGGGGCTTGAACCAGCTGCTCCTCTATCCTGGTGAACCCCAAGGCCTGTGGACACTGAGCGGGAGGAGAGGATGCTGGGTGCCAAGCAGGACCTGTCCCATGGAGTGGGGCTGGTGGCCACCAGCTCCCTTGAGTTCCAACCCTCTGATGAGGCCGCGTCTCAGGGTCAGCACAAGGGACAGAGCAGCACGGCTGTGTATGGGCCGTCCACAAGTGTGCCAAGGTCCCTGGCCCCAGAGCCCTCAGAGGACGCCCGCCAGGGGCATCCAAAGCCATGGGACATGGTACGCTGTTGGCTGCCTCCACCACATATGTATCTTGGGAACACACCTGGACATAGCGCTCGAGCTAGGAGGGCGAAGCACATTGAGGATCACTGAGGGCACTGGTGGAGGGGGTAGGTAGGGTGTGGGTGAGGGGTGAGTGGGTAGTGGGGAGAGTGGACCAGCAGTTTTGGGAGAGTGGGGAATTGTTGGACACCTGTGACACATTAAAAACCCTTGACCACAACCAGTATGACGATCTGTCACTTTCTACCGCAATGTGGGCTGACCTCCGAACCCTTGGCCCATCTCTCCAGGCATCCCACCCTCCCCAGGCACATCTCATGCAGGTTATGAGTGTGAGCGAGGACTCAGCAAACAGGCAGGGGTCAGACTACAGCATAGATTGAGGAGCTCCAGCGCTCAGCTCTCTGAAGGTTAACATCACCCCCCCCCCTGCCCTCGACTGTGACCCACTGACAGTGCCAACACAGTCCCAGCGCCCTGGACTGATGTGACACAGACCCTGGGAGATGGGGGTGGGTAAGGTATCGATGACGGACCAGACCAGGTCCAATGTGAGGCGGGCGAGTACGAGGGCCTCCCTGGCCCTCTGGGCTGGCTGGACATTGACACTGCTGCCCGTCCTGCAGCCTCAAGCTGGTCCTGCAATTCCTCCCTCGGATCGTCCGCCAGCCCCTGGTGGTCCGGCACCACCTCATCATCCGCGTGCAGCCCGTGGGCGCCGCCGTCCGCCAGACCTTGGTGGTCCGGCATCGCCTCATCATCTGCGTCGTCCCTGCTCGGAGGTGGGCATACGTTCGTCATCCCCAGTCTCCAGCACGTTGCCCCGCTGTTGTGACAGGTTGTGGAGGACACAGCAGACCACCAGAAAGTGTGCGATGTACTGCAGGGTACAGAGCGATCGAGGGATCAGAAATGAATTTTGAGCAGACCGATGCACGACTAAATCTCAGCCCGGATGGCCACATGCTGCTTATTGTTTCCGGTCATTTATAATCATTTATAGGGAATGAGTTGAGCCTCCACACACAGAAAACTCATATTGGATAATTTGGTTTGCAAATTTAACAGTAAATACTTGCGAAAATGAGAGGCAAGTCCTGGAACTGTTGATGTGAGTAGGAGGAATGGATACATGGTGGGATGTGAGTAGGAGGAATGGATACATGGTGGGATGTGAGTAGGAGGAATGGATACATGGTGGGATGTGAGTAGGAGGAATGGATACATGGTGGGATGTGAGTAGGAGGAATGGATACATGGTGGGATGTGAGTAGGAGGAATGGATACATGGTGGGATGTGAGTAGGAGGAATGGATACACGGTGGGATGTGAGTAGGAGGAATGGATACATGGTGGGATGTGAGTAGAGCATGGGGATGTGAGTAGGAGGAATGGATACATGGTGGGATGTGTGGTACGGAGTAATGATACATGTGGGATGTGAGTAGGAGGAATGGATACATGGTGGGATGTGAGTAGGAGGAATGGATACATGGTGGGATGTAAGTAGGAGGGAATGGATACATGGTGGGATGTGAGTAGGAGGAATGGATACATGGTGGGATGTGAGTAGGAGGAATGGATACATGGTGGGATGTGAGTAGGAGGAATGGATACATGGTGTGGGGGGGGGATTTTGCCCCATGTTCATTGTGAGCGCAAAATCTCATGAGAATCGGAAAGCGAGGTTCTCGTTGGCGACACATCTTTTCCAATTTTCCAGGCCCCTGCCGGTGACGTAACGATTTCATTAAAATTGTAATAAATTCAAATATAACTAACGAACTTCCCTACCATATAACCCCTCCCTTCATTGAATATTCATACCTTGCCGACGTAACGTTGCCCCGGTGCTTGTAGTGGCGGGTGGGAGGGGGTATTTGCCCCGATGCTCATGGGGATGGGGACGGAGGGGACGGGGGGACGGAGGGGACGGGGGGACGGGGGGACGGGGGGGGGGGGTCCCTGTGCGATGCTGGCTCCATCAAGCCCTGCCCTGCCAGAGTGACGGCAGAACCACACCCCCAGATTGTCTGCACACGGAGTGCCAGAGAACCTGGTCAAATCTCAACTGTGCAGCTGGGGAGCTACACGTTGGTTTCCTCACTGAAACCGAAACTAACAAATGATCAGAAGATTCCACCCATGAAGTTCCCAGATCTCACCGGTCCTTCCGCTACGATTGTTTTTAACAGCACGGCTTGAATGAGTGTGGTGAACCACTGTGTGCACCTGTATTAGGGGATGTACGGTAGGACCTGCATTACAGGTTCGCCGGTAGCCACTGCCGGCTAGCTCCGCCCACAAGGAGCCGTATAAATATGCGTGACCTCCTCTTGATCAGCCATTCTGCCAGCTGCAGTCGGAGGCCACGCATCTGACTGTAATAAAGCCACAATTGTACCAATCTGAGTCTTTCATACAATTAATCGCGCATCAATGAGATGTTCAGATTTTGCCTTGTTGTTGAACTACATGAAGGCACTCGAAAAGCTAGCGCTTTTCCAGGAGACACATCCGGAGTGAGACTCATCCAGAGTGGGGATTGCAACTTGGTAATTTGGTGCAGTGAGGTAATTCGGTGCAGAGTGTGAGAAGGTGCTTTTTAACCCTGGTAAGTTTCTCTTTTTCTTTTCATTGTCTAATTTATTTATTTTTACTTTGAAATTCTAGTTGTTTAAGTTTACCTAGGGTTTAAGACATGGCAGGAGATCCCAGACCCGTGTCATGCTCCTCGTGTGCGATGTGGGAGCTCAGGGACACGCCCACTGTCCCTGACTGATTCACGTGTAAGAAGTGTGTTCAGTTGCAGCTCTTGTTAGACCGCTTGACGGCTCTGGAGCTGCGGATGGACTCACTTTGGAGCATCCGCGATGCTGAGGAGGTCGTGGATAGCACGTTTAGCGAGTTGGTCACACCGCAGGTGAAAATTAATGAGGGAGATAGAAAATGGGTGACCAAAAGAAAGAGCAAGAGTAGGAGTACAGGTGTCCCCTGCGGTCATCTCCCTGCAAAACAGATATACCGCTTTGAATACTGTTGAGGGAGATGGCTCACCAGGGGAAGGCAGCAGCAGCCAGGTTCATGGCACCGTGGCTGGCTCTGCTGCACAGCAGGGCAGGAAGAAAAATGGCAGGGCTATAGTGATAGGGGACTCGATCGTAAGGGGAATAGACAGGCGGTTCTGTGGACGCAATCGAGACTCTCCAGGATGGTATGTTGCCTCCCTGGTGCAAGGGTCAAGGGTGTCAAGGGGGGGGGGGGGGGCGGGGAGGGTGAACAGCCAGCTGTCGTGGTGCACATAGGCACCAACAATATAGGTAAAAAATGGGATGAGGTCCTACAAGCGGAATTCAGGGAGTTAGGAGTTAAACTAAAAAGTAGGACCTCAAAGGTAGTAATCTCAGGATTGCTACCAGTGCCACGAGCTAGTCAGAGTAGGAATGTCAGGATAGATAGGATGAATGCGTGGCTTGAGAGATGGTACAAGAGGGAGGGATTCAAATTCCTGGGGCATTGGGACCGGTTCTGGGTGAGGTGGGACCAGTACAAACCGGAGGGTCTGCACCTGGGCAGGACTGGAACCGATGTCCTGGGGGGGGGGGGGGGGGGTTTTCTAGAGCTGTTGGGGAGGGTTTAAACTAATGTGGCAGGGGGATGGGAACTGATGCAGGAAGTTGGAAGGTAGTAAAACAGGGACAGAAGCAAAAGGAAGTAAGGGGAAAAGTGCAAGGCAGAGAAGACATAGTCAAAAATCTAAAAGGGCGACAGTACAAGGTACAGTGACTGAGGGGAGCTCAGTGAATAGGTCCCAGTAATAACAAAAGGAATAAAACTGGAGATGTTAAGATTCAAAACAGAGGTAAAAAAACCAACATAAGTGTACTTTACCTGAATGCTCGTAGTATTCGGAATAAAGTAAATGAGTTGATGGCACAAATCATCGTGAATGACTATGATTTAGTGGCCATTACTGAAACATGGTTAAAGGATGGTCACGACTGGGAGTTAAATATCCGAGGGTATCAAACTATTCGGAAGGACAGAGTGGATGGTAAGGGAGGTGGTGTTGCCCTGTTATTTAAGGATGACATCCGGACAATAGTAAGGGATGACATCGGTGCTATGGAGGATAAGGTTGAATCCATTTGGGTGGAAATCAGGAATAGTAAGGCGAAAAAGTCACTGATAGGAGTAGTTTATCGGCCACCAAATAGTAACGTTATGGTGGGGCAGGCAATAAACAAAGAAATAACTGATGCATGTAGAAATGGTACAGCAGTTATCATGGGGGATTTTAATCTACATGTCGACTGGTTTAACCAGGTCAGTCAAAGCAACCTTGAGGAGGAGTTTATAGAATGTATCCGCGATAGTTTCCTAGAACAGTATGTAATGGAACCTACGAGGGAACAAGCGGTCCTAGATCTTGTCCTGTGTAATGAGACAGGATTGATTCATGATCTCATAGTTAGGGATCCTCTCGGAAGGAGTGATCACAATATGGTGGAATTTAAAATACAGATGGAGGGTGAGAAAGTAAAATCAAATACTAGTGTTTTGTGTTTAAACAAAGGAGAGTACAAGGGGATGAGAGAAGAACTAGCTAAGGTAGACTGGGAGCTAAGACTTTATGGTGGAACAGTTGAGGAACAGTGGAGAACCATCCAAGCGATTTTTCACAGTGCTCAGCAAAGGTTTATACCAACAAAAAGGAAGGACGGTAGAAAGAGGGAAAATCGACCGTGGATATCTAAGGAAATAAGGGAGAGTATCAAATTGAAGGAAAAAGCATATAAAGTGGCAAAGATTGATGGGAGATTACAGGACTGGGAAATCTTTAGGGGGCAACAGAAAGCTACTAAAAAAGCTATAAAGAAGAGTAAGGTAGAGTATGAGAGTAAACTTGCTCAGTACATAAAAACAGACAGTAAAAGTTTTTACAAATATATAAAACAAAAAAGAGAGGCTAAGGTAAATATTGGTCCTTTAGAGGATGAGAAGGGAGTTTTAATAATGGGAAATTAAGAAATGGCTGAGGAACTGAACAGGTTTTTTGGGTCGGTCTTCACAGTGGAAGACACAAATAACATGCCAGCGACTGATAGAAATGAGGCTATGGCAGGTGAGGACCTTGAGAGGATTGTTATCACTAAGGAGGTAGTGATGGGCAAGCTAATGGGGCTAAAGGATAGACAAGTCTCCTGGCCCTGATGGAATGCATCCCAGAGTGCTAAAAGAGGTGGCTAGGGAAATTGCAGATGCACTAGTGATAATTTACCGAAATTCACTAGACTCTGGGGTGGTCCCGGTGGATTGGAAATTAGCAAACGTGACGCCACTGTTTAAAAAAGGAGGTAGGCAGAAAGCAGGAAATTATAGGCCAGTGAGCTTAACTTCGGTAGTAGGGAAGATGCTGGAATCTATCATCAAGGAAGAAATTGCGAGGCATCTGGATAGAAATTGTCCCATTGGGCAGACGCAGCATGGGTTCGTGAAGGGCAGGTCATGCCTAACTAATTTAGTGGAATTGTTTGAGGACATTACAAGTGCAGTAGATAACGGGGAGCCGATGGATGTGGTATATCTGGATTTCCAGAAAGCCTTTGACAAGGTGCCACACAAAAGGTTGCTGCATAAGATAAAGATGCATGGCATTAAGGGTAAAGTAGTAGCATGGATAGAGGATTGGTTATTTAATAGAAAGCAAAGAGTGGGGATTAATGGGTGTTTCTCTGGTTGGCAATCAGTAGCTAGTGGTGTCCCTCAGGGATCCGTGTTGGGCCCACAATTGTTCACAATTTACATAGATGATTTGGAGTTGGGGACCAAGGGCAATGTGTCCAAGTTTGCAGATGACACTAAGATGAGTGGTAAAGCGAAAAGTGCAGAGGATACTGGAAGTCTGCAGAGGGATTTGGATAGGTTAAGTGAATGGGCTAGGGTCTGGCAGATAGAATACAATGTTGACAAATGTGAGGTTATCTATTTTGGTAGGAATAACAGCAAATGGGATTATTATTTAAACGATAAAATATTAAAGCATGCCGCTGTTCAGAGAGACTTGGGTGTGCTAGTGCATGAGTCACAGAAGGTTGGTTTACAAGTGCAACAGGTGATTAAGAAGGCAAATGGAATTTTGTCCTTCATTGCTAGAGGGATGGAGTTTAAGACTAGGGAGGTTATGTTGCAATTGTATAAGGTGCTAGTGAGGCCACACCTGGAGTATTGTGTTCAGCTTTGGTCTCCTTACTTGAGAAAGGACGTACTGGCGCTGGAGGGTGTGCAGAGGAGATTCACTAGGTTAATCCCAGAGCTGAAGGGGTTGGATTATGAGGAGAGGTTGAGTAGACTGGGACTGTACTCGTTGGAATTTAGAAGGATGAGGGGGGATCTTATTGAAACATTTAAAATTATGAAGGGAATAGATAGGATAGATGCGGGCAGATTGTTTCCACTGGCGGGTGACAGCAGAACTAGGGGACATAGCCTCAAAATAAGGGGAAGTAGATTTAGGACTGAGTTTAGGAGGAACTTCTTGCACCCAAAGGGTTGTGAATCTATGCAATTCCTTGCCCAGTGAAGCAGTTGAGGCTCCTTCATTACATGTTTTTAAGGTAAAGATAGATAGTTTTTTGAAGAATAAAGGGATTAAGGGTTATGGTGTTTGGGCCGGAAAGTGGAGGTGAGTCCACAAAAGATCAGCCATGATCTCATTGAATGGTGGAGCAGGCTCGAGGGGCCAGATGGCCTACTCCTGCTCCTAGTTCTTATGTTCTTATGTTCTTATGAATTCAAAATATAATGGCCAAGATTATCATTCAATTGAGGCAAATGAAACTTACCGTTATCTCTGCGCAAACATCAAGAGGGGGGCAGGTGCGCAGTTAAACTCATAAATCCGGAAGTTGCTGTCTGAGATGAACTGCTCCCCATTAACTTCATGGAAAGGGAATCTTCCTATCTGCCACCCCTTGATAGGTATTAAATGGCACGAAGGTGTTGTATGCATGAGGCAGGTACTTGCCAATTTTTATACTGAATGCCCCGGCCAATGAAGGCAAGCATGCCGTATGCCTTCTTGGCTACCTTCTCCACCTGCGTTGCCCCTTTCAGTGACCTGTGGGCCAATACACCTAGATCTCTCTGACTGTCAATACTCTTGAGGGTTCTACCATTCACTGTATATTCCCTACCTGCATTAGACCTTCCAAAATGCATTACCTCACATTTGTCTGGATTAAACTCCATCTGCCATCTCTCCGCCCAAGTCTCCAAATGATCTAAATCCTGCTGTATTCTCTGACAGTCCTCATCGCTATCCGCAATTCCACCAACCTTTGTGTCGTCCGCAAACTTACTAATCAGACCAGTTAGGGGCTTTTCACAGTAACTTCATTTGAAGCCTACTTGTTACAATACATGATTTTCATTTTTTCATTTCAGTTACATATTCCTCCAAATCATTTATGTATACTATGAACAACAAAGGTCCCAGCACGGATCCCTGTGGAACACCACTAGTCACAGCCCTCCAATCAGAAAAGCACCCTTCCATTGCTACTCTCTGCCTTCTATGACCTAGCCAATTCTGTATCCATCTTGCCAGCTTACCCCTGATCCCATGTGACTTCACCTTTTGTGCCAGTCTGCCATGAGGAACCTTGTCAAAGGCCTTACTGAAGCCCATATAGACACTATCCACTGCCTGACCTGCATCAATCATCTTTGTAACCCCCTCGAAAAACTCTACCATGTTAGTGAGACCCGACCTCCACTTCACAAAACCGTGCTGCCTCTCGCTAATATGTCCATTTGCTTCCAAATGGGAGCAGATCCTGTCTCGAAGAATTCTCTCCAGTAATTTCCCTACTACTGACTCACCAGGCTGTAGTTCTATGAATTATCCTTGCTACCTTTCTTAAACAAAGGAACAACATTGGCTATTCTCCAGCCCTCCGGAACATCACCTGAAGACAGTGAGGATCCAAAGATTTCTGTCAAGGCCTCAGCAATTTCCTCTCTAGCCTCCTTCAGTATTCTGGGGTAGATCCCATCAGGCCCTGGGGACCTATCTACCGTAATATTTTTCAAGACGCCAAACACCTCATCTTTTTGGATCTCAATGTGACCCAGGTTATTTAAACACCCTTCTCAAGACTCAACATCCACCAATTCCTTCTCTTTGGTGAATGCTGATGTGAAGTATTCATTTAGTACCCCGCCCATTTCCTCTGGCTCCACACATAGATTCCCTTGCCTATCCTTCAGTGGGCCAACCCTTTCCCTAGCTACCCTCTTGCTTTTTATGTACGTGTAAAAAGCCTTGGGGCTTTCCTTAACCCGATTTGCCAATGACTTTTTGTGACCCCTTTTAGCCCTCCTGACTCCTTGCTTAAGGTCCTTCCTACTTTTCTTATATTCCATACAGGCTTTGTCTGTCCCCAGCCTTCCAGCCCTGACAAATGCCTCCTTTTCTTTTAGACGAGGCCTACAATATCTCTCGTTATCCAAGGATCGCAAAATTTGCTGTATTTATCCTTCTTCCTCACAGGAACATGCCGGTCCTGAGTTCCTTCAAACTACTAAAACTTAAAATAAAATAATTTTCTCCTTCTTTATGTCTTTTTTTTCTCTCTTAATCCAATCCTTCTCACCTTTTACTTCTCTGTATCTACCTGTTCCCTGTTTTGACATTGAATTCATCCACTATAATTTGCATTTCCTTCTCAGTTCCTGTGCTGTTGTTTTCGCATTCCCTTGATCGAATTGGTTAAGGTCTGACTATCTGGCTTTCCTCACTTATCAGCTCACACTTTCAATAATTTGCCACGCAGATAAAAAAAATGAGAAAAACCTAACAATGACAGATGCTTTGAGTGGACCCAGGATCGTGTCTGTACAATGCTACAAAAATAAAATATTGAAGACTTTGGAAAGCTGGAAAAAAAAATCAGAAAATGCTGGAAATACTTTGCAGGCATCTTCTATTTTCATTCTATTCTACGCATAGTTTTCTGATGCTCAGAAGTTCATTCTCACAGTGCACGTGTGAAAAATGTTAAATTAAATTGACATTTACAAGCGCAGGTTTCAGATGTGCCCATTGCCAATGCCGTTTATAGAACTGTGCTTTAGTCAGGGACTCAATATATCCAGATCAGGTCAATTCTTCTATCCGGAAGGTGAAACAGTCTGCTTTGTGTATCTTCACATGCTTTTCTACCCTTGCAGTTTGACTGGAGCATTGTAAGGATTTACAGGCTGAACAACCTGCTGAACAGCGTCATGATGTGATGTTGTACGAAGTAAATAATGGCATGATGGGAAAACTGGATACACTGAAATAAAAACTGACTTCGCATGACCTAAAGCACGGTAGCATGGTGGTTAGCATAAATGCTCCACAGTTGTTGGGTTACGGGTATAGCGTGGGTTTGAGTAGGGTGATCATTGTTCAGCACAACATTGAGGGCCGAAGGGCCTGTTCTGTGCTGTACCGTTCTAATACAATCAGAGAAGGTCAAGTTGTTCCGAAGTGCCTGGACTCTGTAAATTCTGATAAGACTAACTCGTCATAACCCAAAGCAGTCTAAATACGACAAGATAGAGTCAGGACAAGTCTCCTCCGATTCTTAAACATGCGATCATTTTCATTTCATTTTTCATCAAAAGACAAGATAATGATATGAGACCCAGCATCCTGAAGGGTCAGCAAGGTGACGCCTGTTTTATGATATTGTTTATGTTTGTACTTCTGATCGAATTCCTGACCAAACTGTAGTTACGTAATCTTGATTCTGATAATGTATAAATGCTGAGCTGATTCTCTGTGAAAGCGCAAAACTTGAGAAGGAAATAGCAGTCGTGCTGACTGCTCCCTGACTTCAAGTTTCAGCCATTTCTGCATGCAGCTGTAATTCGTAAATAAAGCTTTGTTTTGTTTTCTTAACGAGCGTTGTTGAATCTTTCTATCACAGTCCAGAAGCGGGAAAAATATTGACTTCGACAATGAGCACCCCCTCCATAGATATTTAGCCAATGGAATGAGACTTAACTGAACCACAACACCTCCATAATGTCAGGAATTAAGTTCTATCAAAATAGCATTCATAAAGATGGTCCTTATAAACAAATAATTATTGGGAAAGATATATGGAAAGTGGAGTTTCCTCAAAGCAAAGTTGCCATAGTCCCAGATGACCATAGGCTGCTTTGCCCTTTGAGGAGGAGAGCTGTCTGATGGTGGATCACCACACCTCAGATACAAGGTTGGAAATGTGGGGCCTTTATGAATAACTTTAGCCAGTACGGGAATTGATCCCACGCTGCTGGCCTCATTCTACGTCACAAACCAGCTGTACAGAAAACTGAGCTAAATTGGCCCCCAGAGAGGACTTTTCTCAACTCCCTCCCCGGAGGCAGTGCATTGTGGCATTGTCACTGGACTAGTAATCCAGAGATTCAGGATAATGCTCTGGGGGTCCCGGGTTTGAATCGCACCATGGCAGATGGTGAAATTTGAATTCAACAAAAATCTGGGCAGGGATTCTTCCCTACCCGGCGGGGCGGGGGGTCCCGGCGTGTCGGAGTGGCGTGAATTCTCCACACCTTTTGGGGCTAGGCCCGCGCCGGAGTGGTTTCCACTCCGCTGGTTGGCGTGAACGGCCTTTGGCGCCACGCCAGCTGGGGCCGAAAGGCATCGCTGGCCGGCATAAGTCCGCGCATTCGCCGGAGCGTCAGTGGCTGCTGACGTCATACCGGCACATGCGCAGGGGAGGGGGTCTCTTCCGCCCCCGCCATGGTGAAGACCATGGCGGGAGCTGAAGAAAAAGAGTGCCCCCACGGCATAGTCCCGCCCGCTGATCGGTGGGCCCCGAGCACGGGCCAGGCCACCGTGGGGGTACCCCCCCGGGGTCAGATCGCCCCGCTCCCTCCCCCCCCCCCCCCCCCCCCCCCCCAGGACCCCGGAGTCCGCTAGCGTCGCCAATCCCACTGGTACCAGACGTGGCTTAAACCACGCCGGTGGGAAAGGACTGTCAGCGGCGGGACTTCGGCCCATTGTGGGCCGGAGAATCGCCGTGGGGGACCCGCCGACCGGCGTGACCCCCGGGGGGGTCGGAGAATTCCGCCCTGGAATTAAAGGTCTAATAATGACCAATGAAACAATTGTCGATAGTTGTAAAAACCCATCTGGTTCACTAATGTCCTTCAGGGAAGGAAATCTGTCGTCCTTACCTGGTGTGGCCTACATGTGACAACAGACCCACAGTGTGATGTGGACAACTTGCCCCCCCCCCCCCCCCCCCATTGAAATGGCCAAGCTAATCCACTCAGTTCAAGGCAATTAGGGATGGGCAATGATATCCACATCCCAAAAACAAACAAAAGAAACGATCCCCTTAAGTATCAGGGCCATATTCTCAAGATCAAAGATTGTTTTCATTATTGCATCAATCTTTTGGACCTGGATAACAAATTACCGCACTTTATTTACAAAAGTAAAATATTGTTGGCACCGGAAACCTGAAATCAAGGCAGAAAAAAAGTCTGGAGATTGAAAAGGGCCAAAGTGGCAGCAAGGCGGAGCAGACTCAGCCCAGTTGGATTGAACAGCAGGATCTTATTATCATGTTTGCTTCAATTTCCCTGCCAGTATACAAGCCAACTGCTGTGCACAAAATACAACTGCAGGAGGCTGCAGCCAACTTTCTTTGGGAATAGTCCCTGCCACTCATCAGCGAGCACACTGCAGGGGCTACTGAGCGGGGAGTACCCAGCGTTGAGTACACAGCAAGGAGTACGCAGTGGGGGTACGCAGCGGGGAGTAAGCAGCGAGGAGTACGCAGCGGGGAGTACGCAGCGGGGAGTACGCAGCGGGGAGTACGGAGCGGGGAGTACGCAGTGGGGAGTAAGCAGCGGGGAGTACGCAGCGGGGAGTACGCAGCGGGGAGTACGCAGCGGGGAGTACGCAGCGGGGAGTACGCAGCGGGGAGTACGCAGCAGAGAGTAAGCAGCGGGGAGTAAGCAGCGGGGAGTACGCAGCGAGGAGTACGCAGCGGGGAGTAAGCAGCGGGCAGTACGCAGCGGGGAGTACGCAGCGGGGAGTAAGCAGCGGGGAGTACGCAGCGAGGAGTACGCAGCGGGGAGTAAGCAGCGGGCAGTACGCAGCGGGGAGTGAGCAGTGGGGGTATGCAGCGGGGAGTAAGCAGCGAGGAGTACGCAGCGGGGAGTACGCAGCGGGGAGTACGCAGCGGGGAGTACGCAGCGGGGAGTACGCAGCAGAGAGTAAGCAGCGGGGAGTAAGCAGCGGGGAGTACGCAGCGAGGAGTACGCAGCGGGGAGTAAGCAGCGGGCAGTACGCAGCGGGGAGTACGCAGCGGGGAGTACGCAGTGGGGAGTACGCAGCGGGGAGTACGCAGCAGAGAGTAAGCAGCGGGGAGTACGCAGCGAGGAGTACGCAGCGAGGAGTACGCAGCGGGGAGTACGCAGCAGGGAGTACGCAGCGGGGAGTACGCAGCGGGGAGTACGCAGCGAGGAGTAAGCAGCGGGGAGTAAGCAGTGGGGAGTACGCAGCGAGGAGTAAGCAGCGGGGAGTAAGCAGCGGGGAGTACGCAGCGGGGAGTACGCAGCGAGGAGTACGCAGCGAGGAGTACGCAGCGGGGAGTACGCAGCGGGGAGTACGCAGCAGAGAGTAAGCAGCGGGGAGTACGCAGTGGGGAGTACGCAGCGGGGAGTAAGCAGCGGGGAGTACGCAGCGAGGAGTACGCAGCGAGGAGTACGCAGCGGGGAGTACGCAGCAGAGAGTAAGCAGCGGGGAGTAAGCAGCGGGGAGTACGCAGCGAGGAGTAAGCAGCGGGGAGTAAGCAGTGGGGAGTAAGCAGCGGGGAGTACGCAGCGAGGAGAACGCAGCGGGGAGTACGCAGCGGGGAGTAAGCAGCGGGGAGTACGCAGCGAGGAGAACGCAGCGGGGAGTACGCAGCGGGGAGTACGCAGCGGGGAGTACGCAGCGAGGAGTACGCAGCGGGGAGTACGCAGCGGGGAGTACGCAGCGAGGAGTACGCAGCGGGGAGTACGCAGCGGGGAGTAAGCAGCGGGGGGTACGCAGAGGGGAGTAAGCAGCGAGGAGTACGCAGCGGGGAGTACGCAGCGGGGAGTACGCAGCGGGGAGTACGCAGTGGGGAGTAAGCAGCGGGGAGTACGCAGCGGGGAGTGAGCAGTGGGGGTATGCAGCGGGGAGTAAGCAGCGAGGAGTACGCAGCGGGGAGTACGCAGCGGGGAGTACGCAGCGGGGAGTACGCAGCAGAGAGTAAGCAGCGGGGAGTAAGCAGCGGGGAGTACGCAGCGAGGAGTACGCAGCGGGGAGTACGCAGCGGGGAGTACGCAGCGGGGAGTACGCAGCGGGGAGTACGCAGCGGGGAGTACGCAGCGGGGAGTACGCAGCGGGGAGTACGCAGCAGAGAGTAAGCAGCGGGGAGTACGCAGCGAGGAGTACGCAGCGGGGAGTAAGCAGCGGGGAGTACGCAGCAGGGAGTAAGCAGCGGGGAGTACGCAGCGAGGAGTACGCAGCGGGGAGTAAGCAGCGGGGAGTACGCAGCGGGGAGTACGCAGCGGGGAGTACGCAGTGGGGAGTACGCAGCGGGGAGTACGCAGCAGAGAGTAAGCAGCGGGGAGTACGCAGCGAGGAGTACGCAGCGAGGAGTACGCAGCGGGGAGTACGCAGCAGGGAGTACGCAGCGGGGAGTACGCAGTGGGGAGTACGCAGCGAGGAGTAAGCAGCGGGGAGTAAGCAGTGGGGAGTACGCAGCGAGGAGTAAGCAGCGGGGAGTAAGCAGCGGGGTGTACGCAGCGGGGAGTACGCAGCGGGGAGTGAGCAGTGGGGGTATGCAGCGGGGAGTAAGCAGCGAGGAGTACGCAGCGGGGAGTACGCAGCGGGGAGTACGCAGCGAGGAGTACGCAGCGGGGAGTAAGCAGCGGGGAGTACGCAGCGGGGAGTACGCAGCGGGGAGTACGCAGCGGGGAGTACGCAGCGGGGAGTACGCAGCGGGGAGTACGCAGCAGAGAGTAAGCAGCGGGGAGTAAGCAGCGGGGAGTACGCAGCGAGGAGTACGCAGCGAGGAGTACGCAGCGGGGAGTACGCAGCGGGGAGTACGCAGCGGGGAGTACGCAATGGGGAGTACGCAGCGAGGAGTAAGCAGCGGGGAGTAAGCAGTGGGGAGTACGCAGCGAGGAGTAAGCAGCGGGGAGTAAGCAGCGGGGAGTACGCAGCGGGGATTATGCAGCGAGGAGTACGCAGCGGGGAGTACGCAGCGGGGAGTACGCAGCAGGGAGTACGCAGCAGAGAGTAAGCAGCGGGGAGTACGCAGCGAGGAGTACGCAGCGGGGAGTAAGCAGCGGGGAGTACGCAGCGGGGAGTACGCAGTGGGGAGTACGCAGCGGGGAGTACGCAGTGGGGAGTACGCAGCGGGGAGTACGCAGCGGAGAGTAAGCAGCGGGGAGTACGCAGCGAGGAGTACGCAGCGGGGAGTACGCAGCGGGGAGTACGCAGTGGGGAGTACGCAGCGGGGAGTAAGCAGCGGGGGGTACGCAGCGGGGAGTAAGCAGCGAGGAGTACGCAGCGGGGAGTAAGCAGCGGGGAGTAAGCAGCGGGGAGTACGCAGCGGGGAGTAAGCAGCGGGGAGTAAGCAGCGGGGAGTAAGCAGCGGGGAGTAAGCAGCGGGGAGTACGCAGCGGGGAGTACGCAGCGGGGAGTAAGCAGCGGGGAGTACGCAGCGGGGAGTGAGCAGTGGGGGTATGCAGCGGGGAGTAAGCAGCGAGGAGTACGCAGCGGGGAGTACGCAGCGGGGAGTACGCAGCGGGGAGTACGCAGCGGGGAGTACGCAGCGGGGAGTACGCAGCGGGGAGTAAGCAGCGGGGAGTACGCAGCGGGGAGTACGCAGCGGGGAGTACGCAGCGAGGAGTACGCAGTGGGGAGTACGCAGCGGGGAGTACGCAGCGGGGAGTACGCAGCAGAGAGTAAGCAGCGGGGAGTAAGCAGCGGGGAGTACGCAGCGAGGAGTACGCAGCGGGGAGTAAGCAGCGGGGAGTACGCAGCGGGGAGTACGCAGCGGGGAGTACGCAGTGGGGAGTACGCAGCGGGGAGTACGCAGCAGAGAGTAAGCAGCGGGGAGTGAGCAGTGGGGGTATGCAGCGGGGAGTAAGCAGCGGGGAGTACGCAGCGGGGAGTACGCAGCGAGGAGTACGCAGCGGGGAGTACGCAGCGGGGAGTACGCAGCGGGGAGTACGCAGCAGAGAGTAAGCAGCGGGGAGTAAGCAGCGGGGAGTACGCAGCGAGGAGTACGCAGCGGGGAGTAAGCAGCGGGGAGTAAGCAGCGGGGAGTAAGCAGCGGGGAGTAAGCAGCGGGGAGTAAGTAGCGGGGAGTAAGCAGCGGGGAGTAAGCAGCGGGGAGTAAGCAGCGGGGAGTAAGCAGCGGGGAGTAAGCAGCGGGGAGTACGCAGCGAGGAGTACGCAGTGGGGAGTACGCAGCGAGGAGTAAGCAGCGGGGAGTAAGCAGTGGGGAGTACGCAGCGAGGAGTACGCAGCGGGGAGTAAGCAGCGGGGAGTACGCAGCAGAGAGTAAGCAGCGGGGAGTAAGCAGCGGGGAGTACGCAGCGAGGAGTACGCAGCGGGGAGTACGCAGCAGGGAGTACGCAGCGGGGAGTACGCAGTGGGGAGTACGCAGCGAGGAGTAAGAAGCGGGGAGTACGCAGCGGGGAGTACGCAGCGAGGAGTACGCAGCGGGGAGTAAGCAGCGGGGAGTACGCAGCGGGGAGGATGCAGCGGGGGGTACGCAGCGGGGAGTACGCAGCGGGGAGTAAACAGCGGGGAGTACGCAGCGGGGAGTACGCAGCGGTGAGTAAGCAGCGGGGAGTAAGCAGCGGGGAGTAAGCAGCGGGGAGTAAGCAGCGGGGAGAAAGCAGCGGGGAGAACGCAGCGGGGAGTAAACAGCGGGGAGTACGCAGCGGGGAGTAAACAGCGGGGAGTAAGCAGCAAGGAGTAAGCAGCGGGGAGTACGCAGCGGGGAGTACGCAGCGGGGAGTAAGCAGCGGGGAGAAAGCAGCGGGGAGTACGCAGCGGGGAGTAAACAGCGGGGAGTAAGCAGCGGGGAGTATGCAGCGGGGAGTAAACAGCGGGGAGTAACCAGCGGGGAGTACGCAGCGGGGAGTACGCAGCGGGGAGTGAGCAGTGGGGGTATGCAGCGGGGAGTAAGCAGCGGGGAGTACGCAGCGGGGAGTACGCAGCGAGGAGTACGCAGCGGGGAGTACGCAGCGGGGAGTACGCAGCGGGGAGTACGCAGCAGAGAGTAAGCAGCGGGGAGTAAGCAGCGGGGAGTACGCAGCGAGGAGTACGCAGCGGGGAGTAAGCAGCGGGGAGTACGCAGCGGGGAGTACGCAGTGGGGAGTACGCAGCGGGGAGTACGCAGCAGAGAGTAAGCAGCGGGGAGTACGCAGCGAGGAGTACGCAGCGAGGAGTACGCAGCGGGGAGTACGCAGCAGGGAGTACGCAGCGGGGAGTACGCAGTGGGGAGTACGCAGCGAGGAGTAAGAAGCGGGGAGTAAGCAGTGGGGAGTACGCAGCGAGGAGTAAGCAGCGGGGAGTAAGCAGCGGGGAGTACGCAGCGGGGAGTACGCAGCGAGGAGTACGCAGTGGGGAGTACGCAGCGGGGAGTACGCAGCGGGGAGTACGCAGCGAGGAGTACGCAGCGGGGAGTAAGCAGCGGGGAGTACGCAGCGAGGAGTACGCAGCGGGGAGTAAGCAGCGGGGAGTACGCAGCGGGGAGTAAACAGTGGGGAGTACGCAGCGGGGAGTAAACAGTGGGGGTATGCAGCGGGGAGTAAGCAGCGGGGAGTAAGCAGCGGGGAGTACGCAGCGGGGAGTAAACAGTGGGGAGTACGCAGCGGGTGTATGCAGCGGGGAGTACACAGCGGGGAGTAAGCAGCGGGGAGTAAGCAGCGGGCAGTACGCAGCGGGGAGTACGCAGCGGGGAGTACGCAGCGGGGAGTACGCAGCGGGGAGTACGCAGCGGGGAGTACGCAGCGGGGAGTACGCAGTGGGGAGTACGCAGCGGGGAGTACGCAGCAGAGAGTAAGCAGCGGGGAGTACGCAGCGAGGAGTACGCAGCGAGGAGTACGCAGCGGGGAGTACGCAGCAGGGAGTACGCAGCGGGGAGTACGCAGTGGGGAGTACGCAGCGAGGAGTAAGCAGCGGGGAGTAAGCAGCGGGGAGTACGCAGCGGGGAGTACGCAGCGAGGAGTACGCAGCGGGGAGTACGCAGCGAGGAGTACGCAGCGGGGAGTAAGCAGCGGGGAGTACGCAGCGGGGAGGATGCAGCGGGGGGTACGCAGCGGGGAGTACGCAGCGGGGAGTACGCAGCGGGGAGTAAACAGCGGGGAGTACGCAGCGGGGAGTACGCAGCGGTGAGTAAGCAGCGGGGAGTAAGCAGCGGGGAGTAAGCAGCGGGGAGAAAGCAGCGGGGAGAACGCAGCGGGGAGTACGCAGTGGGGAATAAGCAGCGGGGAGAAAGCAGCGGGGAGTACGCAGCGGGGAGTACGCAGCGGGGAGTAAACAGCGGGGAGTACGCAGCGGGGAGTAAACAGCGGGGAGTAAGCAGCAAGGAGTAAGCAGCGGGGAGTACGCAGCGGGGAGTACGCAGCGGGGAGTAAGCAGCGGGGAGAAAGCAGCGGGGAGTACGCAGCGGGGAGTAAACAGCGGGGAGTAAGCAGCGGGGAGTATGCAGCGGGGAGTAAACAGCGGGGAGTAACCAGCGGGGAGTACGCAGCGGGGAGTACGCAGCGGGTGTATGCAGCGGGGAGTACGCAGTGGGTGTACGCAGCGGGGAGTACGCAGCGGGGAGTATGGTAATTGATAATATGGAAAGATGTGTCATTTGAAACATGGTCTTCACCATGGCGGAGGCGGAAGAGACCCCCTCCCCTGCGCATGCGCCGGGATGACGTCAGTAGCCGCTGAAGCTCCAGCGCATGCGCAGACTTACGCCGGCCGGCGAAGTCCTTTCGGCCCTGGCTGGCGTGGCGTCAATGGCCGTTCATGCCAGCCGGTGGAGCGGGAACCACTCTGGCATGGCACAGCCCCTCAATGTGAGGGCTTGGCCCCTATAGGTGCGGAGACTCATGCCACTCCAACACGCCGGGACCCCCTGCCCCGCCGGACACTATTCCAGAAGCACAGGAGCTCCAGATCCTTTACACGCGGCTGAGCTACAACGTCTTTCCCCTCATCCAGGATGCGCTAACCTACGCAGAGGCCATGGCGCTACTGACGGAAAACTACACTCAGTGGACTAACAAACTCTATGCCAGACACCTGCTCTCCACGTGGCGCCAACTTCCCGGTGAATCTGTGGAAGATTTCTGGCGCGCCCTGCTTGCCCTAGTTAGAGACTGTGATTGTCAGACCGTTTTAGCCACGGAACACTCGAATTTGCTAATGAGAGACGCATTTGTTATGGGCATAGGGTCTGACTACATCCGCCACATCACGCCGGGACCCCCCCCGCCCCACCAAGTAGGGGTAAATTAGTAGGGCCAGATAAATTAAAAAAAATTGGAGACTATCAGTCTACAAGAACATAATTTAAAGCTAAAATCAAAGTCAAAATTATGAGCTGGGGACACAATTGGAAAACAAAACTATAGAAATGACAGGAACCAAATTTCACACCCCTATTGAAACCAAAGCATTTTTGGATATCACAAAGGAACTTTGAACATCACAAAGGAAGAATGGAATCAGATCTATGGGCTGAGGTCATGCCCAAAATGAATACTTAGTCGTGTTAGAAAAATTCAGATTAAAGGTAACTTTTACAATCCAAGTGAAATAAAAATTACTTTACAATAAAGTCATAAAAGCTTAATAACTGTTAGAAAGAGAATATAAACCCAGAGACCAGAGCAGGAACTAGCAGAACCAGAAGGAGAGAGAGAGAGAGAGAGGCAGAGAAGGAACAAGAGAAGCAAGCAGAGTAAGTTTACAGTTAGCTCGGTCATGGGAAAGGGACAGAGCCAAGTAGCCGAGCTAAAACAGCTAATACATCTAAGGAAGACCAGAATTTAGAGGAGGCAGAGTCAGCTCAGAGTCGATAGCCGATCGGTGGGCCCCGATCGCAGGCCAGGCCATCGTGGTGGCACCCCCCCAGGACTCTGGCACCCGCCCGCGCCGCCTGCTCCTGCCGGTAAGGTAGGTGGTTTAATCCACGCCGGCGGGAGAGGCCCATCGCAGGCCAGAGAATCGCTGCGGGGGGCCCGCCGACCGGCGCAGTGCGATTCCCGCCCTGGCCGAATCTCTGGTGGCGGAGAATTCGGGACCCGGCGGGGGGGTCGGAGAATCCCACCCCTGATGTTTGCTTCAAAACAGGCTAGCTAATGTTCAAAGTCCTTTTTGGCATTGTCTGCTTGAGGGTGCAGCTGCAGGCGATCCGGCTTGATGCGGAGGCTCATCTCTGAAAAACTCAGGGTAATAAATTGATGCACTATCAATTAAGCAAAGATGAGAGTAGGATGTAATCAAGGCTTTTTTACACTGAGATGTGTGGCCTCCTACGGCAGCCATTTTGTCAGCACACATATTTATACTCTGCCTACTGGGCGGAGCCAGCAGGCAGCGATCTACCCCCGTACCTGTAGTACAGGGTCCTTACCGTAAAGCACCTATATCGACATCCTATATATACAATATATACATCAGTAGTGACTACCACAGCTGTAAAGTAAAATGAGAAGGTAGTAAAGAAACAATACAGGATCCTGAAATTCTACAGGGACAGACATGTTTTCTCAAAGCAACATGAGGCTCCGACCAGAATTCCCCAGAAGCCAGCAAAAAACAATCTTTTCACTGCTTGAGGCATTTGTGTGGCATTTCAATTGATTCCTTGCTGAAGTTATGGCTGAAGACCATGGTGAAATTTCAGGAATATATTTTCTGTTGTGGTACAGACCCTAACACTCAAAAGTGACAAAGCCTCAATGCGTTCATCCTCCCAATCCAGACACCCATGTGGGGTTTTCCTCCCCTTCAGTCTGCCTCTCTGGATCCAATGCAAACCCTACCTATTTCCCAGGATCATTTGTACAGTAAGATTCCAGCAAGAGGCACCACCACCAGGAGGGAGCCCTTCAGTACCAGTGTATAAAATGTTTCAATTATAAAGAGGGCAGGCTTCTTCCGTGTGTATCCAGTCAGAGGTCATAATTGATCCTAAGATGTCTGCATTCAGAGGCAGAATGCTTCATGGCAAAGTCACATGACTATGGCAAGTCAGTGCAGGATTGCATTTCCAAAACCCAAACATCCCCTATTTCATATTTAATAAATACAAACATACCTTTTCTCCCAGTGAACAAAGACATATTTGCAAACACGATTCTGTGTGACTATGAATTGCCCAATGTACCACTGTTATCATGGATTAACAACTGTTTGGTCGACTAGTTAATCTTGGCACATACATTGCACACATAGGGCAGAATTCTCCCAAGCTGACAAGTTAAATGGTGGGCAGGGAGGGGGGTTTCCGCGGGAAGCCCAAAATTTATGCAAGAGTGAATTTACAACGGGCCCCTCCGCTGGTTCCCACCATGGCAGACCGCGAAACCCACTGGAGGCCCATGTGAAACTCATTTGCATCCCGTTAATGGGATGCAGATGAAGGCCTGCCCACCCATGTCTGATTCTCCGTGGAGCCAGCGGGAAAACACGCCAGTATGAAACACATGTGGAGCAACGTGGCGGGTAGGTATTAGAGCTCACTGAACAATGCTTGGGATTGCCTCTGGAGTTCAGGACAGAGGCTTCCCATGACCATGGGCCCTGCAACACCACAGCAGTGGGCAGGGGAGCAACTGCAGGTGGATCTCCTGCAGCCATTTTTTAAATGGCTACCTGCAAAGGACTATGAGAATTATGGTCAAGTTGGGACACAGGCAGGTACACAGCCTCTGTGTATTGTGCAAAGAAACTAGGCCTGGTAACAAACCCCCAGTTCATTAAAGATGGATCACCATTTTCCCCAAGACAATAGCATTCGCATTAAGGACCATCAACAATAGCAGACTAACCGGCGGCCTTATTTGGAAAGGCCCACGTGCCTGGGACAATGATAGCTAGGACCCACCCAGCCATCGAGGCATCCGCCCCCTAATTGGCTGAGATCGATGAAGGTGATCGAAACCCGATCGGTCCATTGGACCTGGAGTAAGGACCGTCCAAAAGGGCGCAAAAGAGACGAAGGGTAAAAACCCTGCGCACAAGGGATCGGTCTCTTTTGAAACCGGCCTGTGCGCAACCAACTGTAGCAGAACAACCAGGTTCAAGGACCCGTGACTAATCCTGAAGGACGAGCCCAGCTGAGACAAACCCAACAACTTCCAACCGACCCGGATAAAGGCCTTATCTCACACAGTGCCGGTCACTCGAAGTTAAGGAAAGATCATCTTAGTTGTTGTGTGGTTATTTGGTCAATATAAGAAACAGCTTGTGGTTCACCTAAAGGGTAAAGACAAAGGCTACACTTCCTACCATATTTGGTGTTCTGGAGGGAATCCATCTGCATTTTCAGGAGGCCCACCTTCTTTCTTCAATAGTAGATCGGTGATGTTGGGCGTCTTTTCAATATGATGCTCGGTTAGGAGATGTAAAGGGATATGATTATAGTTGGGATTACGAAGACATGGCTCCAAGGTGACCAAGGATGGGAAGTAAACATTGAGGGCCATTCAGTTTTTAGGAAGGACAGACAGAAAGGAAAAGGTGGTGGAGTTGCATTGTTCATTAAAGAAGATATTGATACAATATTGAGGAAATATAATCGCACAAATGATGTGGAATCTGTATGGGTCGTGCTGAGAAACATCAAGGGGCAAAAAACATTCGTAGGGGTGGTATACAGACCACCAAACTGCAGTGGTAATGTTGGGAGTAGGATTATTCAGGAAATCAGAGATGCATGTGGTAAAGGGACATGTGTGATCATGGTGACTTTAATCTGCATATAGATTGGGTGAGTCAAATTAGTCACAGTACAATAGTTTCTGGAGTGTATGGTTTTCTGGACCAGTATGTTGAGGAACCAACAAGGGAACAGGCCATCCTGGATTGGGTGTTGTGCAATGAGAAAGGATTATTTGGCTATCTAGTTGTGTGAGAACCCTTGGGGATGAGTGATCATAATATGGTAGATCCCTTATCAAGGTGAATAGTGAGGTAATTGATTCTGAGATCAAGGTCCTGAACCTCAATAAAGGTAACTGTGCATGAGGCATGAGCTGGCTATGACGGACTGGGAAACATTACTGAAAGGAAGGACAGTGGGCAGGCAATGATAGGCATTCAAGGAAAGAATAAGTGCACTCAAAAAGTTGTTTATTCCAATTTGGCGCAAGAGTAGAAAGGGAACTGTGGCCAAGCATGGCTTACAAGAAAAATTAGATCAAGTATTAGATTCAAAGAAGAGGCATACAAAATAGCAAGAAAAAGCAATAGACCTGAGGATTGGGAACAGTTTAAAATTCAGACAAAGGGATTGATTAAGAAGGAGAAAATACTTGGGGGTTTCAAGAAAGTTCCCCAGGTTGTAGAGGTACACCGTGCTGGAGTGACAGCTGCTTCCAGATGTGGAAGGGGAAGGCAGAATTGGAGCTCGGAGGGGAGATGAACTGGGGAGTATGGAGTGAGGCACTGCAAATGGTAAATGTGCAAGGATGAGTCTGATACAGTTCAAGATGGTACGCAGGGTACACAGGACGCAGGCAAGAATGAGTGGGTTCTTTCAGGGGATGGCAGACGAGTGTGAGAACTGTGGGTGGGGGGCCAGCGAATCAGGCACATATGTTTTGGGGCTGCGAAAAGTTGGTGAGATTCTGGGCGGGAGTGTTTGCGATGCTAACAAGGATAGGTTGAGCTGGGCCCATTGGTGCCAATATTTGGGATACCGGAGAAGCTGGAGCAAGGTGGAGGGGAGGAAGGCTAATATTGTGGCCTTCGCTTCTGTGATCGGCAGGCGATGAATTTTGTTGGAGTGGCAGTCAGCAATGCCACCTGGGGTAGCGGCCTGGCTGGGTGACTTAAAAAATTTGCACCAACTGTATAGTTGTGTGTTGGGCAGTTTGTTACTCGAACTGTGTGTTGTAACTTTTCATATGCTTTTGGAATAAAATACATTTTTTTTAAAAAGGGGAAAATACAATTTGAAGGTTAACTAGCAGGGAACAAAAAAACTGACTGTAAAAGTTTTTATAGGTGTGCAAACAGAAAAAGATTAATAAAAACTAAAGTAGGGTCTTTACAGTCAAAAATGGGGGAATTCATAACAGGGAACAAAGAAATAGCTGAGGAACTAAATTCATACTTTGCTTCTGTCTTCAGAAAGGAAGTCATGATTAACGTACTGGAAGTCCTGAGAAGAACAAGTTTTAGTGAGGAGCTGAAGGAAATTAGTGTTAGTGAAGAAATGGTTTGGGGGTCATTGATGAGATTGAAGACAGACAAATCTCCAGGGCCTGATAATTTTTATCCCAGGGTGCTCTGGTTTCCTCCCACAGTCCAAAAAATGTGCAGATTAGGTGGATTGGCCATGCTAAATTGCCTTTAGTGTCTAAAAAGGTTGGTGGGGTTACGGGGATAGGCTGGAGGCGTGGGCTTAGGCAGCCTGCTCTTTCCAAGGGCTGGTGCCCTTCTGCACTGTAAATTCTATTTTAAAAAGTACCCTAGAAATAGTAGATCCATTGGTGGTCATTTTCCAAAATTCTTTGGGCTCTGGAATGGTTTCTACAGATTGGAGTGTAGCGAATGTAATCCTGCTACTCAAAAAGGGAGGTAGAGAGAAAATGGAATTCTAGACCAGTGAGCCCAACATCGTTAGTGAAAGTTGTTAGAGTCCATTATCAAGGATATCACAGCACAGCATTTGGAAAGCAGTGATGTAATCAGACAAAGTCAGCATGGATTTACGAAAGGAAAATCATGCTTGACAAATCTACTAGAATTCTTTGAAAATGTAACTAGTAGAGTTGACCAGGGAAAACTGGTGGATGTGGTTTATTTAGACTGTCAGAAGGCTTTCGACAAGGTCTCACATAGCAGATTAATATGTAAAGTTCACATGGAGAGATTACGGATAGTGTCTTGAGATGGATAGAAAGCTGGTTAGCAGATAGGAAGCTGCTAACTAAATGGGTCTTTTTCTGATTGGCAGGCAGTGACTAGTGGGGTACCACAAGGATCTGTGTTAGGACCCCAACTGTTCACATTATATATTAATAATTTAGACGAGGGAACTAAATATATTATCTCCAAATTTGTAGATGATACAAAGTTGGGTGGGAGGGTGAGCTGTGAGGAGGATGCAGAGATGCTTCAGCGCGATTTGGACAGGCTGAGTGAGTGGGCACATGTATGGCAAATGCAGTATAATGTGCAGAAATTATGTTTTACGCTTCGGTAGCAAAAATAGTGAGGCAGATTATTATTTGAATGGGTACAAATTGAGAGAGGTGGATACTCAGCGAGACCTTGGTGTCCTCGTGCATCAGTCACTGAAAGTAAGACCACAGGTACAGCAGGCAGTAAAGAAAGCAAATGGTATGTTGGCCATCATAGCAAAAGGATTTGAGTACAGGAGTAGAGATGTTTTACTGCAATTGTATAGGGCATTGTGAGGCCACACCTGGAATATTGCACACAGTTTTTTGTGTCCTTATCTGAGGAAGGATGTTCTTGCTATGGAGGGAGTGCAGCGAAGGTTTACCAGGCTAATTCCTCGGATGGCGGGACTGTCATATGAAGAGAAAATAAATCGGTTAGGATTAGTTTCATTGGAGTTTAGAAGAGCGAGAGGGGTTTTCATAGAAACTTACAAAATTCTAACAGGATTAGACAGGGTAGATTCAGAAAGAATGTTCCCAATGGTGGGGAGTCCATAACTAGGAGTCATAGTTTGAGGATAAGGAGTAAACCTTTTAGGACTGAGGTGAGAAGAAATTTCTTCATCCAGAGAGAGGTGAATCTGTGTAACTCACTACCACAAAAAGGAGTAGCGGCCAAAACGTGGATTTTCAAGAAGAAATTAGGTATGGTTCTTGGGGCTAAAGGGATCAAGGAATATTGGGGAAAAGCGGGATCAGGGTGTGGTGATATGATCTGCATACTCGTCTGCCATTGGGCCAGAACGTCGGCTTACCAATGGCCCTGGTCGGTCATGTGCCTCTCGACCGATTGGCCGAGAGGCTTGGTTAACCACGCCTCTATTAACGAGGTATAAATGCTCAGACGCCTGACGATCGTCCCTTTCCACTGTAGACGATCGCAGAGCTGTGTTCTAGTCAATTAAAGCCAGACTTTGGTAAATCACTCGCCTCGCGTACAATCGATGGTACATCAATTTAATTGACTACGACTTTGAAGATGGAGTTCCGCATCAAGCCCGAATGCCTCCGCATCAGCCCGCAAACTCTGAACTCTGCAGAACTTTTCCAACTCTGGCTGACTTGCCTCGAAGGGTTCCTAGCATCTACAACCACCCCCCCCACCGGGGCACAGAAGCTGCACGTCCTCCACTCCAGCGTGGGTATTGACGCTTACGCAATAATCAAAGAGGAAACGGATTATGATAACGCTATACAAAAGCTAAAAGGACAATTCATCAAACAGGTCAACAGGGTATTCGCTCGACATCTGCTGGCCACCAGAAAGCAGGTCCCCGGTGATTCTCTAGACCAATACGCCCGGGCCCTCTATGCCCTGGGGAGAGGTTGCTCCTGTGTAGCGGTGTCCGCTACAGAGCACATGGAGCTACTCATCAGAGATGCTTACGTGGCTGGGATGCTGTCTCCCGTGATCCGCCAGCGGATGCTGGAAAGAGACAAACTCAGTTTAACGGAGACGCTGACTCTCTCCGCCTCCCTGGAGGTCGCAGATCTAAGCGCTCGTACCTATGACCCTGGCCAGGCCGCCTCCTGGCACGCTTCCCACCCGCCAACCGCCGCTCCCGGCCTCCCTCAGGCTTGTGCCGCGGGGCGCCCCGATAAATCCGCGGGGCCCCGCTGCTACTTTTGCGGGTACGCTAAACACCCTCGCTCGCGCTGCCCAGCCCGCTCCGCCCTCTGTAAGAGCTGCGGGAAGAAGGGCCACTACTCCACGGTCTGCCAGGCCAAAACGCTGGCTGCAGCGCTTCTGGAAGCTGCACAGCACTCTCCCCCCCTCCCCCAGGCCTCTGCGAATGGCCTGTGTGCCTCTCTCTCTCCCCCAGGGCCGCCCCAGCCGCTCCCGACTTGCGCCCCGCGGGCCAACAAGCGCACCTCCCCGGCCCCTCCAGGCCTCTGCCAGCCTGCCCCGCACGTTTCTCCCCCCCGCCCCCGAGCCCCGGCGCCCGACTGGCTCGCCTCTCCGGGCCCTCCCGGTCCCTGCCTGCCCGCAGTGCGACTCTGCTCCCCTCGCCCCCGGCCCCCCGCACCCGGCCTGCGCGCCTTACCTCCTCTCGCAGCTGCTGCACCTAACCGGCGTCCTGGAGCCGGCCTGCGCGTCCCCACAGCTGATGCATGTTACTCACCTCCTGGAGCCGGCCTGCGCGTCCCCACAGCTGCTACACCCGGCTCGCCTCCTGGAGCCGGCCTGCGCGTCCCCACAGCTGATGCACCTGGCTCGCCTCCTGGAGCCGGCCTGCGCGCCTCACCTCATCAGCTCGCAGCGCCGGCAACGCTAGCTCCGCCACCGGCGGCCACGAGGGCTTCCTGGGCGCCGCCATCTTGGGGTGCCGACCCCACGTGTGGGTCCTGGGCGCCGCCATCTTGGGGCCCCGACCCCACGTGCGGGTCCTGGGCGCCGCCATCTTGGGGAACAGACCTCACATGTGGATCCTGGCCACCGACTTCCAGGTCTGCCACGCAAGGTCCCTCCAGCATCGACTCGGACGGCGACAACGGATTTTCTCCACGGCTCGCGGCCATTCAACTCGACCAGTCTCAACCACGCACGCTCGCCAAAACGACTACGCTGATCCACCTCAACGGCCACGAGACGGACTGCCTGCTGGACTCCGGGAGCACGGAAAGCTTCGTTCACCCTGACACGGTAAGACGCTGCGCGCTCCCTGTCCATCCCGTAACACGCAAAATCGGTTTAGCCTCAGGTTCGCACTCCGTCCACATCACCGGGTGCTGCATCGCGGACCTCACGGTCCAAGGGAAGGTTTTTAAAAATTATAAATTCCTTGTCCTCCCTGACCTTTGCGCACCGGCACTCCTAGGACTGGACTTCCAGTGCAACCTGCAGAGCTTGACCTTTCAATTCGGCGGCCCTATACCCCCCCTCACTGTCTGCAGCCTCGCGTCCCTCAAAGTGGACCCTCCCTCCCTGTTTGCTAACCTCACCCCCGATTGCAAACCCGTCGCCACACGGAGCAGATGGTACAGCGCCCAGGACCGATCCTTCATCAGGTCCGAGGTCCAGAGGTTGCTGACGTAAGGGGTCATCGAGGCCAGCAACAGTCCCTGGCGAGCCCAAGTGCTGGTGGTCCGGACGGGGGAGATAAACCGGATGGTCATCGATTATAGCCAAACCATCAATCGGTTTACGCAACTGGACGCGTATCCTCTTCCCCGTATTTCTACCATGGTAAACGAGATCGCGACATACAAGGTCTTCTCAACTGTGGACCTTAAGTCCGCTTACCACCAGCTCCCCATCCGCGCGAGTGACCGACTGTACACCGCGTTCGAGGCTGACGGGCGCCTCTACCACTTCCTTAGGGTTCCGTTTGGTGTCACAAATGGGGTCTCGGTCTTCCAACGGGAGATGGACCGAACGGTCGACAAGTACGGATTACAGGCTACCTTCCCGTATCTTGATAATGTCACCATCTGCGGCCACGACCAGCAGGACCATGACGCCAACCTCCAGAAATTCCTCCAAACCGCAAAACTCCTTAACCTCACGTACAATAAGGATAAATGCGTGTTCAGCACCGGCCGTCTAGCCATCCTTGGCTACGTAGTGCGTAACGGAGTGATAGGCCCCGACCCCGAACGCATGCGCCCCCTGATGGAACTCCCTCTCCCCAATACCCTCAAATCCCTCAAACGCTGCCTGGGGTTTTTCGCATACTACGCCCAATGGGTTCCCAACTACGCGGACAAGGCCCGTCCCCTCATGCAAACCACGACCTTCCCGCCGTCGACGGAGGCCTGCCAGGCCTTTAGCCACATCAAAGCGGACATCGCAAAGGGCACAATGCGCGCCATCGACGAGGCCCTCCCCTTCCAGGTCAAGAGCGACGCTTCAGAAGTAGCTCTGGCGGCCACCCTGAACCAAGCGGGCAGACCCGTGGCCTTCTTCTCCAGAACTCTCCAGGATTCCGAACTCCGCCACCCCTCTGTGGAAAAGGAAGCCCAGGCCATAGTCGAAGCTGTGCGACATTGGAGGCACTATTTGGCCGGCAGGAGGTTTACCCTCCTCACAGACCAACGGTCAGTAGCCTTCATGTTTGATAATGCACAAAGGAGCAAGATCAAAAATGACAAGATTTTACGGTGGCGGATCGAGTTGTCCACGTACAACTATGATATCTTGTATCGTCCTGGGAAGCTCAATGAGCCTCCTGATGCCCTGTCCCGCGGTACCTGCGCCTGCGCGCAGATAGACCGCCTCCGCTCCCATCACGCAGACCTCTGCCATCCAGGGGTGACCCGCCTACACCATTTCATTAAGGCCCGCAACCTGCCCTACTCCATCGAGGAAGTCAGGTCAGTAACCCGTGACTGCCACATCTGCGCCGAGTGCAAACCGCACTTCTACCGCCCCGAGCGCGCACGCCTGATCAAAGCATCCCGCCCCTTCGAACGTCTTAGCATTGACTTCAAGGGGCCCCTTCCCTCTAACAACCGCAATATTTACTTCCTGGCGGTTATCGACGAACACTCCCGCTTCCCCTTCGCCATTCCCTGTCCCGACATGACCACATCGACCGTCATTAAGGCCCTACTCTCCATCTTCTCACTGTTCGGCTACCCCGCATACATACACAGCGATCGGGGGTCCTCATTTATGAGCGACGAGCTGCGTCAATTCCTGCTCGACAGGGGCATCGCCTCTAGCAGGACGACCAGCTATAACCCTCGGGGTAACGGACAGGTCGAGCGGGAGAATGGTACCATCTGGAAGACTATACTACTGGCCCTCCGGTCTAGAAATCTCCCTATTTCCCGATGGCAAGAGGTGATCCCCGTTGCACTGCACTCTATCTGCTCACTCCTCTGTACTGCAACTAATCAGACACCTCATGAGCGTCTTCTTGTTTTCCCCAGGAAGTCGTCCTCCGGATCCCCTCTCCCGACCTGGCTGGTCACCCCCGGGCCCATCTTGCTCCGGAAGCATGTGCGGGTGCACAAGTCCGACCCGTTGGTGGAGTATGTCCAGTTACTCCACGCTAACCCGCAGTACGCGTATGTGGAGTACCCCGACGGTTGGCAGGACACGGTCTCCCTCCGGGACCTGGCACCCGCCGGCGTGCGGCCCCCCCCCCCCCCACCACAGACCCCCCCTTTCCTTTTTCACCCCAGCACCCCACTCAGCTTCCCCATCCCTCATCCATGGCGTCTCCGCGGCCAGCTCAGGTGACGGAGACTACTCGGTCTATCGCTCCCGGACTCCAGGACATCAGCAGGACCATCAGCCGACCTGACGACAACTCCTCCACTGCGGCACTCGGCCAGGACGTCAAGGACCACCAAAAGACTGATCGAATCCTTCTAGAGTTCTACAGCCCCATGGACTTTCTTTTTGTAAATATCGTTATGTCTGGGCCAGTGGGAAGCCCCCAAATTCGATAAGGGTACGGAGAGAAAATTATTCTCCCGACGGCTACTCATATCACCAGTTCTCCCCCCCCCCCACCCCACCCCACCCTGGGTCTCGTTCACACCCCTCCCCGCCTTCCTTCTCCGTGAGGGGTGAATGTGGTGATCTGCATACTCGTCTGCCATTGGGCCAGAACGTCGGCTTACCATTGGCCCTGGTCGGTCATGTGCCTCTCGACCGATTGGCCGAGAGGCTGAGTTAACCACGCCTCTATTAACGAGGTATAAATGCTCAGACGCCTGACGATCGTCCCTTTCCACTGTAGACAATCGCAGAGCTGTGTTCTAGTCAATTAAAGTCAGACTTTGGTAAATCACTCGCCTCGCGTACAATCGATGGTACATCACAGGGTATTGAGCTTAATGATCAGCCATGATCATAATGAAAGGCAGAGCAGGCATGAAGGGCCAAATGGCCTTCCCCTGCTTCTATTTTCTATGTTTCTATGTTCCAATCGCCATCAGGCCGCTCCTGCTATGGCATGTGGCTGCATAATAATAAGGTCAGCGCCAGAAGATTTAGCCGGGATTCTCTGACCCGGCACCGTGTCAGAGAATCCCCGGGGTGGGGGGCACGAGAATTGCTCCCCTCCGCCCCGACTTCCCCATTCTCCAGCAACGTTTTTCAGGGGCCGGCGGGATTGCCGCCACGCCGGCCGGGTGCCGTTGACAGCGGACCCCCCAGCGATTCTCCGGGCCTCGATGAGCGAGGGGTTTGGCCGAGTTCCGCCGGCGTGGATTACTCACCTCCCATACGGCGGGACCCGGCAGGTGAGTATGCGGGGGCCGTCCTGGAGAGGGGAGGGCGGGGGGGGGATCCGACACTGGGGGGGGGCCCTACAGTGGCCTGGCCCGCGATCGGGGCCTAACGATCAGCTTGTGGACTGGTTCCGTGCGGGCCTACTTTGCTCCGCGCTGGGCCCCTAAAGGGCTCCGCATATTGCCCGGGGGCCATCGTGGAGAAGGGAACCCCCGTGCATGTGTGAGAATACGGCGGCTGTTCCGCGCATGCGCGGACCCCCGCGGGCCGTTTCTCGGCCGGCTGGAGCAGCGGGGACAACTCTAACAGTAACTTAGCCCCCTAGAAAGGTGAGAAGTCCTCACTTTCGGGGGCCATTGTCACTGGAGTCGTTGGCGCCGGTCTTGCCGCATTTTTAGAGAATCCTGCCCTCCATGTTCCAACCACCAACACGAGACTTAGCCCCAGATGAGAGAATTCTGCCCAGAGTCTTTAATTCGTTCAGGTCTCTTAATGGAACACCTGTGTCTTGGCATTAGCTGTTTTTCCGAGTCATGTTCTTTGTCCAGAGAGCATTGATCATGTGGCCCTTGTTGCCTTGGTTACTGTTTTTGTTCCACTGTGGTCGCTGGGGACTTGTGGACCTCTGGGATTGATGGTAGTTCTGTACTCAGTACAGTTGGTGAGATTCCTTCTGCCCCTTTTGCTGCAAAGGATCAGCATCACTAGTACATGCCTGTGCCTGCGGCTGTATATCTGGCTGAGTGTGTTCAATTCCCGCTATGACTGCTCAACTGTAGTATTGTGGGTCACTCTTTTCCCCTGGTGTTGTCCCTGAAATTTGTTTGATCAGATCTTGCACAGCTTGATTCACCAAAGACTTCAGTTTATCGTGCTTTTGCAAAGTTATAGGGTGGGATTTACCTATCAACCCACCCCGTGTCTTTCAGCAGCGGAGGCAGCCCGCCAGTGGGATTTTCTGAACTCGTCATTGGGAAGTCCATGTGCCACCGTGAGACCGGAATATCCCGTCGGCATGAACAGCCGGTAAATCCCACCCACAGACTCAGCTGGAATCTTGCCCCTCAATCCTTCCAGTTCAGCTTTGATGTGAACATTTTCCTGTGGAACATTTACCGTCGGCTCGTGTATTTCATTGCACAGTGATGGTCGGCAATCACTTTGTGGTTTACCTGAATATTGTCTTCCTCTCTCTGGAGTTTTTCTTGTTTCCCTCTCTCTGGGGTCTTTTATTGTCCACGTTCAGGGTTACCAGTCCAAGCTTTAGACTTGCTCCATCTGAGATGAGTGGCCATTGTGTCCCATATATGATCTGGAACCGGAGATCTTCCTTCTTGTCATTTAAAAAACTCTTTTATTGGAATTACTCAGGGTTACAGAGTTTGTTTTGGGCGTTGTACATGGCGGCTTCTCTCCAAGGATGTTTCCTGTCATGATATGCACTCATGCACATAATGAGATACAGACAGGCAGTGACAGACACTCAGTACAGATAGTCAACACACAGGACAGAACACAACCAATCATCAGACAGAACACTAGAAGGTGGTCTCCCACTATAAAACACACGAGGTATCAACACTCAGCATCTTTCCACTGGTGACAACTGTAGTGACAGTCAGGGTGTATATATCAGTTAGCACCTCTACACGTGGCTCAGAGATAGTCTGGTCTAGTTAGTCATAGTAAGCATGCTTAGATTAGTAGAGTGTCAAACCCACAGCGAGCTGTGTGCACTGCTAAACAAGTTCAACAAAGCGTATTGAACTAACATCAAAGTTTGGAGTCTACTTTCAAGTACAACTGCATCCAGTTGCAGTCTGTGTTACCCCAGGGTGATTAACACGACATGGTACCGGTAGTCTACTATCTCTAAGTGGTTTACCTCGAGTGATTCCGTGACGACCAGCAAATTCCTTCCAGTGGCATGGAGAAGATCCAGGCCCCTCCACAGCTACGGATCTCCGGCAATCTCAGCGCAAACTGGCAGGTCTTCAAGCAAAGGTTCCTTCTCTACATTGATGCCTCAGACCTCGAGGATGCATCTGATGCCAGAAAAATCGCGCTGCTCCTATCAATTGCGGGGGACCAAGCCATCCACATTTTCAACTCACCTAATTTTACCGACGGCCAGGACAAGACCAAGTTCAAGACCGTTTTGGAGAAGTTCGACAGTCGCTGTGAAGTCGAAACAAATGAGAGCTTTGAGCGCTATATCTTCCAGCAACGCTTTCAGGGTAAGGATGAACCTTTCCAATCCTTTCAAACTCATCTCCGTATATTAGCGCAGTCCTGCAATTATGATGCAGCCGCTGATTCCATGATCAGGGATCAGATCATGTTTGGGGTGCACTCCGATTCCTTGCGGGCGCAACTCCTCAAAATTAAGCACATGACCCTGCCAGTCGCAAACGATGTGTGTATTGCATGACCATGCGAGAAATCGGTACTCCCGTTTCAAATCGGCAGAATAAGAAAAACTTGCCTCCCACGAGGCAGAGAGTGTACAGGCCATCGCCAGGATGCTGCGCCTCAGTATCGATGAAAGCGGCCATTTGCGCGCTTTTCCTGGGTCCCACGCATGCGCAACACGAACGGGAGAACGAAGCGGCCGAAAACCTAACAGCGCAGGTGCGAACGTTGACTGACCGCACTGCGCATGTGCGACGACGCACGCAACGTAATGACGTCAACGTCATGACATGCCTGAATTGCGGCACTGCCCACTTAAAATGCCAATGCCCGGCAAAAGGCAGGCGATGTTTAAATTGCGGGAAGCCTGGACATTATGCAGCCTTGTGCAGGTCTGCACCACCGGTCAAAGGCCAGCGATCCCAATTCCAACGCCAGCGTGTTCGATATGTACAGCAAGGTTTACTGGATTCTGATCCTGGTAGCACTACTGATCCAGAGGACGACTGCCTGGAGTCCCCCTATTGTGTGGGCACCATGTGAGTATGCCTCCTCAAATTCAGCAAGACGCCTATCTATCCTCAATATGGATTCCGCGACAAATGGCGCGCTGTCATACAAGTAAATCAATGCAGCATCCAGTTCAAGCTGGACACTGGTGCTTCTGCCAAATTCATCTCTCGAGCTGATTTTGACCGCATTAAAAAACAACCCAAAATTCTTCCGCCAGCCTGCCAGCTCCTTGATTATAATGGCAATGCCATAAATGCACTAGGATCTTGTCATCTATTCGTCTCCAACAAGACCATCAATGTCAAACTCCGATTCAAAATCGTCAAGCCTGATAAGGCATCCCTGCTACGGTGCCCATGCAGGCAAGCTGCTCAACCTCGTACAGCGAGTCCATGCCATGGCTTCTTCCAATGTGGATCGTCAAGCTGACATTGATGACATCCTTGCTCAATATCCGGATGTGTTTGATGGAATGGGCACTCTGCCATACTGCGACAAGATCCTACTCAAGCCTGATGCCACGTCTGTAATCCATGCACGACGTCGGGTGCTGGCTCCTCTGAAGGAACATTTAATGGCACAGCTACAAGAGCACCAAGACCAGGGCATCATCTCCAGAGTGATGGAACCGACTGATTGGGTCAGCTCGATGGTCTTTGTGAAGAAACCCTCAAGAGAATTGCGGATATGCATAGATCCCAAAGATCTTAACCAGAACATAATGCAGGAACACTACCCGATCCCGAAGCGGGAGGAACTGACCAGTGAGATGACACATGTCAAATTCTTCACGAAGCTAGATGCATCGCATGGTTTCTGGCAAATACAACTGGACGAGTCCAGCAGGAAGCTCTGCACGTTCAACACACCATTTGGCGGGTACTGTTATAACCGTATGCTGTTCAATGTTGTATCAGCCTCTGAAATCTTCCACAGGATCATGGAGCAGATGATGGAGGGCATTGAGGGTGTGAGTGTCTACATAGATGATGTAATCATATGGTCCACGACCCCCGAGGAACACGTATTTCGTCTCAAACAAGTCTTTTGACGTGTCCATGCAAACGGCCTCAAGCTGAACAAGGCCAAGTGCGCCTTTAGCATGTCAACCATCAAGTTCTTGGGCGACCAGATATCCAAGAAGGGTGTACGACCAGATTCGGACAAGGTCAAGGCCATTAACGCCATGAAGACCCCGGAAGACAAGAAGGCGGTACTACGCTTCCTCGGAATGGTGAACCTGCTCAAACAAAAGAAACACTCCAGCAACAGGAGATCGTGACCTCTACGTGGTGCAAGGTGGGAATCGACCTTTTTGACGCCAATGTGCGTGACTATGTGCTCATCATAGATTACTTCTCAAATTACGTGGAAGTTGTGAAGCTGACAGATCTCACATCAAGAACAGTCATCAAGGCCTGCAAGGAAACATTTGCTAGGCATGGTATTCCACTCACTGTCATGAGTGACAATGGTCCCTGCTTCCACAGCCAAGAGTGGTCCAATTTCGCCAAGTCATACCAATTCACCCACATTACCTCAAGCCCACACTACCCACAGACCAATGGGAAGGTTGAGAAAGGGGTCCATATAGTGAATCAACTGTTCTGCAAGGCTGCGGACTCTGCTTCTGACTTCAACTTTGCGCTGTTGGCGTACAGGGCAACCCCTCTGTCCACCGGTATGTCTCCGGCTCAACTCCTCATCAATAGAGACCTGCGGATGACTGTTCCAGCCATACACTTACCAGACCTGGATCACCTCCCAGTGCTGCAAAAGGTGCAGCAACTCAGGAACCGGTAAAAGCTGACGTACAATGCTCACGCTACCGATATTCCTATGCTATCTCCGGAAGATGCTGTTTGGATCAAGCTACCTGATGGGGGCTGGTCAGCTCCAACTGTTGTTGTTCGACAGGCTGCTCCCAGATTGTTTGTAGTTCATATGGCTGATGGCTCCGTTGTCAGGCGCAACAGAAGGGCACTGCGCAAAATTGCCTGCCCACCACCAGATCCTACTTTTCCATTTGTTGTTATGCCTCCTCCGGACACCTCGCACCACGAGGCCACCAATCTGGCAGCAATCCCGCCTGTCAAGGCGCCGTCGTCCCCACCTTCACCTTTCAGGTGGTCGATAAGGATCAGACACAAAGTTTGGAGTATACTTTCATGTACAACTGCATTCAGTTGCAGTCCGTGTTACCCTAAAGTGATTGACACAACATATCCTTTGGATGGTTGGGTGATTTTTGGATTCCTCTGGTGGCTGAAACCTCTGTTTGGCTCCCCCATCGCCAGCTTTCACGTGGTGACAATTTCAATTATTTATTATTTCTTTGGGGGCCTACAAATGGTGTTTGTCTACCTCATCCCCAGTTTTTCTGTGGTGGACTCATAATCGAGTAAACAGGCCTTGGAGGTCCAACCAAAATGTAGAACTTTATTTAGAACCGTGTTTTTCAAACTTTTTTCACGGGACGCACTTTTACCAACTGGCTGACCTTTGGTACCCATAACGACCTTTGTGACCCACGCCGGCTGACTTGTCGACACACCATTATTGCTTACCTTTAATGTCATAGGTGAGCCTGCTTGGTCCTCATGATCTCACTTTCTTTGTCACACAATGTTACATTTCTGCTAATGACTTCAGCTCACAATTTAAGTTTTCACTGCATCCTTTGAAAAAAACCAAGAGGCTTGTCCTTGAACTTGCCATGCTTAGTCTTCAACTGCCTTTGAAGTTGAAGGTTTCAGTTGCCAGTACTTCCCTGCATACAACACACAAAGGGCGGGATGCCCCGCCCCATCGAGCCACATTTCTGTTTCACCCCGCCGGCCGGTCAATGGGGTTTCCCTTTGTCGGGCAGCTCCATGCCAGCGGGAAACCCCCAGGCTGCTGGTAAAACAGAGCATCCCGCCAGCAGAGAATCCTGCCCATGGACTTCGCATCCCGATTTGCATTGGCACAATTAACAAAGCCATACCTCAAGAAATCATCTTTTTCCTGCTTTGTTCACGATTTTGTGTGTCTCTCTAATTGTTTGTTCACCAGAGGCCCTGGAGCTCTGGATACACTCACACCAGCACTGCTTTGTCCTGATGTGGACTCTCCTGTTAAGCTCTCTCCAGCAGATTCAATTGTGAGATCCTGGCCTGTCTGTTTCTCCAGCCCTCTCTTTCTTTATTACAAAATGACCCCTCTTCAGTTATTCACACAGTTCAATTGCTTGCTTGCTGGCAAAGTGGAGGAATCTTTCCTCCGTGATTTCCCACCGAGAGCACGTGACGTCAGTATACAGAGCCCTTGACCTGCTCGCTGCCGCCGCTTCTGGTGGGAAGACTCCATTGACTTAAAAAAACTCTGGTCCTGGAACAGGGCACCTATGTCAGGAGGAGGCGGACTGGCCGGCTGAGCTCTGGGCCTACGCTCTGCTAGATCTGGCTGAGGGAGGTGCATATGCGCAGGGCAGCTGGCATTTTTGAAAGCAAGTCATGGGTGGCATTTTAAAAAGTCAGTCACGGACGTTGGGCATTTCTTTCTGCGATCGGGAATGGCACAATCGATTGGTCCGTGACCCTCCTGACACCCCTCCCAAACCTAACCGCTCCCGACCCACCGGTGGGTCGCAATCCTGAGTTTGAAAATGACTGATTTAGAAGATGTTAACACCGGAGGTTGTGATGTTAGACTGCCTGTTTGCCCACGCAAACAGCTGATGAGGTACAGCCTCGTCGCACCCAAACCAGTGACGTGTCGAAGCCACTAAATCGCCTGAGATTTAATATGTTCGGGTTGCCTTGCGAGATCAATGAGGTCTCGTGAGACATCATGATCTGGATATTGCCCTCACTGGGTGGGTCCAGATTTGCATATTTAAATGACCAGTTAGCTTCACTTAAACACGTCTGCACTGGAGTATCCCAAGGCTCGGGATCAAACGCCCGTGACTGGGAGATCTTGCTGGGACGCGATTTAGTACTGGTTTCCACAAACGTTTACCAGGTGTAATGGCACTTGGGAGGGTCTCCCAGGCGATTGGAGGTTCCCAGGTTGTTGGGTTCTGGGTAAAGCAGTACCTTGGCACCACTGCTTTTGCACTGGCAGGATGTCAGGCGCATTGCCAGGATGTCAGCCTGGCAGTGCCAAGGTGCTCCAGTGCCAGGTTGCCTGTGCCAGGGATCGGACCTGGGGTGAAGTGCCCTTATGGGGTGGAGTGAGGGGGGGGCTCGAGGACGCCCTAACAGGTAAGTTGATGTTTTGGGGAGGGCCTGGGGAGTCAAGAGATCGGGTCAGCATTTCAGAGTGGTGGCTCGATCTCCAGGAAACAAAGATAAGTGCGGCCACGTTGGGGCTTTCCTCGCCGAGGCCTGAAAACAAGTCTAATTTAATAGCCGGGTCGTTCTGGGTGCTGCAGGTGCTGGAAAACACCATGCTAAATGCACCCAAACCGGGACTCTTTTTTTTCCTGTTAAGTCCCGTCCGTCATCTCTGATGATGTCACACAATCATTGTCTTAAAGTTCTCTTATTCAGCTACAAGGCTGCTTGTGAGGTAACATTAAAAACATTCTGAATACACAATACCCCCCAATTACCCCGATACCTGCGCGTTAAATTCTCAGTGGCCTCGGCTCACACAATGGCCACTCGACCACGGCTGAAAGCTGGCAGCCATGGAGCAATGCTATTTTGCCGGCTCTGATCTTTCCTCCACACAGCTATGAAAATTCACCCCACCGATCACAGGAGATTACACCCTATTCACTCAACCGCCTAGTGTTGTTTGGTTAGTTGTTGATTTTTCTGATGACCTGTCCTCATCTCACTGTTCAAAGTGGATAAATAGCGTGATTTATGCTGAAAATCCTCTAGCAAACCAACTCCATTTATTTCATAGGAACTATTATTTCTAGTACTGACCTGCACAATTTACGTGGGTCACACACCATTTGCTGCATGCTCTTCAATCCCGACAAATTATGACGCATGAGGATCTGTCTGTAATGAAATACCAGATAAATTGCCATAATATTACCAGCACTGTAACATTGGGTAGGAACATTCATAAATCAGTTACAGTTCCGAGACAAAAGGAGCAAAATGCCACAAATGTTCCAAGTTTAATAAATATTAAAAATAAAGGTTCTAACTCTTATATACAAATAATGTACAAAAGAGAGCTGCTGTAATAATTGCAAGTGTAATTGGTGTAGGTGATGTTATCCATACATACAGGAATAAGGCCAGTCAGTAGAGCAACTACTTCATGAAGGAAAATAACATATGCCATGAAGTAAGATTAAAGCATTGGATCTCAACTCATGAACCACTTTTACATTTCAAAGTAGAATGTCAGCATTCGATATGCAATAAAATAACTGTTTGAATAAAGTGAAGCACAAATTTTGTCACACCCCTTCACAATTGGGAAGAACAAACCCTAACCGAGGGTTAAAGACAAATATCTCAAAATATGTAATCTATAAACTAGTCAGAATGAGTACTTTGCTAAACTGATAACACTGCTTTATGATGCGGAGATGCCGGCGTTGGACTGGGGTGAGCACAGTAAGAAGTCTTACAACACCAGGTTAAAGTCCAACAGGTTTGTTTCAAACACGAGCTTTCGGAGCACGGCTCCTTCTTCACCTGAAGAAGGAGCCGTGCTCCGAAAGCTCGTGTTTGAAACAAACCTGTTGGACTTTAACCTGGTGTTGTAAGACTTCTTACTGTGCTCACACTGCTTTATTAGACCAATGAATTTTAGCGAGCGAATGATGAGGGATTGCTTTCAGTGTTAGATGGCATCTGTAATATGGCATTGAATTGCCAGGAATCTTTGTTACGATGAGGTATTCTGAAATTCATGTCGGTTTGAAACTACAGAAAATCACTTCAGACTGCGTCTGGCACATGTCTACCATAGCTGTGTAAATGCACAAATCAATCAGTATCCGAAAGACAGATACAGGTTTATGTTTCAAGCAGGACTCATGTCCTGGCGTATCCAAATCACTGGTCCACATTTTCTGAGGTTCCTGGCCACCATAACCTTATCATAAAATCCCTGACCAGGCGCATATGATTTCCCGATGGCAGCAGGCAATGTTCCTGGGAAGTTTGGGTCATCAGCTTAGCTTTCTCTTTTCAGATGTTGACTGACCTGTGGTCACCATTTTTATTTCTGCTATTGCATTTATTTTTGCAAGAATTATTGTTAAATGTAGTCCCAAATGACCACAATTCCAGAGACCTACAAGTAACATTGTCATTCATATAATTATGTTTAGCACAGGAATGAGGAGTCTTTGATTACATGATTTTCTTCTTTATACTATAATTACTATTTTTGGATGAAATCTGTTGCCCTGAACTCAAATGAAGGGGAAACATAATTCAGATGACTAGGACAAATGACTATTACATTATGGAAAGTATGACTAACTTGGTGACCTAAACGCACAAGAAAATTATTCTTGAGCACAGCCATGAGAAGCTTTCACTGTAATTCATAAAAGATGCCAAAAGAATACTGTAATGAGATTAAACATGTTAAAACACTGATGTTTAGGCTCCTTTCAAAAGGTTAAAATAACATAAGTGGTTACCTTGTCAAGCCAAATGTGATGGCAGAAAGTGTAAATCTGCCAGTGAAGATGTTTCTGGGCAGTTTCAAATTTGAAGTTTTAACATTATACATAAACACATTAATTAGGACAATCACAATGGGTATACCTTCCAGACACCATCTTTCACATTAGATGCTATAGGTTGCTACAGGAATTCCTTTAGTCCCTTAAAGATCATAGGAATAGTCTTTGGAATCAAAAACAAAAGGTTTGTAATAATGTTATTTTGTAGAAAATAGTGCAAATTAATTATTTTGTGGTTCTATCCATGTGTAAACGTAAGAAATACTTTTTTGTAGATTTTACTTAATCTACAACTTCATCTGAGGAATGTCTCGAGGAAACCAGCACCGTAAATTTCAACATTTAAGAAACTCTAAGAATACAGCATCTAAAGCAAAACCTGCATAACATGCTGGTAATGTTTATCTGTAAAGAACACCACAAATAACCTTTTTTTTAAACATAATCTCACAGTCAGGAGCTAAACGAGAACCTGAGGAGACTATGTCCCCGTTAGGTACAATATGGTCCCAAGAGGAATGAATCTTATGTGCCACTAATACAGTACATTGGTATAATGGGAATGTTCAGCACCATTCTTCCAGGCAATTTACTGCAATTTATAAAGAAGTAATGCTGGTGAAAATACTATGTTAAGTGCATTATAGTGCAGCATTGAGCCACAAAGAGGAAGCCAGCAGAAGGAATCCATGGCTGGTAAAACCAGACCACTCACTATTAAGATGCGTATCTGTGTCTGTCTGCGTCTGAGGGAAGCCAGGCAAAGCTGTGAGACAAATGCTTCATGCTGACTTTTTATAAGGTAGATTACTAAAGTTAGAAGTGTTTGCATTATAACTGTGTTAACACCGCTAAAATAAATTCTGCCGCTCATTTCCAGTCCCGTTTCGGTCATATCGTGAGTGAAGCACTCGATAACATTTTTCTTTGGTTCTCCGTTGACAGATGATCTATACTCATATCTCTGCATGAGGTAAACGGTTGTCCTTTACAGGTGAAACTTTTTTGTCCAAAGAATTGTTCAGCATTTCTTTTCTCTTCTGGTCGAGCAGAAACTGGAGTCTGTGGTTACTTACTATATTTGGCCGTCTTGGACTTATAATTTCACGTTGTGGTTTTTTACTGTTACCATTTTCTGTCTTGTGCGTCTGCCCAACTGCATTTTTCTCGGCGCTGTCATTTGTTCCATTCACTTGCTGAGAGGTAACAACCCTTGGCTTCTTTGTGGTCTCAGGTAGTGTGGTTGGTTTAACATGCTTCAAGGATTCAGAGTTATTGGTCTTGTTTGCAAACTGTTGAGACACTGAATTGCAGTACTTGCAACAGAGCTTGTTGTAGCCAGGAATAGAGCAATACCGGGAAAGTACTTCCATACGGCAGAAGATTGACTTGTCCCCATGACAAATTGCTTCTGCGAAGATATTAAGGTGAAAAGAAAATTAGACTGGTGAAGGATATCATGCCATCATTTAACAGGTTTTTATTTTGCAGCTGATTCGTGCAACAGCTACTCGTAGATTTAGTTGGTTTATTGAATTTCTAAAGAGTTATGTATTTTAATAGCCAGATAAATAAGTTACATTAAAAAATAAAGTGAATGAAATGCTTTTCTGGCTATCCCTATTATAAATGTTTAAATGCTAGTTAAGGTTTTGTAATCAGATATCTGAGCTGGTTTGTTGGTTGTGCTTGTATTTTTTACCAAATAAGTAGTTTTATCATTTACAGTTTGCAAAAATACATTGTTTTTGAAACACTGAATTCACTAGAGATCTTCACTCAAGATAAAGTGGAACTCGCTGCATCCCTTGCTTACAGCTTCTTAAACTGCTTCAGTCAGTTGAATGGATTTTTCTCTCTCGCTTTTTATACACATTCTTCCTAGTTTGTACAAAGTGAAATTGCAGTCTTTATTCTCAAATATTTTGTTTCCTCAGAGGCCAAACCGAACATAAAAGCCATTTGCTTAGAAAAATGCCTTTAAAATCCAGAATATTTGTGTTAGGATCTTTTTTTGCAATGCCCAAAAATTAGTTCTGTATATGGTACCACTGGGACATATGTTTAGTAAGTCCCATTGAATGTTTCGTATTCAAGGTTAGAATAATTGCATAAAGTGTGAGTCGTTCAACATAGAAAGTCAAAAACAGAAGAAATAAGGGTAAAGATACAGGAATTTCCTGGTGACTGTCTGATATTTTCCTTTGGTAACAAAAAAATTGAAAAATAGACAATGTTTTATTTCTTGACATAGGTTTTCATTTATTTGCAGAAACTAATGACAAACTGGAGGAACACAAGTCCCCAGATCTCCATTGGTAAGAAAATGCATCTGAATGTACAAGATCACAGTTACCTGGTAACACGGTCACCAATCTTACAAAAAAAAATCGAGAATTGAATGATGGAAACTGAAATGGTACATCCTCACAGTTATATTAAATGTTTACTAAATATCAATAAATTATCCCTGATAAACCAAAGTGCTTACAGATGTAGTGCACATTACTGAGTACAATATTGCACTGTCTGTAGCCATTGAGCATGGTTAATCTAGTTAAATCTTTGTGACTTTATGGTAACAGAATTTACAATGGAGCACATCGGTACAAACACCAATTATGTCACATATAACACTTTCAGTGCAATAGTTGTGGCTCATCAGTTCTCCATGTTTGTCAGATTTATCACATCCTAAAACTTCCACTGAAATACTCACAACAAAAGCTGGTTATGTGATCACATGACAATGACATGGTCAAAGTGCTTTTCACTTTTCCCTCCCAAACTAAATAATTGAATTGTTTATATGACCATGTTTTCAGTAGTTTTATTTTTCAGCATTTAATTCCAAACCATGATACCTAAAATGTTGCATTTTTGATTTTCAATTTTTAAAAATTATCCCTGGCACTGGTAATTGTCTGCATCAACAGCGAGACATGGCAGTGATTATCATTGCAGTGTACTGGGGAAGGGCTCAGTACATGGGCTGCTTCCTGTTTTATTTCTCGTTGCCTGTAGTAGTAACAAAAACTATTACATTCCTCCTTAAATAAGGCATTTTTCTAAACAAAAGAAATTTTATGAGGTACTGTATCGTAATTAGCCCAGTCAAATATATGTGACTGATGACATTAGCCAATTAACACAAGCAGATGCTCACTCATGCACAATAACTCAATTATCAAACATGCCACAGATGAAAATGGAACCATGCACCTGCTATCTATAAATAGACCACGATCCATTAATCCCCATTCTGCACAGTGAAATGCAACAGCACAATGTCAAGCAATAGAAATCTATCTCGGACAGCAACGCATGAGAGAAGGAAAGGAAGTTACTGCAACTACTATTAATTTAGGTCATAGCACAAACTATTCTAGAAATTCTAAAAAAGTATAGGAGATTTAGAGAGGAGGAAATAATAGCACAAGAAGATGTTATTGTGATGTGATCACATTCACAATAAATTTCTCAGTTTCTGTCAAACTGAGGCTGTGTTTCATTAGAGCCTGTTATCAAACAAATCAAACAGTAAGCAAGCCGGAGACAGCTCCCATTGAGAGGCCTGCAACGTACTGTAGAATTCCTCCATCGAAGTGTGAAGTCACTCATGTGGACTTCCATCGCTAGTGCTGCACAAGCTCTGGAGAAGAGGCAGGCTGTGCACCAGGGCCCAGTAGAAGTATTAGAATCATAATGCAGTTGCTAATCAGAGAAATGCACTATGAAGAGAAAAGGACACAAGGAAGGGCAAAATCCACGTGAGAAACAGCATGCATTTAAAGCCAGGATCAGAGTTATAATGTGATTTACTTGTTGAAACTTTCTGAATAGGGTATGCTGGATCTGGACGCGAGAGCCATTGGATTAAAGACTTTCCTTTGGAGGACGTGAGTGATGTTTGCAGAGAAGAGTTTTCTAGAAAGAATGGAACATGTAAATCATAACTAACATATTAAACAGAATGAATGAAATAAAATTCTGTGACTGTTACACTTCACTATTTAAGTTGTTGCTACTCACAATAATATTTATTTTCACTTCTATCAAAACAGTTTATGCTTTTGTCTTTTGTGTTCAAATAGATATTCATGAAGCGATTCTGCAACATGTACATGTTCAACAATATTTTTAAATCATAGTGTTATTGCCAAATTCTAATACTTTTAAGGGTTAATGGAAATGTTTAAACTTTATATTTGGTGGTATAAGATGGAGGATGAATTCCCTTATTTCCTGCTCCCAAATGAAAAGAACCATAGAATCATATAATCTCTACAGTTCAGAAGGAGGTCATTCGGCCCATCGAGTCGGCATCGACCCTTGGAAAGTGTACCTACCTAGGCCCATGCCCTAAACCAATCCCCATAACCCAGTAACCCCACCTAACCTTTAAGGGGCAATTTAGAATGGACAATCCACCTAACCTGCATATCTGTGGTCTGTGGGGGGAACTGGATCACCCGGAGGAAACCCACCTGGACACGGGGAGAAAGTGCAAACTTCACACAGTCACCCAAGGCTGGAACTGAACCTGGCGCTGTGAGGCAGCAGTGCTAACCATGGGCTGACCATGAGTCAGAAATAGGACTAAAAACACTGTAGCCTCAATTCTCTGATTGATGTTTCCTGTGAAAATAGCCCTGATTGAGTGTGCAGGAGTTTGCCTTCATTACTGGGGGAAATGATCCACATTCTTCTGAAGGTTAACATTAATCACCGAATTCTCACTATAACTTCAATGTAGTCCAAGTGACTTACTCTGACATGAAGGCATTCTACATATCTGGATGGAATCTGGCTTTCCCTCTTTACAGTGGCCAATCATATTGTCCCTTGTTCGGCACACGACCTGTCTCTCCTGTGTTCCATTGCTGCAGGTTACAGAACACTAACAAAACAACAAATTGAACATTTGGGAAAGAAAACAGGAAAGCCATAACATGTACATGAGTGCTGCCATATAAGGAGAAGGTAGAAACATTTGAGCAGGTAAACATGTGCAAGTAGCACATTGATCAATAAAGAGCAACGACTTGATGAAACATTTTTAATAACGGCAATGTCTATGCAAATGGAAAATAAACAGTAGCAGAATGGGATCGAGCTCAGTACCAGGTTGGAAATTGGTGCGAGACTGTAACAACCAATTAAATTAGACTGAAATTCTTGCTAATTAACCAGTTTTTCTGAGAAATGTGTGCGCACACTGCTGAAAACACACTGCCAAAACTACACCAGTAATAAAGCACTAAAATCCAATTCAATTGGGTGCGCTCAGCAGCAGATTATTGATCTGCAAAAGCAGAATTGCTACCTACTCATCTCTTAGTTTAAAAAAGAGCAAAGCTAAAGTAAAACATTTCCAGGAATCAAGCACAAAGCTGTTTTGATCAGCGGTGTCTGCCAAGAGTCTATCGAATTGTTGACCGTTTTGCTCCTACCAAGAATATATCAGCAGGTCTCTGCCAATTTCAATACCAAAACCGAATCACAAAGCAAAGAACAAAGAAAAGTACAGCACAGGAACAGGCCCTTCGGCCCTCCATGTCTGCGCCGACCATGCTGCCCGTCTAAAATAAAATCTTCTACACTTCAGAGTGGCTTGCAAGTGGTATTCAGTAACACTGAGTCACAACAGTTCTCCAGACACACAGTGAGGTTTCTAGCGTAATCTTAAACGAGAAACAAGAAATACCAATAACCCTTAATTTACCTGTGACCAAGGTCCTATCCTCCATTGTGCAGGGCAGAGTTCTCGATTACAAGGTTTTCTGGTCTCAGGCCGATCCTCATTGCAGTACTTACTGTGCACTGAGCGGTTGGTACCATCATGGAGTGGCTGCACACACCTGACAGTACGAATCTGATATCCTGACTTGCCACAAGATCTAGTGCATGGTTCCCAATCTCCAGTAATCCATCTGCAAAATACAAATTAAATTACCAGAAAGTCAAAGCATTTATAATACCTATATGGCATGTTGTGATCTCACCACACTAATTAGTATGGTGTTCAAATTCTGCTGAGTACTATTTTTAATGAACTTAAGAAAATAGGAATTTTAAGCAATGCATCAACCAAATAGACATTGGCGGAATGTCCCGTAACCCCACTTAAATAATTGAAGGCACAGCTTTCAAAATTGCAAAATAAATAAACCAGTGAGAAAACACTAATTTAAAGTAATACACGCATGCCAACATATTCCACGATGGTCAGTGCGGATTGCTTTAGAGCGTGAATAATGTACGGAGATTGGTTGAATTGTACGGGGTGGGAGGGGGCACGTTGCTTGCTCCCGACATTAGATTTTTGGTCAAGTCAGGATTGGGTATTCTAGGGAGGGGAGAAGGGAGTAGAGTTTGAGTTTTGGAGGTCAGGCAGGGAGGCATGAAGTGAGGGATACAATCTTGTGGGAGAAGGGGGGTGGGGGTGCTCCTGATGTGCACAGGGTATCCCTCCCAAAAAGGAGAAAAGGGAAAAGGATGGTCACCCCTCTTTTCTGCTCTTTCAACAACTTTGGTGGAAGAACAGCCTTCCTGCTCCCGCCTGTCTTCCAGTGCAAGTGCATTTTGCCAGTGCAGGTGAATTGAAATCCTTAAGTAGCCATTTTAATGGTTTCCGGCCCACCTCCCAAACTATGAGAACAGGGCATGGATGGGAAGATTGTCGGCTACCCAATTGTCGTATTTTACGAGTCCCTTCTCCCCCCACCCCCACTTCCATACACTGAAAACATGCCTGGTGGAGGGAGTGGGGGGGGGGGGCTGTAATATCCCATGAGTAAAAGTGATCTATCAAACACTTTTTTTCCCTTCACTTCCAACAGCATGTAACAGATTAACAGATAGAATTGTAATTCTCGCTTTCCCCAAATTTGGACATGGTAAACAACAGGCACAGAATAATTCTCAAGAAGCAAAATTAATTCACTTATTTTGAACAGAAAAGGCAAAGGAAGACTTGCACTTACACAATGCCTTTCACGACCAAAGCCCATCGTTAAGCATTTCACAGCCAATTAAGTACTTTTGACTACCTGTTCTAATGTAGGAAACACAGCGGCCAAGTTAGGCACAGCAAGCTCCCACAAGCAGCAATGAGACATTGACCAGATAATCTGCGTAACAGGCAGAAATAAACAATTGGTGGAGCAGTACCTTCTTCTAAAGCCTGGTTCGTTTGCAGGGTCAGGAATAAAACAAAAGAAGCACTGGCTTCATCAAAAGAATGTTTCATTGACCTTTTCACCAATTGTTCAGCATGGAACGCCGTGGATCACAAGGTAACAACCTTGCTTCAGTGGTGGCAACTCTTGCCTTGGAATTGGGAATATGTGAGTATGAGAGCCATTACAGAAACAAGCAAGTAATCTAGGCTGCCACCTCAGTGCAGTTGTGAGGAAGGACTGCACTTTCAAAGCTGTTGTCCTTTGCCGTGTTAAACCGAGATATTATCTACCCGCTCACAAAGTAAAAGACCATGTTGCACTATTCAAAGACAATTGGTGGAGTATACTGACCTGCATCACTAAAACAGATTATCTGGTCTTTTGTTCATTGCCATTTGTGAGACCTTCTATTCACAAATTATAAATTTGTAAGATATAGGAGCAGAATTAGGCCCATCGAGTCTATTCCACCATTCGGCATGGAAATACGTTGCTCATCTGTTATCTACAATGCTACAGACCAAGAGCTGAATTGCGATATCTGCCAGTGCATTTCTTCTCTAGAACAGATGGAGTAGGAGCAGGAGTAGGCAATTTAGCCTCCCGAGCCTAAAAACCTTCAATGTGATCCTGGCTAATCCTACCATGGCCTCAATTCCACTTTCTCCATAACTCTTCAACCCATACCAGTTAAAAATCTGTCCTCCATAAATCGACTCACTGTCCCTGCATCCACTGAACTCTGGGGTAGTGAATTCCACAGATCCACAACACTTTGGGAGAAGTAGTTTCTCCTCAAATCTGTTTTAAATTTGCTACCTCGTATTCTAAGATTCTGGCCACTCATTTTAGAATGCCCCGCAAGAGGAAGCACCTGCTCCACGTCTACTTCATCCGTGCCTTTTAGCATCTTGTAAAGCTCAATTAGATCTCCCTTTATTCTTCTAAACTCTAGAGAGTATAGGCCTAAACAGTTCAATCGCTCCTCACACAACAAACCCCTTATTTCTAAAATCAATCTAGTGAACATCCTTTGAACTCCCTCCACAATGCCACTACATCTTTCTTCAAATACGGGGACCAAAACTGTGCATAATACTCCAGGTGCATACTCACCAATGCCTTGTACAGTTTTAACAACATTTCCTTACCTTTATATTCAGTTCATTTGCTATGAAGGAACTGGTTTAGCACACTGGGCTAAATTGCTTGCTTTTAAAGCAGACCAAGGCAGGCCAGCAGCACAGTTCAATTCCCGTACCGGCCTCCTCGAACAGGCACCGGAATGTGCGACTAGGGGCTTTTCACAGTAACTTCATTGAAGCCTACTTGTGACAATAAGCGATTTTCATTTTCATTTCATAAATGCCAACTTTTTAAGGAATTTGCTTTCCTTATTACCTGCTGCACGTGCATGCTAGTTTTCTCGTGACTCACACACGAAGATACCCAGGTCCCACTGCACCAGAGCACCCCAAAGTCTCTCCCCATTTAGATAATAAGTTGCCGTCCCATTTTTCTGACCTAAATACCAAAACCTCACACGCTACCCATATTAAACTCCATCTGCAACATTTTGGCCCACTCTCCTAACCTATCAATATACATTTGTAAGGTTCTTATTTCCTCATGCAACTTACTGTCTCACCTATTTTTGTGTCATCTGTGAATTTGGCCAAAGTACCTTCTATCCCTGTATCCAAGCCATCAATATAGATGGTAATTAGCCCAAGGAACGAACCCTGTGGCGCCCCACTAGTTATATCTTGTCATCCTGAAAAGATCCATTTATCACGATTCTCTGTCTCCTGTCCATCAGCCAGTCTTCTATCCAAGCTAATAAGTTACCCCTAACCCCATGTGATCTCACCTTGTGAATTAACCTTCTGTGAGGCATCTTGTCAAACGCCTTCCAGAAGTCCAGATATACTACATCTACAGGATTCCCATTATCCACTTTGCTTGTTATATTTTCAAAGAACTCCAGCAAATTAGTCAAGATGATTTGCCCTTCATGCTGACTCTGATGGATAGTGCTTTGGCTTGACGAATGTTTTGATATTACATCTTTAATAATTGATTCTAACAATTTTCCAACAACAAATGTTAAATTAACTGGTTCCAACATTCTGCCTCCCTTCCTGGGGCATTACATTAGCATGTTTCCAAACCACTGGAATCTTTCCTATGTCTAGGGAATTTGGGAATATTATAACCAATGGATCCACTATCTCTGCAGCCACTTCCTTTAGTAGCCTAGGATGTAGGTCATCAGGCCCGGGGAACTTGTCTGCCCTCAATCCCAAGAGTTTGTTGAGTACTGTTTCCCTATTGATGCCAACTGTTCCAAGTTCCAGCCTTTCTATTACCTCCGAATTGCCCATTCCTATCGGAATGGTACTAGTGTCCTCCACAGTGAAAACTGAGGCAAAGTATTGATTTAGCATCGCTGCCATATCTGTCTTTCCCCACTACCAACTCACCAGTTACATCTTCCAAGGGACCAACATACCGAGAACATAGAACATTACAGCGCAGTACAGGCCCTTCGGCCCTCGATGTTGCGCCGACCGGTGAAACCACTCTAAAGCCCATCTACACTATTCCCTTATCATCCATATGTTTATCCAATGACCATTTAAATGCTCTTAATATTGGTGAGTCCACTACTGTTGCAGGCAGGGCATTCCACGCCCTTACTACTCTCTGAGTAAAGAACTTACCTCTGACATCTGTCCTATATCTATCTCCCCTCAATTTAAAGCTATGTCCCCTCGTGCTAGCCATCACCACCGAGGAAAAAGGCTCTCACTGTCCATCCTAACTAATCCTCTGATCATTTTGTATGCCTCAATTAAGTCACCTCTTAACCTTCTTCTCTCTAACGAAAACAGCCTTAGTCCTTCAACCTTTCCTCATAAGATCGTCACTCCATACCAGGCAACATGCTGGTAAATCTCCTCTGCACCCTTTCCTGTGCTTCCACATCCTTCCTGTAATGCGGCGACCAGAACCAACATTGACCTTAGCGACTCTCTTCTATCTATAGAAGCTTTTGCTATCCTTCTTGATCTTCTGTGCTAGTTTTATTTTTCCTGTAATTTACCCTAGCTCTTTCTATTACTTTTTTAACGTCCCTTTATTTATGTTTGAAAGTTTCTCAATCTTCCAGCCTGCCACTGGCCTTTGCAATATGACATACCTTAGTTTTTATCTATATAATGTCCTTGACCTCCTTGTTTAGCCATGGATGGTTTTTTTATCCCTCTTACCATCTTTCTTCCTCACTATATATATTTTATTTGTGAGGAATAGAGTATCTCCTTAAACAACTGCCACTGCTCATCAGTTGTCCTACCTATTAGCCTTCCTGCCCAGTTTACATGGGCCAAATAATAATCTTTATTGTCACAAAATCTGTCTTCATGCCAATGTAATTTCCTTTGTTTAACTCCACTTTCTCACCCCAAACTGAATCTTGAATTCTACCATACTATGGTCACTACTCCAGAGTGGATCCTTAACTGTGAGGTCATTAATTAATCCCTCCTCATTGGAGAGTACCAAATCCAGAGTCGCCTCCTCCCTGGCTGGTTCCCCAACATACTGTTCCAGGAAACAATCTCTAATACATTCAATGAACTCTACCTTCGGGCTATCCTTGCCAATTTGATTCCTCCAGTCTACTTGCATATTAAAATCACCCATTATTATTGGTGTACATTTCTTGCAAGCCTCCAGTATTTCCTGGTCCGAAGATGTTCAGGTTAGATGGATTGCCACGCTAAATTTCCCCTTAGTGTCCAAAAGGTTAGGTAGGATTACTGGGTTACGAGGATAGGGTGGAGGCATGGGCTTAAGTAGGGTGCTCTTTCAAAGGAACGGTGCAGATTTGATGGGCTGAATGGCCTCCTTTTGCACTGTAGAGATTTTATACTGTGCACCACTCTTTGGGGACCTTTATATTAATAATAATAATAATATTTATTGTCACAAGTAGGCTTACATTAACACTGCCATGAAGTTACTGTGAAAAGCTCCTAGTCACCACATTCTGGCACCTGTTCGGGTAAACTCCTGCCAAGGACTTCTTCCCTTTGTTATTTCATATTTCTACCCAGACTGATTCCACATCTTGATCTCCAGTGCTTATGTCATTTCTCATTCCAGCACTGATCCCTTTCCCTCACCAGCAGGGTTATGCCACCTCCTTTTCCTTTCAGCCTATCTTTCCGAAATACTGCGTACCCTTGGAATTTAAATTCCCAGACCTGGCCTCCCTGTAACCATGTTTCAGTAATCCCCATTAAATCATAACCTTTTGTTTCTATTTACCATTAGCTCATTAGTTATTATGTTTCCCTACATGAAAACAGGGACGGCATTTCAAAACGTAATTCATCGGCTGTGAAACATTTTGATCACTCAGGACTGTGGTGAGGAGAAATTGCTTCATTCAAAAGATTGTGAATCTTTAGGAATTCACTGCCTGAGAGAGTTCATCATTGATTATTTTCAAATAAAAGGTTGATACATTTTTGAAAGCTAAGTGAATTAAGAGATATGGAGATATTGCAGGAAGGTGGGGTTGAGAAAAATAATCACACATGATCTTCCTGGATGTTGGAACAGGAATGAAGAGCCAAATTGCCTGCACCTTCTTCTAATCCTCATGTCCTTTGGTTGAGACTGAGCCGAGCCAAGAGAGCGCTGGAGTAGCAAACAATAACTGCAGCAGCTTATATTTATACAGCGACAAGAACAGTTTGTACTTATTGTTAGGAATATGGGAAATTAACAAGACTAACAATGAATTTGAGATGAAAAGAAAATAACAGACAACAAGACTAGCAGGTATCTAGAGGAATAATGAGATGCAATTTTCCCAGTAACAAGATTATCAGGAGTCGAGAGACATCCAATGACCATATTAGAAAGGTTGTTTACCAGAGATCAGTAGGGCTATACAAATTAAAATTTCTGAAGACAAGGGGCTGGAATCACTGCTGTCGGGATTCTCTGTTACGCTGGCAGCCCGGAGATCTCCCGAGGCGTGGGGCTACTCACAATGGGAAATCCCATTGACCGGGTGGCGAGACAGAGAATTCCAGGGGCGCACCGCACCAGAAATCTGGTGCGGCGGGACGAAGAATCCCACCCAAGGAATTTGTGAGAAGTAGACAGCAGAACCCACAGAGGGGAATGTCAAAGAGACTAAACAGTGCGAGCACCTCATGGGGAGAGAATCTAGTTCTCCATCTAACAGAGAGATAGGTCTGTTCCATCTGTGATCAGAGCCATGGAGGCCATCTAAAATTTAGAACCATGGCAGGTTGTAGATATTGTCCACTAAAAGAAACAGTTTTGTGCCTTTGTTGATGATTTCCCAGGTTTGGTCACCTGAGCAGTATTGTGTGGTAACTATTGACTGGATTTGACCTATAGAGTTACTATATATTGGACGTTGCTTGGGAAAAGGGATATCTCAGTGAGTTCAGGGAATGTGAGTCTATTTTAGGAACATGGGGTAATTTTAGCTGTTTAGTTATTCATATCCTTAAATGCCATAATGTATACTAGTCTTCTGTCATGTGCTTTTTCTTTTACTTTAATAAATATTCTTTATTAATTGTTTACACAATGACTGGACTGGTTCCTCACCGAGGTTGTATATTGTTTCCTCACATTATTCCAAACAAAAATACACTAATAAGTACCAGTGTTATCCTTCGGGGCTTTGAGACAGGTAGTAACAGTGGGGTTCTTAAAAAAATTGGGGGCTCTTGGCCAGGATTTTAAAAATCATAATTCCTTTTGGGTGTAGGGGATTTGTGTTTTTTTAAAAACGTAATGAGATTTACCAAATGGGAACGTGCTATTTAAAATAAGGAAACTGCAAAGTTGGCTGTTGCTCTAGCCAGGCATATTTGGAAGTAGACAATATAACCTTAGCAAATTTGAAAAGTGTACCTAAAGCTATACTGATGGAATTAGTAGGTAAATTGGATTTATGATCGTCTACAGAGGCTTAGAATACTGAAGCAATTGAAAGCAGAGCAACCATTTAATTATGCAAGCGATGTCAGACAGACCCAGTACTTTGAGAAGTGGGGAAATTTAATTAGCTAACATCTAATTACAAAGAGAAATAGAAATTACGAAATGAGAAATGCAATAAAGACACAAAGAGGGAGCATTCAAATGGAAGAAGGGGAAAGAGAGAGCTTTGGAAAGGTGGGAGTTCGCAATGGCAAAAAGAGAAAAGGATAAAGGGAGGGAACATCGAATTAAAATACCGCAAATTTCAGACAGAACAATAGAGCTGATAATTCAGAGGGGTTTACAGGGGTGGTGGGGAAGCACAGCTAGCTGGATGTCATTGGATTGCAGAACCAGGTTTAGAGCAGGGGGAAGAGTTTCACATGGGAAACCCGAAAATATTTTCCCTATGGGATATGTCAAGTCTCCTCGACAGGTTCTCTCCCTGGGAGTCAGTCTGATTGACAATCTTGGCTTTCCATCGGGAATGACGGACTGTGGAGAAGGATTCAGGAGTAGGTGTAATTTCCAGCGGGAAGGGGAGGTTGGGACCCAGTGGAGTATCCGATTCCCAATTCGGGGGGGGGGTCTTTATATGGAGGGGAGAGTATGGCGGTTAGGGGAAGCACTCCCGCACCTCCTGGCCCACAAGCAGTGTTGTAAAGGCAATTCCCTTCTCCACAAAGCTGACCTGAACCACCCCCACCCCCTTTCAGTTGCTGGGTTTAATAGCCCCCGGTTAGACATGAAACAGGTTTAAATGAGAGGCTGCCAGCCTCATTAAAGCATCTGAATTTGCAAGCTACCAGGAGGGAGCAGGTAAGCTGCAAAACACCATTAAACATGAAATGGATGGGTTTTGGTTGGCTTTTAAAAATGCTAACATCTCACTCCACCCCAACCCAAACATTTTGGGTGGATTAAAGTTCACTCCTACGTCTTCAGGTGATGTGGCCTAATGGAAGCACGTAATTAAGAAACAGAACAGAGGAGCTGGTTCTTTCTGTTCACTTACATCGGCTGGGAGCACTCGTGTAAGTTGCACATTCGACGGATTGGCTTTGGTTTTTTACTTGCATCACAGAAGCTGCGATGAATCATCTTGGCATCAGCCTTCCTGCGACAGCCGTATCTTGTAAACTGAGCACCTTCACAAAATCAATCACCTCTGTCAGAATAAAATCTTAAATACCTCATTTTCACACAACATCCATGGGTTCTTCTAGTTGCTTGGATTAAATATTGATTACCACCCAATTTAACTGGCAATGCAAACATAATGCCTAATAGCTGAGAAGCTGACATGTGCAGAGATAGAATGGTTATTGATCATGTCGAGCATTCATATTTATTGAGCATTATTTCATCTTGCAGTAGTAGCATTGCGACAATAATAATGCAAGCTTATTGAATCTTACCATTACAATGATCATTAAAGTTCACTAACATTTGATGATTTTGTGCATCACCTAGTAATGGAAAGTAAGGTTAATTTGAATTTCAGGCTTGGCTTTGGAAAGGCCACAGTTTGTGCCCTTTGCTTCTAAAGCATTAATATTAAAATCATGACATGCACTTCAAAATGATATCAGTTCTTCCTTGGCAAAAATAAACCTTTATGGAACAGTTAATCTATATCAAGGAACGATGGATTTTACCTTATCTATATCTATAAGGTCACCTGGATCCTCCATTCTAAGTTACAACCAGTAGCAGAAGGTCATTTAATACCATCTCCAATAAACCAGAATTAATCAGAGTCTTTGCTATTGCACCAGGAATCTCAATTCACAGATACTTAATTGACCAAGAACAGTTTATGGTTTGTTGTTGCGACTAGCACCACCTGTGGAAGTTATTTACAAATCATTCACTATTCATTGGTGAAATATACATGAAAGAACTCAGAGTCATGGGTCAGAGTCCAGTAGAGCGGGTAGAGTTATACAGCACAGTGGTTAGCACTGCTGCCTCAGAGCTCCAGGGACCCAGGACCAATCCCGGCCTTGGGTGACTGTGTGGGGCCTGCACATTATCCACGTGGTCTGCTTGGGTTTCCTCTGGGTGCTCCGGTTTCTTCCCACAGCCCAAAGATGTGCAGGTAAGGTGGATTGGCCATGCTAAATTTCCCTTAGTGTCAAAATATTTGCAGGTTAGGTGGGCTACGAGGATAAGGCGGGAGAGTGGGCCAAGGAGGGTGCTCTTTCATAGGGTTGGTGCAAAATTGATGGGCTGAATGGCCTCCTTCTGCATTGTAGGGATTCTATAGAAAGTTCCCATGGGAACGAGCAGGAGCATTTCAGTGTGCAGGAAGCAAAGTGTCAGTTTTCCAATGGCGGGATGAAAATTGGGAACTAAACTGGGCAGATGGTGATTTGAGTTGTAATGTCACTCGACTGGCAATCGAGAGGCCTAGGCTAATGTTTTGGGCAGACGGCGGCTGGTGGAATTTAAGTTCAATTAATAAATTTGGAATTGAAAGCTATTCTCTGTAATGGTGACCATAATGGGCAGCACGGTAGCATAGTGGTTAGCACAGTGGCTTCACAGCTCTAGGATCCCAGGTTCGATTCCCAGCTTGGGTCATTGTCTGTGTGGAGTCTGCACGTTCTCCCCGTGTCTGCGTGAGTTTCCTCCGGGTGCTCTGGTTTCCTCTCACAGTCCAAAGATATGCAGGTTAGGTGGATTGGCCATGCTAAATTGCCCTTAGGTTAGGTGGGGTTACTGGGTTACGGGGATAGGATGGAGGTGTGGGTTTAAGTGGGCTGGTATTTCCAAGAGCCAGTGCAGACTTGGCGGGCCGAATGGCCTCCTTCTGCACTGTAAATTCTATGAATCTATGAAACCATGACACTTATCATTAATTGTTGTAAAGGGAAGGAAGTCTGCTGTCCTAACCTGGCCTGGCCTACATGTGACTCCAGATCAAGAGCAATTTAGGGTGGGCAACAAATGCTGGCCCTTGCCAGTGACGCTCACATCTCATAAAATAATAAAATAATTAATTGGCAGCAGATTTAAGGCGGATCATGTTTCCCGACACCAAGAGGCGAGAACCTATTTTTAATACATTAGCATGTCATGCATGTTAAAACAGGTGGTCAGCGGATTCAACTGTATGTTTCTGATTAAACCAGCCGCAAACGAGAAACAAGTGCCTTCAAATTCATAACCTATTCAAGGTGGCATGCATCAGGCGAGATAGGTCTTCCTCCTAGTGGATTATTCGGAGTGACCTGGCGGAGAGAAGGCTGAGCTGTGACATTGAGTTTGGTAGGCAGTTGCTGTCCAGGGAGGCTGGGGCATGGCTGACATTGAAGGGGTCGGGTGGTGGCTGTCCAAAAGGAGGAAGGTCTGGTTGTGGAGGTCAAAAGGGTCGCTCAAGAGATAGGGAACATGATGACAAATGGAAGGTCAATCTCTACTGAAGGTAGCTCAAGCATGACAGAGGGAACATCAAGAGTGATTGAGGGCAAGTCAATGGTGACTTATTCCTTGTACCATCTACTGGGAATAGCATTTCTTTGTTACCTTATCTACACCTGTCTTATTCTTGTACAGTCGATAAAATCACTCCTCAATCTATTCTGCTCCAAGGAGAACAACTCCAGCTTTTCCAACTTAATTTTGTAGCTAAAATCCCTCATCCCTGGATCTCCTCTGCAGCCTGTCAAGGCCGCTCACATCTTTCCTAAAGTGTGGTGACCAAAACTGATGCAATACTCTAATCGTCGCCTTAACAGAGCGTTATATGTCTGCAGTATAACTCCCCTACTTCAAAAGCTAATTAGGCCCTGCCATTGCACGCATTCTTCCTCAGTTCCTGACTACTAATACAAGTTGATATCAGGTTGTAGACATTTTCATGTGATAGCATTTAATATTTAGATTTTTAAACTGAGTTCTTGAACTGCCATGGTGGGGTTTGAATTTACATTCTCTGTATTCCAAGTCCAAGTAACATAACCACTGCACAACCAGAGCATTTTGCCTCAGTTCAGGTAGATTGGCACGTTTTCTAAAAGATTGCGAAATGTTAGTATTATGAGACTGAACCTGATTGACTGGACAGGATATTCTGTGCACCCTACAGCGTATTTCATGGCGGCAGATGCGACTCACCATTGGCTGGTGGCTGGATCTTCTGGCCCACCAGGATTTCCTGTTCAATGAACCCCCCCCCCCCCCCCCCCCCCCCCCCCACCACCAGGATGGCTGAAGCTGGGGTGGACTATCAGCAGGACTAGAAGATCGCACCACAGGAATGGTGTAAAGGTCTTCCTGTTTAAACTGTGTTTGTTCCCTGTTTTCCCAATCCTTTAATTTTTTAATTACCATTTAGATCCATGGATTAGTAATGGACATGTTTCTTTAATGCAACCTGTATCTTTAACTCAAGCAGAAGCAATGGCCTCTATCTTGAAATCAGCAGGAAGGATCTGGAAGGCATCAGTGAAGACTCGCATTGACTTGGCCGGTGGCCAGTGAATTGGCTCAAATGCCTGTGCGCTGCCTAGTAGTCAGTGGTGATTGGTTCTGGTCCCACTGACAGGTTTCTCAGCGTTGTAAGGCTGGAGTTCATTTCACTTTCGATTCTGCAGGCTGGATGGAGGAAACTAATCAATTCGCTCCAGAAACATCCAGTTAGTTCTCACCACAAAGCCACTGTGAGAATCTGATAACTCTCCAGGGAAGGTTGATGTGAAGTAGAATCCAGAACCTGATAAATCTCTCTCTGCTAAAAAGGTTCATGTGAAGCAGAGACCAGATTATGATAACACTCTCTAAGAGAAGGTTGTTGTGAAGTCAGAGGCCTCTCCTGGCAAATATAAGATATACTGTTGAAATTCAAGGAAAATCACTGCGGGCCGTTGGCCAGAGACTTTAAAGCACACTCATACTGTGAAGGTGCTGCAAAGAACACATCATCTGAAGGAAGAACTCTTGCCTTTTGACGCTAATCTTTATTTTGTTACCCCTTTCCACCCCTCTGTGTTTGTCTGTCCTGTGTGTGGGGGTAGAGGGTGGGACAGTTAAAGGGGGCAGTAGATTAGCATGTTTGTTATCCAGCAGTAATTAATGCACATTCCATCTTTATTCATGTTAGACGTAAAAGAGTAATTGTGTTCCAGCTCATAAACCTGGTGACTGTAATTATTGGGCAGCTAAGGGCCAAATATTTCTGGAATTTTTAGAAGAATTATTGGTTAATTCCAGGAGGAGTGGGGCTTGAATTGACCGTGCACTTGCCCAGGGTGTTGTAACATACATTGGGGGCTCGAGTCCGAGTTTTTTGGAATGGTAGATGGCAAATTAGGGTTACAGTATAAATTAAAAAGAGACACCAGGTTTGTAGTAATATTACAGGATAGCTCTGGAAACTGCTTGGGGTTTTCTTAAGGTAGAAGACTTATCTCTGGTTTATTTAAAAGAGCTTTGCAAGGCCAAGCTAGTTGAACTGGTAGGTGTATGAAAAATAAAGGTACCGGCTCGAGTTAGGAAGGCAGAGATAATGGAAGCAATTTCTCAACATTTAAATTTGAAAGAGATGCTAGGAACACAGATGATGCAACATCAAGGATATTATCTGGTGGGGATGTAGAGCTGGAGAGAGTTTAGTTGCAGTTAGAGCATGAAAGGGAATTAAAAAGAATAGAAATGGAGCTGAGGCACAGAGAAAAAGGAAAAAGGAGATGAAGCAGAAATAATGGAGATGGAAATAAGGAGCGAGGAGAAGAAAGAGGAAAAAGAAAGAAAAAGAGAGAAGAAGAACAGAGTGAAATGGAGATGGAAATGAGGAAGTTGAAATTGGAGACAAACCTACAGTTTAAGGCGCTAGAAATGAGTGGGGAGTGGCCAGAGGGGTGTTTAATCCTAGAACGGAACCCAGTGGCGATATGTTTAAATTTATACAGGCCCTCCCAAATTTTGAAGAGAAGGAGGTAGAAAGCTTTTTGAAGGCTTATGAGAAAATAGCAACCCAAGTGGAATGGCCAAGAGAAACGTGGACATTACCCATGCAGGGTAAGCTGACGGGGCGGTCACAGGAATGGCTACTCTGGATGTATACGAATTAGTCCCCGAAGCATAAAGGCAAATGTTTTGGCATTTAAGGAGACAGCCAAGGCAGACTTATGCAGAATTTGAAAGGGTTAAGCAGAACAATTCTAATAGGTGGGTATGACCATTGGGAATTGAAACTACCTATGAGGCTCTCAGAGAGATCATCCTCTTAGAGGAATTTAAGAATTCCCTACATTCTATAGTAAGAACCCATGTTGAAGACCAGAGGTTGAAGACTGCTAGGCAAGCAGCAATTATGGCTGATGATTATGAGCTAATCCATAAATGTAAACCTTTGTTCCATCACCCCCATCATTTTCAAAAGGAAAGGAAGTGTGAGAGTGAAAGGAAGGCAGGTAGTCAAGATGCAGAATGGATAGCTGGGACTGCTGAGAGATCTCCTCCTCAGAACAGGGAGGAGGGTACTGAGGATGGAGGTGAGACTTGGAAGCCTAGGTATTACCATTGTAACAAGGTGGGGCACGTTCGTTCAGCATGTTGGAAGTTGCACGGAAAACCTGGGAACTTGTGGAGGTTCATAAGGAGGATTCCGAAAAGGGAACAAAAATGGAAGCTGGGATTCTCCGGTATCCGGCGGGCGGGCCATACTGGCGTCAAAGAATGGCGTGAACCACTCCGGCGTCGGACCGGCCGGAAGGTGCGGAATCCTCCAGGCCTTCGGGGGCTAGGCTGGCGCTGGACTGATTGTCGCCGCCCCAACCGGCGCCAAAGAGCCTCTGCAGCCGGCACGAGTTGGCGTATGCGCAGGAGCGCCAGCGTGTTCCCAGAACTACTGCCGTGATTCCTGCGCATGCGCAGGGGGTTTCTTCTCCGCGCCGGGCATGGCGAAGCTTTACAGTGGCCGGTGCGGAGGGAAAGAGTGCCTCCACGGCACAGGCTCGCCTGCAGATCGGTAGGCCCCGATCATGGGCCCGGCCACCGTGGTTCCCCCCCCCCCCCCCCCCCCACCCCCCAAACCGGGCCAGATGCCCCCCCCCCTCCCGAGGACTCCGCAGGCCACCCGCAGAGCCAGGTCCCGCCGGTAAGAACCTCGTGTAATTTATGGGCTGGCGGGACTGGCCGAAAACGGGCGGCCGCTCGGCTCATCGTGGAGTGGAGAATCACCGGCGGGGCCGCTACCAATGGCCCCCGACCTGCGCGATTCCAACCCCCGCCAAAAAACCGGCGCTGGAGAATTCTGCAACTGGCGTCGGGGCAGGATTCACGCCGCTCCCTGCAATTCTCCAGCCCAGCAGGGGGTCGGAGAACCCGCCCAGAGAATATTACATGGCAGACTGTAGCTTTGACTGGACTGAGGTAAACACTGTTGTGGGAGAAGGTGTGAGGAATGAGATAGATGAGAGATATGCTGGGTTTTTGTCTAAGGGGGAGGTCAACCCAATTTCCTCAACTGATGTAGCCAAACTCACAACAATTTTAAGAGAAACAGGTTACTCAAACTCTTGTATTGGGGAAGGATTTGGTTTCCCCTCCAGGGAGCTCAATAAAAGCGGAGGTATTAGTTAATGGGATAGATAGAAATTATATTTCAGTTCCATTGTATAAAGCACAATCAGAGTGTGGTTTGGTGCCAGGTCCAGTCATTGCTGGAGTGGTTAAGGAATTCCCAGTGGAAGGAATAGACATGCTTTTGGGGAATGATTTGGCAGGAGTGAAGGTTATAGCTTCACACATGATTATCGAGATTCTGATGAAGTACAGCAGATAACACATGATATGCCAACGGTAGGGCATGTGGGAGTAAGGGAAACTCATTGGGCAGTAAGTGACTCAAAGAAAGAAATGTTGACAGATGTAGATCACGTACCAAAGAACAGTGGTAGTGAACCAGATTCTGTGAATTCTAAGCACAAAGGTGCCGATAGGAATGAGGAGTCCAAATTTAATAGTAGTGACAGGGATAAGGGGCGGTATTCTCCAACCCCCCCGCAGGGTCGGAGTATCACCCGGGGCCAGCATAAATCCCGTCCCCGCCGTGGCCGGAATTCTCCGCCACCCGGGCATCGGCGTGCCCCCCATGGCGATTCTCCGGCCCGCGAAGGGCCGAAGTCCCGCCGCTGTCAGGCCTCTCCTGGCGCCATGGTTTAAACCACCTCTGTGCCGGTGAGATTGGCGGCGCGAGCGGGCCCCCTGGGTCCTGGGGGAGGCGCGGGGCGATCGGACCCCGGGGGGGTGCCCCCACAGTGGCCTGGCCCGCGATCGGGGCCCACCGATGGGCGGGCGGGCCAGTGCCGTGGGGGCACTCTTTTTCTTCCGCTGTCACAGCCTCCACCACGGCGGAGGCGGAAGAGACCCAGACGTCAGTGGCTGCTGATGCTCCGGCGCATGCGCGGACTCACGCCGACCGGCAAAGGCCTTTCGGCCAGCCCCGGCGCCAATCGACATTGCGCCAAAGGCCGTTGGCGCCAGTTTTGCAGCCAGTCAGCGGAGCGGGAGCCACTTCAGCACGGGCCTAGCTCCTAAAGGTGTGGAGAATTCCGCACCTTTGGGGAGGCCCGACGCCGGGACCCCCCGCCCCGCCGGGTAGGGGAGAATTTCGCCCAAGGAGTCAGACAAGAGTTTTGAATTCGATCTTAGTTCTGATTATGAGGTAATGATAAACAGCAACTACCTGTCACTAAATAATCTTCAATAACTGGCAAGTAATTCTTCCAAAGCTTGGTAAAGAAGACAGCAAATCGGAAGAAGAAAGTGACTAGAACTTTTCTAAAAGTAATTGGTTACTGCTTTTGTAGTAAACCCATTGCCATTCACTGCAGGTGGCAATATTTTACAGAGCATTTCTGCTTTGAAGTAAAGTACACATGTTAGCTAGGATGAGGACAGTAAGGACTGTGAAGTGATACCAAGCGAACGACCGGTTATCCCACGTCCTTTTCAAGGTCCACAGTGGCACTTTGAGATAAAAGAAGCAGATAGCAAGGGAGGTGAAATAATCAGTAATCAATTCTAGTTGAAAAATAAGAGGAAGGTGAATGGGGAACCATGCAGTGGTTCTGGACAATCAGGGAAGACTGACTACATTACATGAGGGACATAAAGAGACAGATGCAACAGAGACACTGAAAAGAGTACAGAAGGAGTTTTAGGGAAAGACCTGGGGATCTCTGTTAACTGATTATGATGTCGACATAAGAAACTTTGAACCATTAAAGCCACATTCCTCTCAATTAAAACCAAGGAGACTGGCTGTGTTAGAGGCTCAAACACAGTGCATGTTGCACATGTGGTAGAAACAAGCTTAGCCGCTGTCACCCAGTAGAGTTTGGGAGATCGACGGAACACCAAGTAGAGTTTTGGAGATCGACGGCCAAATTGGAGGACAAAGCGGTGCTGGCTGCCCCGGACCTTTCCAGACAATAATCCATATTCGTTTATAAAGAAAATTCTGGAGACTGCCTCAGTTAGAGACTGAAACACAATGCATGCTGAACATGTGGCAGAAACAAGCAAAGCTGCTGTGATCCACGGAATGCCAAGTAGAGTTTGAGAGATTGACAGCCAAGTTAGAGGAAGAACCAGTGGACTTTTTCAGACCATAATCCACTTGCGTTTATAGAGAAGTGTAAAACCAGGAACCCACGGTTATTCTGTTGGAGTTTACTATTACACAGATTTAATGTTAAAATTGTACATATTCCCGGAAAGGATAATGTGATTGCGGATACTTTGTCATACGTTTAAAAGTTGATTCATTACCAATGTGAAGACTGGGGAGGGGACTTGTATAATGGGGATGATTTAGATGGGCATGTGTTTGTGATTTTTGTCTTGCATACCTCATAATGAAAAGTCCATGCCCTGAAGTTTCATTCTTTTCGGAGAGAGGTATGCAAGGGTCCTCCTGTTTAAACCCTGTTTGTTCCCTGTTTTCTTTCTTTTATTTTTGCTATTACCATTTTGATCCATGGATGAGTAATGGACATGTGACTTTAATGCAGCTTGTATCTTTAACTTAAGAAGAGGCAATGGCCTGTATCTTGAAATCAAGCAGGAAGAAACCGGAAGGCATCAGTGAAAACTCGCTTTGATTAACTTAGCTGGTGGCCAATGAATTGGCTCAATTATTTGTGCCTTGCCCGGTGGCCAGCAGTGATTGGTTCTGGTCCCACTGATATGTTTCTCAGTGTCACAAGGCTGGAGTTCATTTCACTTTTGATTCTGCAGGCTGGATGGAGGAAACTAACCAACTCGCTCCAGAAACATCCAGTTAGTTCTCACCAAAAAGCCACTGTGAGAATCTGATAACTCTCCAGAAAAGGTTGATGTGAAGCAGACACCAGAATGTGATAACCTTATCGAAGAGCAGATTCATCAGCGGCCTCTCCTGGAACAGTTGTGAGTAAGATATACTGCTGAAATGCAAGAAAGATCATTATGGGCTGTAGCCCAGAGACTTCAAACCACACTAATAGTGTGAAGAAGATGAGGCAAATAACTCATCATCTGAAGCAAGAACTCTTACCTTTTGACCTTAATCCTTTTTTTAACCCCTTTCCACCCCTCTGTGTTTGACTGTCCTGTGTGTGTGAGGGTAGAGGGTGGGACAGTTAAAGGGAGGTTGTGGGTTAGCTTGCTTGTTATCCAGCTGTAATTATTGCACTTTAAAAAAATAAATAAACAGTAATTGTGTTTCAACTTACAAACCTGGTGACTGTAATTATTGGGCAGCTAAGGGCCAAAGACTTTGGGAATTTTTACAATAATTATTGATTGATTGACTTGTGTTATGGCTCCAGGACGAGTGGGCTGAAATTGGCCGCACACTTGCCCAAGGTGTTGTAACAACGGCCAGAAAATGAAGGCCATTATTTAGTTTTTCCGGCCGCTCCCGCCAGCTGGGTCTTCCAATCCTGCCGTTGGTGACCCCCCCCCCCCCCTCCACATTCCCCAGCGGTGGGTGGTGCTAAGAATGGGAAACTCCATCGACAGTGGCAGGACCGCAAGAATGATGGGCTGCCTCCAACACTGCAAAACACACACCACGGTGGGGAAGGAAATCCCACCATTAAAGTGTGATCAAAATTAGTATATGGTTAGGTGCTGGTCTGAAACTTCCCAAGAACATATTTATGATTTATTAATTATAACCAATAACCTGTTGGTTCACAGAAACTATATTCTTGTGTATTTTCCAGCTATGAGTTACCTCCTCCACACGGTTTGGAGCACTGAGACCATCTCTTCAAGGCCCACTCAAATGTAGCCATGTCTTCCTGTAAAACTTCATTAGTCATGGTGGCCAAGTAGTCTTCATGAATTGTGTACTTATAAGTCAGGGTGGATTTGGTATTATCACTTGGCATAATCTATTTTTAAAAAATCATAAAGATACACAAGTAATTCACATTCACAAAGCCTATTGCTGCAAATCGTCACATTTATGATGTAACAGGCAGTACACATGCACATTAACAATTACAATAAAAAATTAACTGATATAGACATGAGGGAATTATGCATTGGAACACCAACATGCCACTCAAATTGTGCTTCGTCCCTGATCAGAACAAGGAGAACCCGAGTACAAATGAAATCTCTCAATGGAAGGAAAAGCCCCCATACATGGTTTCATAGAAAATAGGAAAAGGTCTATTTCAACGCCATATTCTAGCTCCATACCCCTAGAAATAGACATTAAGTAACTTGCCCTCCACAGCCGTCTGTGTTAGAGAATTCCACCTACATGCTTCTTTTCAGTGATTAGGACACCCACATCCCTTCACACATCCACATTTCCCAATCTATCACCATTTAAACAATCACCATCTGCCACTTATGGATCCATTTATGCCTACTCTATGTTTTCTGTCTGTTAACCAATTCTCAATCCATGCCAATGTAATGCCCCCAATCCCTTGCACTTTAATTTCTGCATACTAACCACTTCCGTGCGACTTTATCAAGAGCTTTCTGAAAAATGCTCACATTTACAGGCAAAGATGAACTAATTAATAATTATTCATCACTGCAACTGTGTATAAAGGAGCAAGAATTTCATAAGCTGTACAAGGGCGGTTCAGATTAAAGAAGACCTTTTGGTCTATTTAAATATTTCCTTCCAGAAGACCAACCAAATAATGTTACCATTACAACACTTTTGTTAAAATAACAGTGCTGAGGCCTTGAAGCCAGTTAAAAATAAGGAGGAAAATTTCAAATGAAAGGCTTTCGGAAACTGGAAGTCAAGGTAGACTAGTGAGGGCAGAGGTGATGGATTCGCAGGACAGTATGCCCTACAGACAGTCCTTGGATTGATGAGAACACAATGGGTTCTTGAAAACCACTTCTTAAGTCAAAACATCGTAAGTTGGAACCGATTTCCCCGCAAGAAGAATTTCATACATGGGGAATGGTCGCTGAACCAAAATCCGATATCCTATTTTCACCAAAATAACCCAGAATTATGTACTCAATCCATTATGACAAAAGTGATACTGCAATAAATATAAGTTTTAAGAAATGTTTGGACACACAAAGATTCGCGAAGTAAAAATGCGTCAGAACAGCAACGGAGCATCGTGAGTCTGGGCGATGGGCAGCGCAGAAGATTGTGAATGTTTGAGCTTGCTCACTGGCATGGTG